>NC_085001.1:18651393-18873893 GCF_963854185.1 Sardina pilchardus | reverse complement strand
AATGTTAACATAGAAAAACATAGCACACATGGGTATGGAAAACCCATTAAAATGACACAGACCAAATTGGTGGTTTAGTGTGTGTGGAATGGCCCAACGCATGAAAATATTAGTCCATTTCCTGACCCCCTACATCAGGCTTGGATTTGTAATATAAGCAAACGCTCTTATGCACACAGACTTGAATTCTTGACATACTGGCTCGCTGTGCACAAATGAAAAGGAGAAGAGACATACTATATAGCTCACTCGGAAACATGGAGCTCTGCCTAACTGGCATTCCCCATCCAGGCTCGGTCTCCAAGACAACTGGCCTCCATCCGCTTTTCCCTGAACCAATTACAACAACCTCCAGTCTGGTGTCTGGACCTCAGAAACAGACATCAGATTTCTGCACCGAGGTTTAATTCTGACGTTAAATGCACCATATCTTCTGCAGTCAGAGTTAAGACAGGCTGTCATGGACATGAACTCTGTATCTTAAGAAAGCTGTAAATCAACCCTTGAAGATGTGGATCTGATTTTCTACACCTGCCTGAGTGCTTTGATAAAAGGCAGCGAGAAGAGCTTAGCGGTGATGAACGTGCCGGCTGAACGGAATGGAAGTCTGCATCTGCACTGCAGTATGGTCTTCAGATCATACAGAAAAAAGACACAGTTAGGAACCAAAACTGAACTCTAAAACTGTCACCGGAAAAGCAACATGATATCTGTTCACTGCTCAGTGTTTGCATGCAGTGATGAATGCTAATTGTTTTTCTTTGGCTAGTGCTCCTGTTTGGCCTGTTTGACTGAGGAATCTGTGCAACTGAAAACCACTGCAAGGCACATGCCACCAGGGCAAGGGTGTGATACCTCCATATCGAGTAACAAACTGCTTGCTTCCTGTAAATCCAAGCAAGCCTAGAAACTCAACACCATGTCAAGCAAACTCATCCGATATGCTTTTTGCGGGTATGGGCAAAAGTGAAGACACAGGATTGATTGAAGTACAAGAGTAAATAAGATGGGGGGGGGGGGGGGGGGAGGACAGGAACTTATTATAGCATTTGTCTGCAAGTCCCCAATGACAACAATGACTGAATTCAGTTCTCTATCTGTCCCCACTAGCTCCAGAAAACTAGTAACACACACACACACACACACACACACACACACACACACACAGTTCCCCTGACGATCCAACAGTCCTTCTCAAACAGAGACAGGCAACAGACTCTCGCTCGACCGCATGCCTTTAGGCGATTCGCATGGAAACGGCAAAGCTCCCGTGAATAATTGTCCCGGAGTCTAAAGTAGCATGAAAATACCTCCACTTCAGCGCCAAGAAGCTAATCCAAATTAACTCCAGCTAGGCCCTCCTACACCTGTCGCTTTGGCCATGGCTGAGGACGGAGCTTTGCCGCTTCATTACACAGCAGTTCAAAAGGAAAAGAGAATGTTTTCCTTCGCCGGCAGAGACGTTTGAAAGGAGAGTGAAGCCCAGAAGAGAAAAGACCTCGAATCAACAAACCGTATCCCCCCTACCCCCCCACCCCCCACCCCCCGGTCAGCACATTTGACGCCCAGATCCAGACCGGCCGTCCAGCACCGACCTGTAAAAATATTGACATTCAGGAAGATCGAATGGATATCAAATATGCCTCCGAGGAGAGATGATGCTTTCCAAACATGCTGTTTAAAGCTGCTGAGCACTCAAGATTAAGATTGCTAGATGACCTTTCTCTCTGAGTGAGGCTCTTCCAGCCGAGGAGCACATACAATAATTGGTCCGATCCAACATGGGCCGAGTTAAATATTAATCATCTGATAAATATTTCAAAGGACATGATTGCACGTAATCCGGGTTATTATTTTGTCAACTGACCACATGGAAAGTTACAACCGGAGACAAATATATTTGGTAACTTGCAGTGTTTTAGGCACAAGAATAGCATGATAACAACCAACCAAGGTAGGCTGATTTGGATTTCGCCCTGCAGCTCAGGCTGGAAACATGCACTTCTCGCTCTCCCGCTTCCTGTCCATATCTTCTGGGTCCAATCACAAACTAGCTTATCCAAAAGCACACCCGGATCGTTGGTCTGATTGGTTGATCCCAAAGCATACAGTCATACATTTGAACTATGCCCATTGGTCACGCCTCTTGTGCAGTAGAAATAAAACGCAGACTCCCCAGACTTGTTCAATCTTAAAAGACTGAGCTTAGTATGGTGATAGTCAGACTAAACCAGGCATATATATATTACCTGCGAGCATATACGAAGAGACGATGACTGGGAATAAAGGCATCGAAAAACAGACAGAGGACGTGTAAAAAAATGAATAAATGAGAGAAGGGGAGATTTGTAGGATAATGGACAGACGGGGGGGGATATACTATGAGAGATGTGTGGGTAGAGGATCCACCATGGCTTCTTTGCCACGATATTCCATATTCTAAATGTCAGACGCTTCTTGGGCAGATAAAAGGAGCCGCCGATAAAGAACCAGGGTTTGCGAAGGAGGCGTCATCCATCAGAAGCTGCATCAGATTAGGCAAGCACAGCTCTGAAGAAACAAAGGATTATGGATCATTATTTAATGGGCCAGTTGCGTCCAGTGAAAAACGGAAATTTTCTGCCATGACAAGTATTAATCGGTGGTCTTTTGCTAAGTGATAACCTGGGGTACTAGTGGCCATATTGTCGCAGAGCACGAAGAAGAATGAAGAGATGTCTCTCTGCCTCTGGTCATGGAGGTAAAAAACGTAAAATAAAAAAAACAGTATCATTCATTTCATTCAGAAGCTAAAAAAGGGTACTTTGGGTATTGTGATGACGAGCTGATTTAATTACAGTGTTTATCGCATCCGGAACGCCTCGGGGTTAAAGAGTGACCACGTCCAGACGGGGGAGCGCTGGGAGTCCAGGTGGCTAACGCCCGGGAGCGGAGTGTACAAGCAGTCCTCCTCCTCCTCCTCCTCCTCCTCCTCCTCCTCCCCTTCCTTGACGAGCGCCTTCGCCTCACCAGACGCCTCCAGCTCGCCGTCGGCTGCCCGTGCACAATGCACATGTGGTGGCTGTGTAGGCACATCGCTCACGGTTCACTTCACCCACCCCTCTGTGCACTCCACACACCCCACTCAAACAGCTTGGACTCCCAAGAAGCCACGGGGGGGCTCGCTTGATACAGCAGAGAGATGGTGTATCCAGGACGACCAAGTTTGGGCGGTGTTTGTTTGTTTTTTTTGTGCTGCTGGGGTATCGTCAAGTGTGTGTGTGTGTGTGTGTGTGTGTGTGTGTGTGTGTGTGTGTGGGTGTGTGCGTGCGTGCAGGCGAGTGGACCACTCAGCATGAACTGCCCTATGAACCAGATTTACACTCTGAGAGGTGGACGTACTGGCCTGATAGAGAGAGAGAAAGAAAGAGAATGAAAGAGAGAGAGCTCTGACCTCTTTCTGGCAAAAAGCCAACGAGTGAGAGGGTTCAAGGCTACACAGTCTGTATGTACACACACACACACACACACACACACACACACACACACACACACATTCCTGTACATTTAAGTATATGTGCGTGTGCGTGTGTGTATGCATGCACATTTATGTATGTGGAGAGGTATGCATATTTATGTGCATACACGAGAGCATGCTTGTGCATGCATTTATGGGACTCATCATCCTCCTTGCAGGGGGAAAAAAATCAGGAAGCTCATGGGATGGGAGAGCCATAAAGGGTTCCGGCCATTGAGTCAACACACCAACAAAATGTCAACCATCTGACTCAATGGAACTGGAGAAATTGGTCCAACCCGCACTCCCAAGGGTCCTTTGGGACACTGGAGAGGCCGGCAGGCCAGTAAACAGCATGAAGCGTGCGTCAACCACTCCCCCAGCATCTCCTCCGCTGCGCTGCTCGCTCTTTTTTTTCAAAGGGCTCCCTTTAGGCATGTTGGTTGTGTATTCAAATAACCCCTCTCAGATGTCAGGGCGCTTAATGGCACGGAGTAATCTACTTACGTCTGCGTCGGACGGCGCGCTTAATTCCTCATGCCTTGGCATACTACAGCTTAAAGAACACACACAGAGTCAGCGGGTAAACACCGCGCGGGCACGTTCGGGTCAACGGCAGCACCGGAGCGCGAACAGACCCCTTTTCGTCCGCGCGTGGTTTAACATCAAAGTTTCCGATTAAGGCTTGCGCGTGGCCCTGCAATTATGTAAATAGCCGAACGACGAGCGGCGGCATGGTGCCTGACCGAGGGTTGCATCATTTTCTGTAAAAAGAAAATCGAGGCGGTCAAATTCGACCCACAAATAGGGTCCTGTGGTTGAAAGGGTAGGGCACAGGCACGGGCAGGCAGATCAATGCTGTCCTTCTATTTATATCTGGAAAAGAGGGAAGGGCGAGCCGAAATATATCTATGGCTGTAGAGCAGACTCAGTGGACGTCCATCAGAGGCTTGCGCTTTGAAGACCAGCGCTGGCTGAAGAGTAATGGGATGGTGTGCCATGTTGTGTGTGTGTGTGTGTGTGTGTTTTGACATACAGTGTAGGCCTAACCAGAGGACAGCATGTGCAGCTCTTGACGGACTATAATTAGCTCTTTGCGGTAACCCGATTAATCTCCCTATCCTGCTCACTCATGCACACACGCGCAGAGATGCACAGCGCACACATGTGTGAGCAAACACACATACACACACACCTCAAAACATGGATGCCTGACTTTCTTTCTTTCTTTACACTCTGAAATCAGAGAGCTGTCAAGTGTGCTCAACGAGGCTTTGCTCATCCTGCCTGAGCCATGTCAGCATTGAGAAAGCCTGCTCCACAAGTATACACACACACACACACACACACACACACACACATATACAGAACATGTGTGCACACACACACACACACACACACACACACACACACACACACACACACACGGATAAAACAGAACACATATACACACACATATACAGTATAAACAAACAAAGACAAACACACACACACACACACACACACACACACACACACACAAGCATAAACACGGATAAAAACAGAAACACAGACACTCACACACACACACACACACACACACACACACACACACACACACACACACACACACACACACACACACACACACACACACACACACACACACACACCAGTTACTCATAAGAGCATGACATGCTCGTGGTGTGGAGTCAGGCTCTCCACGGTAGTAGCTCATCTCTCCCGTCTGACAGGAGAAAAGGGGAGCACTGAAGGAACGCCAGTCAAATTAAAACCAAATTAAAATTGCATGCAGGACTTGAGACCGAAACGCTGGAGCCATCGCACCAGAAAAGTCGGCTTTGGCACTCTGCAGGAGAAGACTCCTTTGGGTATCGTTTTGATTACTGAGACTGTTTCTCTTCCATCTCCTAATGGGCGACAGATGATATACCCAAAAACATCACCCCCCCCCCCCCCCCCCCCCCATCCCCCGCTCACAGATCTTTCTAGAATTTTCTTATGCAATAAATAGGAAATCAAAGACACAGAAAGATACACTAATGATCATTTCTCAGTCGCCTTAGTAACCGCAGAGACGTGATGCAATCTCATTTGCTACAGATGAGATGGGATGGGGTAGGGGGGGTGGAGTGCAGTGGGGGGGGGGGGGGTGGTAGTGGAAGGGTTGCCCTGTGATCTCTTCCAGGAAAAGGTTTCTAATGAAGAGTCTCACTGGGATACTTTGGAATTCACGTACATGTTCACATGTGCTAAAAGGTTCAAATACCCTTTCTGGAAGATGTTCATGTATCAGTTTGCCCAAAATTAAGGCAACGACTACTGAAACTGGCTTCAGTTTGGGCCTAAACGTGTTGATACGCAGCCATCAAAAGCCTAAGGGATAGTGATGCTGGTGTCAGTGTCTTACTGAGCAGATGCAACACATACAGTACTGTGAGTGATCAAAAACCAAACTGGAAACGGAACGCTTGAAATATAAAACCTGGCAACGATGTCGGAGCGCTCACTTGCGATGAAGAGCGATGTTGTTGGGTTCCCTTTTTTCGCTGCAGCTCAGTTGAAATCCATTTAATACAAATGACAAGTATTTAACGCACGTAATCCATAACAAAGTATCACCAATTAACAATTAACTACAGATAAAATGTCATTACAACAACACAAAAGGCAGTGTGTGTGTGGGGGGGGGGGGGGGACCAAAAGCAGGTTGAATGGGAAGTGCCTTGTAATTAGTCCCCATCCCTCAGCAGCATTAGCAGATGGGGGCGAGCTTATCTTAGGGCAGCGTAATAAGCACTAATGGCTGCCTGCACTCAGTGTGATGAAGGCTGAGGGGCCAGGGGGGGTCAGCCAGCAGGCGGCCGGGCCCGGTCAGGGAAGCTTGGCGAGGGGAGGGGGGTTGGGGGTGGGGGTTGGAGGGTGGCGGGGAGGGCACGGCTGAGGAGCGGACACACAGTCTGAGAGAAATGGAAAGTACAGAGAGGGAGAGCAAGACGGGTCAAAAGGTCAGCGTCTGCGTCGCTGCCGGCGGCTGCCCACCTCTGACGTGGGCCGGGCTGGAGGGCAGCACTGCTGCATCACAGGCTGCCACGTGTAGCAGGGAGAGGGTTTAGCCGGGTGATTGGCTTTGTGCAAAGAAAGAGGTGAGCCAGCTCTGTGACACACACACACACACACACACACACATGCACACACATAGCCACACACACACATGCACACACATAGCCACACGCAAACACACACACACACACACACACACACACACACACACACACACACAGGAACCCAGGATTTGTTTGAATCTAGCGGTATTGAAAGAATGCAAAGCTTCACCACTGTTCAGTGGATGTTATGAGTAAAAACAAAATCTGACACACACGCACACACCCACACCCACACACACACACACACACGTACACATAAAAACATACATATAAAACACACATCAAACGCTCAAAGCATCAAATCTTTCAGCCAGCATTTTCGGTCACCCTGTGGACGCGGAAGTATCATTTCGCTTTTGTACAGTAATACCCGCGTGCTCTGCCAACCTAAATACTCGGCGGTCGAGGTAAGAAGATTGAAACCTCCAGCGCCTCAGATACAGTCATCTGACTCTTAATCCAGCCCTTGTGTTCAGAGGAGGAGGGGGGGGAAGGTCATGCATTCTAGGCTACGGCCCCGCAGAACAATAAGGCAGCGGCGGAACAGAATCCCACGGGAGCCTGGCGGCGGCCATGTTCCAGCACGCCGACGGGTTGAAAAACAACGAAGACGGCGCGGCGTAAGCACAGCACGGCGACCGTATGGCACAGCGTGGAAACGAGCCCGTTTGCTCCCCAGCGACAGACTCAAATCGGTGACTACAAATAAATATACGACGTGAAGTAGCACAAATGTCCTTCGTGACAGCGTGTTATGTTTGAGTAATACACAGTTGGAGTGCATTAAAAGTGGCCTGAGTGGATGGAATGAACACTCCTCCAAAACCACCCATTGCTACGCTCATATTGTTACATAACTGCAATTTATAGCCCATCAGCCATTTTTATATTACCAGCCAGGCACTCTACATAAAGCATTTTGCTGTGTGTGTGTGTCAAGCTTTTCATATAGGAGCTCCATTACAGCAATCCACCATGGGGCAGTCAGTTCACAATGCTTTGATCTGGCTTGTACAGAATCATAATCACCCTGCACTATGTATAGGGAGGGAAAAAAATATGATGGCAGCAGCTCTTGCTATGCACAAAAATGTATTTCACATACTGATTTATAGGCTGTATGGTCTCCCTGGTGATGTTGCTGCATTCACTCACAGCTTCTCCAATCGGGGGTGGTGGTGGTGGGGGGGGGGGGGGGGGGGGCGCCATAATTATCGTTTCCATAAATCAGTGCGGGATGAGTGGAGCTGAAGGGTTTCCTCCTGGGATTGCACATCGCTTAGCACACGACAGCACTTTTTAGTTTTCATGTTAGCGCTCAAAAGACTTCCCACTGTAGCACACGAGACTGAAATTTACTTTACGATGACAAACACCATTACCTTCCCATGGAACTGCTCATGGGTGCTACTGATGTCTGACAGTGACATATGTGGAGGCTGGTAGAAGCAGCAGAATGACATGTTATGAAATCAACCAGGCGCCACACAACGCAACTGCAGTCCGTATTAAGAATGGACAACAGCAATAAAGCACGCAGCCGCAAAATGAAACGCCTCGCTCCATATGACTGTGTATTAAAGCAATTCATCTTTCTCTCAAAGACTGCTGCTGGTGTTTTTGTTTTTTTTTGTGAATAGAAGAAACATAAGGGATCAAAATGAAAGACTTGCAGGACGGGAGGGAGGGGGGGCGGAGGTGGGGGTTGTCTCTTTAATCTGCCTACATCTTGCTGACTGGACCAGCTGTTGGAAATGTTGCCGAGCGCCTCAGAGGCCAGGGGCTGATGCCCAGCAGCCCAGATTGGGCTGGAGAGACTAGAGGAATTGAGGGTGCAGCAGGGGAGACAGTTGTGTCCATTATGGAAAATGAGCTCCGGACCAGGATCCCGATACCCCGGGATTCCCATCGCAGCCTCTCCCAGTGCACAGGGTTCATTATCTCGCCACAGTAGAGTGCAAGGCCACTTCCCAAGGTAATCCCCCCCGCGCATATCCTATAATGTCTTAGGTCCATCAGACAAAAGAGGTTCAAACAAATCTGACCCCCCCCCCCCCCCCAATAGGCTTTGGCCATCCTTTTTTGGTGCTTCTTTGAGACAGATTTATTAT
This sequence comes from Sardina pilchardus, assembly GCF_963854185.1. NCBI lineage: Eukaryota > Metazoa > Chordata > Actinopteri > Clupeiformes > Clupeidae > Sardina > Sardina pilchardus. The sequence continues at coordinate 18,865,119 of NC_085001.1, read as the reverse complement.
TATAAAACCAACAACAACCGTTGTTAAGGACTCACTGAACGCGATGACACTGTGCCCCGTGTTTGTTCTCCAGTGATAAGCTGTTATGTCCGCAGTGGATGAGCCGACAAGACTTTCTCCCTCATACAGATTTAATTATCTGTTTTTAGTGTCTGTGATGATCTGAACAGATGCCCTGGAGTTTCTATGCATTCGTCATTCCTAACCATCCGGCTCATGAGATACTTAAAATGGTGGCCCAGACTGAGGATGACATGCAAAGAGCATTAGCAGAGGCAGAAACATGAATTTAGTTGGAACGCGTTCTGGCCAGACCCGACGAATGTTTCTCAGGAAACTGCCTCCATTTCAAAAACCCTCCCCACCACTGGCAGAACTTGGTGAGGAGAGAGGATTGAAATGGAGAGGATGTATTGCACAGGACCTCCTCCTCACGTGTATGGAAGGAGACGTTTAAATTCGGAACAGGGACGAGCCGACTCTCCCTTCGAGAGGCTGTGCACATGAAGAGCGTCAATTGCTTTGTTCGAGGCGAGACCTCCTCTAACTCTCAAGAGAGTGGAGGGCACGTCCGTGTACTGTACGTGAACCCTAACACTGTGAGAACTCTCTGAACTTGACCCCTTCTGACAGACGAGAACAAAAATAAGTGTAAAACCAAAAACCGCAAGCAATACCTTTCACCTTGTAGAAGTTGTGAAGAAAAACGTGGAAAACATGTAAATGCGTTGAGTACTCTTTTAAAAAAAAAAAATGAAAAAAGAGAGAAGCCCTTTCTCTCTCACTCACTCTCTAACCTCATGGTACAGCTGAATATTGTGGCGTCTGTCCTGTCTGCAGCGAAACCATCATTCCAACAGAAGTAATTGAGGTCGCTCAACTTGTCATGGTGCCTAATTGTTTCCTGATCCATTTCCTGCATATCAAACAGTACTGACACAAGAACATCTATGGGAGAAGCCAGTTGACAGTAATACGAGGGAGAGAAAAAAATGTCATGTTTGTGGTGAAACCAGGCAAGAGAGGGCAAGAGATTGGCTCCAATTATTACCGCCACATTGAGGGCCTGTGAAGCTAATGCGGTTCCCGAGGTCAAACGATTCAGCAGTCCAACGGGAATTCCATCTGACTTAGAGGGGACTTTCAGAAAGGTCAAAAGATTCCAATGCAAAAATGGCATGAAAAATGTTGGGAATGAGACCAATTAGTTGTCGGATGGAGAACGAGACCAACAGTTTAATCAAGCATTGCATCAGTTCATTTCCGATGGTTTGTTCTTTTTTAAAATAACAAAATACAAATGCCTTCATAACATCACTGAAGCAGTGAATGCATTAAAAAAAAACATTGAATGGTCTGTGAAGTCTTTAATTGCAAAAGGTGAAGGACAGAATGTCCAGAATATTATACACGTTTTGAATATTCCATCAACAATCAATCTTGTAAATACAGCATGGATGTAGAACCACGCCAGCAAGCAGGATACACTTACAGGCTTCAACACATCTTCTGCTTTCATGTTAGTGTTGAAAAGACTACTCCCTCCAGATGTCTGATATCAAATCACAGCACGTGGAGGATGAATCTCCAATCTGAGGAAAGCGTTTGATGATCTGAGATCAGCGGCAAACCGCAGAAACAAACGTGCGACACAAACGGGCCTAGCCAGGCTGCCCTTGAAGCCGAGAATAAGCCCCATCTGAAGCCAACACAGGTGCACGTTTCAGATAAAGAGGATGTGCTACTTCCCCCTCTCCACCCCCCCCCCCCCCCCCAACAATCTACATCTCATTTAGACTCAAACTGAGTCACTTGGAGCGTACCAAATTAGTCAGGCGGTCGACTTCCCGTCATTCTTGCAGGCGGTGCAGGACTCGCTGACTGCTGGAGCGTGTTAAAATGGAGATCCACAGTGGGGCAACTTCAAGGTAGCACCTCACACTATTCTTCAGTGTGGGTCCACTGAGCAATGCAGAACGGGTTACGATCACGACAGAGAGAGAGAGAGAGAGAGAGAGAGCTCCAGGCTGTCCATTTCCCACAGGACTGCAAAGCCCACTATTTCATTAGAGGCAGGCAGGCTCACCCTTGCACACACACACACACACTGACAAAGCTTCGCCATGCGTGTCCTATTTGTCCAGTGTGATGACATTCCTGTCCCATTTCTCAGACATGGTCCATTCATGAAATGATGACACCATCGGACTGACTGGTATGACTCACTGTAGTGAGGCTCTTTTCCGTGTGTGTGTGTGTGTGTGTGTGAGAGAGAGAGAGAGAGACTCATCCTTGCAAACTACAGTACAATATATTTATATGGCTAACACGTTTTGAGAGGCATGTACAAGCTCTTGATATGTGACCTACAGTACAATAGCACAAGTATGCGTGCACTGAGCAGGCATTAGGCGAGTTGTAGAGTGTAGTACGCCATCTCCATCACTGGTCAGGTGGCTTCCTCCTACAAAGGACTGCCCTTGAATTTCGAACCGTGCCGTCCCTCCTCCGCCACCTCCACCTCCCCCACCCTTCACCCGTCTTCCAAAGCCCATCAAAGAGCTGTCACCCCAACCCAACCGAGCCCAGCCCACCACACCCCCCACCCCACCCCTGACATTCACTCTCTCTGAATGATGAAATGCATCTCTGCTCTCATGACACCACCCCCACCTCCCTCTCTCCCTCTCTCCCTCCCTTCCTCCCTCTCTCTCCCTCTCTCATCTCTTCCTTCTTTACTCCCTCCCCCCGTGGTGGCAATATCAGAGGGTATCCTGCTGGGGCTGCTGCTGCTGCTGCTGCTCCAGTGATCCTCTAAGTGTTGGGGCTTCCTATCCAGTGTGGCAGGCTGCGCTCTCCAGCCAAGACCTCTGAATAACACACCGCCGGCCGGCTGGCTGGCTCGGAAAACAACTCAGTTACTCCTACCTGCTATTGGAGAAGGACCGTTTTTAATCAACACCATTTGTTCAGACGGAGAGAGCCAGCGAGATGCGCAGATAAAATCTGCCATGGATCAATACTACACTCTGTGAACGCACAGGCCATGTTTCTAGCTCTAGACTATTTATTTATTGTTTTTATCACCAACTTTTTCTTTTCTTCATCTCTTTGTTCTCTAGCACTCACTCTCCCATCTCTCAAACTGTCCTCTCATTCCGCTTCTGTTTGCAACAGGGTATCCAAGAGGGCTGTTATGGTGGAGTACAACACATTGTTTCCCGATTAGGAGACACTCAGGACTCTATGGGCACCTTGTGTTTTCTTCCCATTAGTTAATTAGCTAGCGAGCGAACGAGGGAACGAGCGAATGAGCGAGAGAGAGAGAGAGAGAGAGAGAGAGAGTAGGACCTGGTCCATACTGCAATTACCACTCTAACTGATGACTGTGGGACGGGGCCAATGATGGCTCACACCAAAAAGCGGGCTGAATTATACCCACACGATTCGTGCAATTAGGAGGCCATTTGAGGAGGACAGTAGCCATAACTCAAGAGCGCGCTTCATCAGAGCTCTCGCTTTCACGAGGGAAATAAAACGCTCCCTAGCCAATCCATAAGCCCTTATCAGTCAGCATGACAGCAGGAGGCGGAGTAATGGAGCCGTCGCTTGACTGACAGGTGGAATAACAATATAGAGGGGAGAGGGAGTCTTGTCAAAACCATTTTAATTTTAATCCAGACCGGAATAGCAATGGAACTGTTGTTTGGATAACTGCTACCTGAAAGCCATGGGATTTCCAAAGGAGGGATATTCACAGTGACGTCCCTGAATTACAAGAAGCCATATATGGTAAAGTAGAGTAACATTTCTGCCACTGAATCCATCCTGAATTGCACAAAGCCATATGGTAAAGCAGAGTAACATTTATGCATCTGAATCTATCCCACCAACACAACTCCAGATTATGTCACAGTTTGCAGCAGCATGGTATAAAGCCAGACGCCAATTTACGAATCCTACTATGGCCACGCCAAGTCCCGCCCTATGCCTACGCCTGATTGGCTGAGCTCAATGACACTCACGCTGTGCTGGGTTAGGTTAGGGTTAGGGCGCCAATCAGAGGGCGGCATAGGGCGGGACTTGGCGTGGCCATAGTAGGATTCGTAATATCGTGAGCCAGACCATTTTACTCTGCTAATGCTACGCTAATGTGTAGTGTTGAATTTGAAGCATGACACCAAATAACATTAGCTGGTACCATTAAGTCTGTTGCTAATAGAAAATTATCCAGAATGTTTTAAAGAACAGGACACAAATGTCTTCCTGCCATGTAGGCTATGCTATATGAATAAACATTAGGGCTTTCATCAATTTATCAACAATTCAAATGACTAGTCAGTGCTGTAAGCAGCCATTAACTAGTCATGGACAAAATAATGAAAGGCTAAGCAGGCTAGGTAGCCTAGAAATCTAGATGCCCCTAACGGCAGCAAGTCTAATTTGGAGCACCTTGGGGTGCTCACCCCTCCGATTGATCCCTGCCTATGGTGAGTTCCCAGACCCTACATCTTGATGTGTGTCTGGCTAGCACTACCAGCAATGTTAGCGCCAACACTTTAACAGCAAATAATGACTATGAGTATCAACAAATATATATTAAAAACTTAGCTTGAAGTTAGCAAGATGACCTTGAGTTGGGGCAGATCAGGCATGATCTGATCTGACATTTCACTGTAACCGTTCACAGAATCTAGGCCATACATATTCATGTGCGAAGTCCAGGTAGAATATTTTGCTCAGTAAATGCTGCAGATATTCTGCGACTAGACATAAAACAGCTTAAAGGGATGTCTCCTGGGTGAAGACTGGGTTTTGCCATCCAGATGCCTCTGCAAAGCTACCGCTGATGGAATGCCAACGTGTGCATCTGCAAATGAGTGCAAGTCTGCGTGTGTATGTGTGTGTGTGTGTGTGTGTGTGTGTGTGTGTGTGTGTGTGTACACAAGTGTGTATACGAGTTCATGTGTGAGTGTGTTCACGCTGTGGGCGCTGGCACAGCAGATCTGATTTCATGGCTCTCTCCATTCTGTCTCCCTCCCTCCCTCACTACTCACCACACACACTCTCACACACACACACACACACGCAAAATCTGCCTATTTGCTTTCGGCTGTGTGTGCACACCACGCATGAGGCACGCTCTAATAAACCTACCTCACATTCTCCAGGTTTGGGCCGCGTGGCAAAAAAAAAAAAAAAGCTGAGAAAAAATAAACAGATGAGAAAGGGCACTCGGAGAGCGCGGGCCTCCACCAAGGCCAAACGCTGTATGCTGTGTCACGCAACGTTAACGAAAGTGAAACTAAATTTGTGGAACGGCCCAGTAATTCATATCTCGTTTTTGTATTTAACAGGTTCTTTCTCAGCCTGTCGTCGTTCTTACATATCCCTGCTTACTTACACAGACAGACAAGCAGGCAGACAGACAGACAGACAGATACAGACAAACAAAACACTTTGGAAACATAAGCTCCTTGGTAGAGGTAAAAAAATAAATTAAAAAAAATACAGAATAAAAGATACTCGTCTCCATTTGTGTGCGAGACAGCAGATGTGACAGCTCGCTCGCTCGCTCACGCTCACCTCATCCAGCCTCAGCTGATCAAGGCCTCTTGCCTTTCACACCCAAGACTGTGGGGAGAGAGCGGGACACTGGAGAGCCCTGGCCTGGTCCGCCACGGAAGCCTCCCTCACATAAAGGAGCATTGATGAGCGAGCTGGCACATCCACCGCCGCATTCTGCTGCAGACAGAGCCGCTCTTTTATTCCGTGCCAGCGTTTAAGTGGAGAGAAAGGAGAGAATGAGGGGAAGAAGAGAGAGAAGGAGAGAGAGAGCGAGAGAGAAAGAGAGAGAGAGAGAGAATGTTTTGCCACCTCAAGTGACAGTCTTTTTATGAACTGATGCTGCCTGACCTCCGCACAAAACATTTGTCTTTTCATTCTTTCTTTCTCTCCTTTGTACACTATCACTCCATCAGGGCGTGCCTGGCCTGACACGTTGAACACACAACGTCGCTAATGGCCTGAGCTCAATGCCAGTGACACTTGAGCCCTCTTTTCCCAAAAAGGAAGTAACAGCTTGTTCAGGGGCTCAAGAACTGCCTCTGTGGACTCCGACTGAGAGAAATGTCAACGAATATAAAGATGCCTTTAGATTTCCTGTTCAATCCTCTGAGGCATCACTCGGAAATGGATGGATTTTTCACAGAAGCCAATTGAACACCGGAGGATCTACATCTCAGATACTTGGATAATTGTTTTGTTTGCTTTACTCAAGATGTGCCAGTAGCAAAAAGTCTGACCACCTGCTCCCCATACCTGTTCTTGCAAAAAGCAAAAAAAAAAAGAAAAGCAAAACAAGGGAATAAACTCATAATGTCCAGCATTTGTCTCCTAATTGTGCTGCTTCTCTGCGAACATGGACCTTTGGGCTTATTTCCCCCCCATTCCTCAAATATAAAAGAAGCTTCGCATACTAATGACTGTGGCCTTCACATAGGAAACTGAGAGCAGGAGTGTGAACCAGCATCCAAAATAGGCTCGAAAAACAGGAACAATAGCGTCCTCGTGGGTAAATCTGCCGTTTCCGTGGGTACGTGTCTCTATAGATAAGAGGTTTCGGATCAGGACCTTCGCTTGTAATGAGTAGATCATTAGGACTCTGCCGCATCAGTCGCTTATCTGTGTATCTACAGCCAAAGGGTTTCTTAATGTACTCCAACGCAAGCACGCTGGGTTGGTGATTTCAGGAGCAAGTGCCACAGTTCGACCCCTCACACGCGAAGCCGACTTAACGGGCGGCTTAAACGCGACGTGATCCACTGTGAGGCAAGCCGTTCAATTAATTCGATTTTTTAATTCTTTTATTTGCCACGGCTTACGTGTTACAGTGGCCTATTATTTTCCCCGCAATGTGCAGGGGGTTTTTCTTTGGTGATTGCATAATGGGGAACGCAGACGTACACCGACTACTCCTGGTCTAAAGCTCATTATTATTTCTTTGCTGAGTGCGTTTTGAAGAGCCAGCTTTTGAAATGCATTCAAAAACACAGTCTTGTGAGCTCCACTAATCCCCTGCCATTCCGGAATGGGAAGACCCGACTCGAAGAGAGCACGACTATGCAAAACAGTCAGGAGGCTTTCTGCATACATCTAATTAAAAAGAACTTTTCAAAAAGCCAATTTATCTCTGAACAATAGCATCAAATACAGAGGAGAAAACAACTGAAAATAATTCAATTTAAATAGTTCTGGTGGAGAGGGAGAGGAGGTGGTTGGCCAGGTTGCTGGGTCATGGTTCCTCATTAGAGAGAGAGAAAAGGCAGAGATAGCCTTGACTTACCTCCATGAAAACACACACATATAAACAAACACACACACACACACACACACACGGCTCAGGACATTTTTTAAGTGGATCCTCCTGACGCAGCTGTTTTGTTGCTGTCGTTTGAAAAAAAAGGGGGGAAGAAGAAACAAACAGCTCCTCTGAAAGAGCTAAAACCGAGGCTGTCCTTAGTATGGGCAGAGCAGAGATCAAGCTCCTCTCCCTAGAGGCCCAGGGCCATGCTCTCCCTCGACTGTGGAGAGAGTTCATTAGGACAGCACTTTCCCACAGCAACCACCCCCCTCCTCCCATACCCCTCCACTCTCCACTGCCTCAGCATCACACTGCACACAGGGGGAGGCCTAGCTACACAAAATGTATGGAGCTGTGCCGTGCTGTGGCACCAGCTTCTCTCTCGCTGTGGTAGCAGCCCCAGGGCTAAACCATTAGCACTGAACAAACAGCACCGTATGGAGCTTTGCCAGAGACACCCCAAATCACCCTAAATCAAGGATCAATGGATTCCATCAGTACAAACAAACTGAGCCGTCCTAGAAAATAACTACAACAACAAACACAGCCTGTCCGTGACACGACACATCTGTCTGTTCGTAACACCATCCTAACTATAGCAAGTCTTATGAGCAACTATGTAGCTTGCCTACGACATTCAAACTGGCATACTGATGCAAACCACAATTTAAACAGGTTGGAGCTTGTCTCTAGGATGCCCATCAATGGCATCACATCAGCCTTACTGTGGGGTAATCAGATGTGGCATCAGCATGGAAACGCTTCCTGTGACAATGGCGAGGCTCGTTCCCTGCGTGGCCGCGACCTGCGTTCATACACAAAAGGCGCATCTCAAAAATAAAGGCAATCAAACCGACGCCAGTGTGAAAAGGCTGCCAGTGGCGCTGCGTTACACAAAGTTTGCATCATCCTGCTTTTAGATATCCGGCAGAAAAGAAGGGCATGCCAGGAACGACCAAAATAGCAGCATGATGCACAACAATTTCAGGGGTGGGATGGCGTCGACGCTAAAGAAACTCAAAATAAACAAACATTCAAAAGAGCTCCCCCTATAGCAGAGGGCAACGCAAGAAAAAAAAAGCCAAAAAAGCCAAAGCGTTCTGGCGACGAGCCAACAAAAAATGCAAACAACTGCACTAAACTTTGGCTCATTCAGACAATAACAAATTGCTTTTCTTCAATGCCATCGTTTGCATGCGCGGCTGAACGCGCGGGTAGGGTAGACGCCGAGCTGCTGTTGGCAGGCGGGCAGATGAGTGCTGGAAGTGAGAGCTTAATTCCTGAACTTGCCATCATGGCAGACTGCAGGATCCCCTGATGGCAACCATGCAGGTGGGGAGGATGTGTTCCGCAGCTTCATTCGTCAGCCAGCCGCTCACAAACACACACACACACACACACACACACACACACACACACACACACACACACACACACACACACACACAGAGCTGTGTTTACCATCACAGGGTGGCCCAGTGATTACAATTAAGCAGCTCTTATCCCTCCACATAATCAAGTCTGGGCGTGCAGCGTCAGGGGGTAATCCCCAATAGTGTGCGCTCTACCTCTCCATCAGGATGGCTACTCGAGGGAGACACGAGGAACGGGCTCCTCTGCCAGGGCGTCGACGAACGTGCCCGCAAGCCGGGCACAGGGAGGATGAATTACATGGAACAATCACAGATTCTTACCTATGAGATCAGATGAGCTACACCCCAACCGCCCCCACCTCCACTCACCCACCTCCACCCAACCATCCCCCCCCCTCAATGCAGACAGCTCAAAGCCAAACCAGGCGCAGGGATGCCCAGAAAGAGAGGATTAGTGGATGCTCAGATCCAAGGTGGGCTGGCAGACTGGGGTGGGATGGAGAGGTGTGTATGTGTGTGTGTGTGTGTGTGTGTGTGTGTGTGTGTGTGAGAGAGAGAGGGGGGAGGTAACACAGACACAACAGATACCCATGAGATGGGGGGATATTTGTGAGCGCGTCTTATCTCTGCTACTACTACTCTTTACTGTGGCTTTCTTTATCTCCCTCTTCCTGCCAGGGGCTGGAATGAAGAAAGGGACAAGGAAATGGAGGGGGGAGGAGGGGGGGAGGAGGGGGTGAAAACATCGATAATCCATCCTTCCTGAAATGCTGCGCAGATAATGGAAAACGGGCTACTTTGAAATATAGCGCACATTGGGTGGCAATGGCGGCGACGCATCAGTCATGTCCGCCAAAACTTTAGTCCTGCGATCTAACCGACTAATCCTCTCAGAGAAGAATAGATTACCTCAGCAGCAGCAGCAACAACAACAAAAACAACACATTCCTCACCCATGCATGTACAGCACTCGATACACAAACATATACGATCAAATGACCATCGAACGTACACAATCAGACTAACACCTTCACAATACGCTTCGGTTTAAAAATAACTTCTTTTCAGCAGAATCGGAAGATGGGAGTTCACAGCGTTTAGACTTTTATTATGGGCTGTGGTTGGCAAGGGCGCCTGCAGGGAGAGAGGGCACAGAGCATACAGTGGCCCTGATTGTCTCATGCTTTTAGCTGCTGTCAGTCCGAGGTAAGGGTTGGAGGGATCAAACGAGAAAATGTCGGAGGGAGGGATATTTCTTTATTTGGCCCATTTTGCAAAAAAAAGCAAAGGGATTTGGGCTTTTAATTGCGCTGCCTTTATGCCGAGAGAGCATCCCGTTTGGCTTGCATCGGGGGAGACAAAAGCGAACAGATTAACCTCCAGTCAGATGTCACAGCGCACTGGCAGGCTGTTGTTTTAATAACGGTGCCAGGGTATGTGGAGAAAGGGAGAGGCGATGCTGCAAAAATCTTGTTTTAAGAAAAATCACTACTTTGGCAGTCATTTCAGGTCAGCCCGTGGAAAAACACTGAGAAGAATGAGCTCAAGCCTAGTGAGAGAGAATGTGCTGCTCATACCAACAGTGAAAAATCGGGACAAAAAAACAAGCAATGCCCCCAGATGCTGTTGCAGTTCTGAAACACAGGACTCAAAATGCAAGGCTACAGTAGGCTATATGTTTAACTGGGGCTATTGTATTTTACAACTGAACTAAGCAACACAGTGTGCTATAGCTGTGTTTTGGCAAGATTCTGGCGATAAGATTTTTGAAAACTGTCACTGTTTAAAAGACACACTATCTTCATAAAATGTGAGTAAATTGTTTATTACTTATAATGATATTATTTAACATAGATTACAATGTTGAGTGGCCAGAGGTCTGAATAAAACACAAATTAGACCACATAATGCAACATTCATATTGTCCTACACCCCTAATTTGTGCTACACAACTGTTTATCCTTTATCTATCATGGACTGCGTTTACATGCACTTCAGTATCCAGGTTAGGAGGCTTATCCCTATTTTTTAAATCATATTCAGGATATGGTGTTTACATGAACACAGAGAAACCCGGTTATTAATAACCCTGTATAAATGATGAATAGTATCGTTAACAAACAACCGTTAAGTTATAATAGTACACCTTTTTCCGGTTTCTAAAGCAATTGCAAGTTTGCATGAGAAACCATTTAAGGTGTAAAGATGGAGCAGTAGCTTGGTTTCTTTCGGAGTACTCCACCTAGCATAACAGGGTAACTCAAAACCGGGATACGGATTTATCCGGGGTTGAAATCGGGATATGATGTTTACATGGGCAAATATAAAATCAGGATACTTCAAAATCATAACTGGGATACTGAAGTGTATGTAAACACAATCAATGTATGTTTCAGAAGAGGAGAAAGAGAAATACATTTCTCTGACCAAGGCACTCCATAAAGTTTAAAATGTCTTTAATCTGAAAATGTCCATATAAGGACCTAAAAATGCCCATGCGTAGCGGCTAGGGCCTTCTTCAGGGCACGTATATGTTTCTCAAAGTTGGTTATGGAAAAAAATGGCATCTGGAATAAAGGACAACTGAAGGACCTTCCCAAAAATGCATGCCTTCCCCAATCACACAGATTCCCAAAATTTGCCCAGATTTATTTTTCCTAAGCCATGCTACTGTGGATGGATGGATAATCCGTGAATTTCTTAAATATAATCACATTTGAGCAGATCATGGGCGCCTCGTGGCAGCAGAAACTCGGAGAGCAGAGCATATGCATTATGCTGATCCCTAAGCTCATCCAACCTCTTTTTTCAAGTCAAAACCAATCTATGGGGTCCTCAGAGGGGGGTTCAGCCACGGGCTCCTTGGGAGTCACAGACCTCTGTTGATGAGCAGGGTGAAGAGGTATAGTAGTGTATGTATCCATGCATGTACATATAAGCTGCATGTGTGCACAGATTTTGAAGATGGCCATGTATTTTCACAAACAAATACACACACTGATTTGTTTTCGTACCACCATTATTGCAATTCATTAAGTACCCGAAGAACCCAAATGATAGACCTTGAAAGCCTAATGAATACACCACACAATTAATTACTATGTAATAATAGTAATAATACTCAACATTATCAAGCGGAGAGGAGAGGAGAGGAGAGGAGAGGAGCGGAGAGGAGAGGAGAGGAGAGGAGAGGAGAGGAGAAAGGAAGATGTTAGATGCAGAATTAATCCCCACAGCATGCAAATGCTGTCACCAGAAAATGCTCCTATACACAAGACATTTCAGAAATGGTTAGCACATTAGCATGGGAAGTGATAAAAGGGAAGTCCACATTTAAAAAATAAAATTACCAATCCCCTTTCCAAAACCATTTATAAGTAAGTATAGTCCAATCACCAGGACCTGAAACAGCCAATCATGCACTGATAACCAAGTCAATCCACGACTATGTCCTTCAATGCTATGTGCAGTAACTCATGGAAAATGCATAAACATAAAAATGTAAAAATATAATTTTTGTAAACAAACTTACTAAAAGGAATTCACCCAAAATATAATTTACTATGGCACGCTACCGACAGACTTTAGAGCCTCCAACAGCAAACCATGTTTTCCTTTAACGTGGTTGCCCTCAGCTTTGCTTATAGAACTGCCTTGCACTGCCACACAAAGAATTCGGCTAAACCACCGTGCCATCATGTGCCAAGCCAGGCAGAGCGGGCGACGTCCTGTTGAGAATTCCGGCGCATACCAAACAGGCTCGGGGTCTTGGGGGGGGGGGGGGGGGGGGGGGGGGTGTTCTGGTGCCACGCGAGCAGGTGCCGTGGCCATAAAAGCTCATTCAGCTGCCTCCGCTGCGCCACCTCTCTGCCCACACGAGCACACTACCGAGCGCCATTCCTCTTCAGCTCCTCCTCAGCACAGTCTCTCAGCCCTTAATGTCATTGATCAATCCCACTCAAACAGGCTATCATCACCACACATACACACATATACAATACACGCCTGGTGGCTGGCGGGATGGAGAGCGCTGGCTCCTGGGGTGACGTGCGCCACGGTGGTGGGATGAGCGATTACCTGTCACGCAATAATGGATGATATTCCACGCCGACGCCGCACAAACGTGGGATTTAACAATACTCCCGTAATCCTAATCTGACAAGAGATCAACAAGGTGAGCCACCTGAATGGGCCCAAAATGCACTGCATTTTCCTAAATGCATTTTTTTTTTTACTTCTGCTGTGCCCGCCCACCCGCCCGCTCACACACACACACACACACACACACACACACACACACACACACACACCTAAATCGCAATCCATGTTTGTGACTGGATTATGTACACAACTGAGGATGAAACAAATGGAATGCATGTGTGGATGTCAGAGAGCTCCATTAACATATGAACTTGGAGAGAACCATTAACATTATGAACTTGGCTCTCGACGGACGTGTATCTGAGGGAGTAACATTCCCCCGAGTCTGTGCCTCACATTTCCAGGGATTCTTTGAATTCATGAAGGAGATGCAAAATAGCCAACACACTGATACTGGGCTTGGACATCACAGAGACTTCATATTCCTTTGCAGTAAGGAAATGATTGATCATAACCAGGCAACCGGACATGATTTAATCATTGCAAAGACTGAGATCGTTTCTTTCAATAACTCACATGACTAAAATCAATATGTGAAAGAGACTGTGCAAAGACTGACTATTAATCACATTTTGTCTCTTATTGCATGCATAATACAACATGCTATAAAAATCAGTCTTCAGTTTTTTTTAGCAATCAGTAGCCAGTCAAAGTATTTCTGAACAATTTGCAATCCATCTGAAGATGTGGGAAATCTATGGCACCTTTGGCTATCCCAGGCTTGAGTGACAGGCGATGGATACGACTGTAAATCACCCATCCTAATCAGCAGCATTTTGGCTTAGAGATTATCCTCCCCCAATCTGTTTGTGCTCTAATAGGCCGGCGTCCAGCAGAAACACCACCCTTTAATTTGTAGGCCCCGTTGCTCATCATCACAATACACCTATAACTGTATGTTCCTGTTTTAGCACATTATGCCAGCCCAACTGGTCAGTCATACATATAGGCCTATACTTTATTCAATGGAGAAATGGCTGTCTGATTCAAAGTTTATCCAATCAACATTGCATGCCTTGTCAGTCATGTGATGCTTTGCATCTTCAAAATGGTCAGCTCAAACTCATCAAAATCATTTCAATTGTTACTCTAATCAATATGCGTACGAAAAAGGAGCTCTCACTGTGTCTTCATCAACCGTCATCATGTTCTAGAATTCAAGTGCTGTCTCTCTCATCACAGTGTTGTCATGCACATTCAATATTACTCATTCCTCCAAGTTTTGTCAACAACTCTTTACTGGTAATCACTGCATCAGTGGATGTCCACACGAAGACACTTAACAGAGTCACATACACAAGACCAAAGCCAAGTGTTCATTAGAGGATGACCAGTGCTGCTTTCTTGTTGCGCAGCCACTTGCCTCCTGCTCACAATGGGCAAGGGGACAGACTGCCCCGACTTTGTTTGTTTCCAGTTTTTGGAGCTCGGACTACATGCAGAGACTGCTTTTTTTTTACAGTGTCATGGAATGGGCAGTTAGCGGATGGTGCGGAGATGATGGCTAAATGCGGGGAAAAAAAATGTATGGGCTTGAACTTGCGTATAATCGCTGACCTTACCTTTAAGGCATCTGACCATTAGTCTGAGGTCCAGCATGGGTGTCTATAATTATTGAATGCTGCAATAAATAGCCTTAAACACCCTAACTTTGAGAGATACTAAACCATGTTCACAATCATTTGAATGTGCAACTTTTCTGATGAGGAAACAAGTGTGCTGCCACAGATACAACTTCTCCATTTCAATGACAGAAAACCTGATGCATCGTGTCAAAATACTCTGCATCCATTGCAGTGGCTTTCTATAGACTGTTGTGCACAAGCCTGTGCCACACATAAAAAACAATAACATTTTAAGTCCACTATAGGTGGTAGGTAGGTAAGTAGGTAGGTAGTAAACTACATTAGTATATTGCATGTGTTTGATCGCAACAAAAGGCCCCAAACTCTTCAATCGTTCAATATCCTTTGACAGATCTCATATGCAACACATTCTAAAGGAACACACGCTGCCTGTGTGTCTGTAAGGGGAAAACTGTCATTGAAGCACAAGTTGAGCCAGCAGCTTCCCAGAGCATGACCTTGTGACAGATCGCGGCAGCTATTTATATTCATTCATAGTACACTGAATATGCATGCCAGTCTTGCTGCATCTATTTTTTCATGCAGCAGTCATGTAAAGCGAATCCAACACCCCACTTGCCTCTACAGTGCTAGGAACAGATCTGTGTCTGTGTTTCATAAATCTCTCTGAGAGGAAACTTTGAGATCAAAATGCTTCCTGAAATGAACATTATAGCACATTTTCAATATTGAAAAACGAATTTACAGAAAAACATAACAGTTTTCACTATTCAAGGAAAGACTAAAAAAAGATGTGT
The DNA here is from genome assembly GCF_963854185.1 of Sardina pilchardus. Taxonomy (NCBI): domain Eukaryota; kingdom Metazoa; phylum Chordata; class Actinopteri; order Clupeiformes; family Clupeidae; genus Sardina; species Sardina pilchardus. The sequence goes on along the minus strand of NC_085001.1, from coordinate 18,849,839 downwards.
CATCTTTGTTATATACTTAATTATGACATCTTCCATACAGGCAAACAAAATGTGTGATAGAAACAGCTTTAGGGCAAGCTATAATCCCGCTCTACAAGTCCTACTCAAACGAACAAGACAAACCCCGCATGAACACGGTGTAAACAATCATCTAGAGGATAGTAACAACAAATATGTACAGTATGGTGAGGTACAATGATGCCCTATATTCCTGTCACTACAGTGCTGCTGCTCAGGCTTCAGAGACTGGAATACATGTAATTAGACTTTGTATAGCCTCATATTGTACTAGCACACCACCCCAAGCTAAAAAACACACACAAATTCAGCATAGCCTAAATACAGCAGTCAATATGCACATCATAAAAAATTGATATTTGATGGCTGAGGCATTCTTGCGAAGGCAATATTAATTCATGATTCTAGCCTGAACAGCAATAGCCCAACATATACTCTCATTTATCAAATGAATTTACTGACAGCAAATGTACGTCTTCACACTGATACGCCAATTCTCTCTATCAGACCCCTCCAAAACCGCGCAGCAAAGCGTGGCGCATTAAAAACCTACACTCAGCATTGTAAGAGCTCAATCTATAAAACATCACCATCTACCCTTAAGTGAACAAATAAAATGCATAGAACACATTAACATTGGTAAGACTACCTTTTTTTTCCTCGCCTCAGAGTGTCAGTTGGGAGACGGCACGCGTAAGGAGAGCTGCGTAAACTTGCCAGCGGTAGGCTATCAGCGGATGGTTCTTCAGTGTTGAGGATACTTCACCTCAGTGGGGTTGATTTCGTCAGGAGGAACTGCTTTCAGGAATGCAGTATGTGTGTTAAATCCAAGAGAGTAGAATTAAACTGCAAGATAAATATTAAGAGGTTACGCGGAATCCATAGAAGCACCGTGCTATTGTCCGGGGAGTGAGATATTCCGTATCAAAAAAGCCATTCTGGATGTCCACGCTGAAAGTGCTGTATTAGATTATTTCTCAAAAATCTACAAGGAGACAACGACGTTACAGTCGCAGATCAGAAAAATCTTTACTCCGTGTTTCTTTCTTCAAGTTTGTAACGTTATTTCACTCCAAGAGCTTCAAATTAAGACAGTGACAACCGCTGCTGGGTAGATAGGTAGGTCAGGTGTATTAGGATCTCCAAACTGCGAACCACAAAGCAATAGCCTAGCCAATTTTCGAAATATGCATGTAATCCTTATCTGGGGTTGCAAAGCATTCCTAACGAAATGTTTTTGAAGAGGTCTTCCTTCAGTTTTTTCTACGACACGTCTCCGATCTACTCTAATTGTCGAGATCACTCACTCTCAGCGCAGTATTACAACCGCTAAAACAACACAGACAGCAAACAAGCCTATCAGAGAGAATGGAAGTTTTATCCCGCCCCCTGTTTCAGGGCAACCTTCGAGGAACAAATTGCAGTCGTTCCTGATTGGCTAGTTTCTTATGATCAATCAAGAACGTATTTATCATATTATTGGTTTAAAAACCTGTCGATAATAAGATAAATGCAGCGCTTTGCAAGGTAGACTTCACATTGATGTATGAAAAAGACACCTTGAATGTGAAGTTATCTCTCACTCCATCTCCTCGCATAAAATATAGCTTCTCAGAAAGGTTAAGTAGGCTATTATTTATGCTTCGAAATTGATGCCATTGATGCAGTTGCCAATGTGGAAGAAAAACTGTAGCCTAAATCTAGCTACATGTGGCAAATAGCCTTTAGGGCAAATTATCAGATAAAAACATGTTTGTAATTTTCATTTATTTGCATCCCAAGCTGTGGTCCACTGTTTTTTTCTTTGACAAATGTGAGTTTTGTAAGCCGAGTTGCAGTCTGGGATCAGTGATGGACAGTCATAGTTTGCATGAAGCCCTGGGTTACTGTGCCGTGAAAACTGCTGTAAAAGTTGAACAGGCATAGTAGCAGTGAAGTATGAACTGAAAACACATTTTATTAAATTGAAAAAACTGAACTGAAATTCTATGGCTTCCATTGTGAGTGGATTTACAAGTGGGAATTTGTAATTGAGTGCTGTTGATAACTGTCAGTGTCAGATATGATACAAAAAACAAAACCAAAAAAATATGTAGGCTATATGAGAACTATATGTATGCTATAGCCTATGCATTATAAAATTAGGCTATAACAATGAAAAGCCTAATCTCCTACCTCTCATACTGATTATTCTGTCTGATAGGTGTTTAAATCTGGCAAGGCCTAGCACACGGATGTTGGGGATTTCAGTTAATTTACCTCACTGCTTTTTATGTTTAATATTGTTTCCGGATCAGATTCAGAGCATGAACAGATGCATCCAAGATAAGGATACTGTGCAAAGAGGAGACTGTGCAAAGAAGAGCCTATACCTAACAAATTGAGGTAGGGCCTAACTGAGCCAAGGAACTGGCCTACCATCTTTTGTCCACAGGATTGGTTAAATGGGTTATGATCCTATGTCAAAGCAGCTGTTAGCCTAATGATTTTTTTTTTTTTTTTGATTGGCTGGATAACCTATTTAAAAATATATACCTGAAAAGTAGTGCCTGAATAGGCCTTATGCTGCCATTCTCTTGTGTGCACCTGCACATCCGTGCAGATCCCACGTCACCTGTACCGTCACCTGCTGAATGACTGTATCTTGATAGAGTCCTGTCTTTTTCTCCAGGGGAATAATCTTCTGCATAATTTCGACAAGTTCATGCGAAACTTGCCAGAAGAACAACAGGAAAGATAGATGTAGTGAAGTCTGGACTGGGACCACTCAGCAGTGGGGGCTGACCTTGTTACCAGGCTGCGACCAATCAGTTTATTCTTCTCTACTGACATCAAACATAACGTGAGCAGCGGTACCAGCACAGTGCAACGGGACCTGTGCTAGTTCTACGTATGCCAGATAAGTCTGTGGAATTTTGACAGATGGACTGGTAAGTAAATAGGTTCATATAATTGTTCACTTTCAGGCAACAAGTCTGATCTGTCAGAGCAAGTTATTCCGCAACCGAATGGCGTTAGCATATGTACATGAACCTGGGAAGTATGCTAGTATCCCTAACAAGCTAAAATACGCTCCAAGCAGACTCCCTGTAAACATGACAGTAGGAGGATGCTAGTTGTTGTGATTGTACAACAACTTAAGTTTATTGCAATGCTTGTCCGCTAGCTGACATATCGGTTGTAACCAACTCTTTAGGTAGACGAACTTAAGCTACTCAGCTAGCAAAGTAGCTAGCCAATGTATTGTCACACAGCTGCCCCACGGTTAGCGAACAGTTATCTCTTAGCTAACTTGCTAGCAAGCCAGGCAGCTGTGTACCTGCATTCATTACATTACATTACATTGGCGAGTTAGCAGACTGACTTTGCAATCATGGCTAGCGCATGCTAGTGTGGCTAGCCCTCTAACAAAAGCCAGGGGGAATTTCACTGGCTAAAGTTTACAATGTTACATTTTGACAGTATTACTTTGATCTCTCCAGAGCTAGGCGAACTCTAATGTTACTTTGATTGGATAGCATCAGCGGACTGTGTCGTTGAGCACATTTCGAATACTTTCGAAGTAATCTACCTTACTTACTTGTTGTGACAAAACCACGACAAATGAAATTAGCTTTGCAAGGAATGTCTTGCTCAATATAGGGTAAAGGGCAGTGACACATCATTGTTTTCCTGTTGCTCCACAAGATGATGTCAGCGTCCCCCATTTTATTGAAGGTAGTGACATAAAAAAAAGTAGGCTACGCCGATAACTTGTGTCAGAGGTGTCTTATCTTTTGTTATAATATATTTATACAATACATTGAGTTATTATTCCACTTTGTGGCATCATTTGACAGACCTGCCAGTTTATTGTAGCCTATTAAAGCTGAGATCCGTCTTTAGTCCTTAGTTTGTGTTGCAATCAGAGATGTATGTTCGGCTTCAGAAAGTAAAGGTCCTGCCAGATAGGCCAGTTCTACCTGTGCACAGGTGATTTCACTAATTACCTAATCTACTTGTCTTAAGAGCTGTGCTAATTAGAATCAGCTGATTAAGTAAATGGTTGGAACAAAAATGTGGACTTTTACTTTGTGAGGCTGGACTTTTAGACCTCTGGTGTCAATTGCTAGGTCAGCAAGCCAGTGTGCCAGGGCATTTGGATGTGACTTTGTGCCTTAGCGCCAAAATGGTTTGAAAACCTCTGAATGATTTAGGCTACTCCTAGAACACGTTTCGATTGGCAGTTAATTCACCACAAACCATTTGTCTGTGTACTTTGTTCTGTCAGCTTGATTTAATGTTTTTCTTTGAAATACTATGAGGCCATATAATGATAATAGTGGGTTGGTTGCATGACTAGTTATGAAACACTGTTTTCCTTTATGCTGTCAACAAGGAGAACATTTCTATGAAAAAACTGTTATGTCGCATTATGAAATTCAGTGCTCTCTATGGAAGCACTCTGTGTGAATGGTGAAGCCCTAGCCAGATTTATCCCGCCCACAAGATGTGATCTTTGAGTCTGACTACAACAGGCTGAAGCTGTATGATATCTGTGGTAAATAAGGAGTGAGATTGTGTTTAGTTTTAATTGTTTAAGGTCAAGCAGTCAACTTTCCAGTGTCTTTCATCAAAATGTAACTGAACATAACGAGAGGATTTCTTGTTTTCTTCTCGTCCCTCTGTGACTCATGCAGGCCCTTTCACAATGTCCCAGAATTGATTGTGCCATCCACTCTATGAAAAAGCACTTCCTGAAAAAAGACCCCCATGTGTATCATCTTCTTCAAGTTTGACCCACGGCCTGCATCCAAAAATGCATACAGGTAAGAGTTGAAGGACCCAAGACAGATGGTTTATTCTTTCATCACCAGATCCAGTTTGTGCCATTAGCAGTGTGAATCAAAGTATTGACAAAATAGTAAGATTATTGTTCAACTTTTAATTGTCTACTTATTTCATGTTTCATTGCCATTTATTATTTAGACTTTCTTATGAAAAAAGCATCTCTCTTTGGTCTGTCCATCTTGCATCAATTTCTTCCTTGTTTTGAGACAGACCTTTGAGTGAGTTTTGTCAGATCTAAAGTTTTCCACCCAGTCTGCACGAACATCTGCTGTAGCTGAACTTTCCCACAATTCCATTTGATCTGTCCCATGGAAAGTCCTGGAAGGTCATGGTGGCCTATGGCTATGGAACAGTCAGTCAATAGACCTGACTGAGTGATTTTAAGCAGAGCTTAATGAAGTCACCAGGACTGAAAGAGCCTTACTGTCTGCCCCCGAAGCAATGTCCTCATGTCCTAGGGGAGGATTTAAAACCATATATGAATAGGCTCTGTTGCCAAATCATGCAAGACAATGTATGCCTTTTTTTCAGAACCGCAACGTATTTCCTGACATGCAAATTCAGTGTAGACACATTAACCCATTCAAAATCCCAGGTTGATAAATTCTACCAAGGAAATAAACACATGGCTGGGTTAGGTTCCGCTGGATGTAACACTAGTAATGTATTCTTACACAAACATTGTTCTGGATAAACTGTAGTTACAATCCTCTGTACTGTGGGTTGATGGAAATAGATTTTTCCTCCTTTCATCTACGGTCTCGGGTCATTTTTGAAACACATGCTTTGCTATGATAAATCCATAGACAGACCGATTATAGTCTTTCCATCTGTGCCCATGGGAATACAACCAAACACGAGACACCTGGCTGCCATGCAGCTGAACGTGGGGTATTTCAATCACCTACACACCTGTTGTCCTGTTGTAATTACACTGCAGCGGTTCCCAGCTGCCGACAAATGATCCTGCTCCCAGGCATAGTCATTATCAGAGAGCATTTCTGGAACGGCGCTCTCCTTATCCTGAAAATGGTCCAGCGTCATTAGCCTTTGACCCCTATTAGTCATTTAGGTTAATTTATCATCATCATCGTCAACAAAAAGCTATTGTCCTTTTGAATGATTTGTCATTACAGTTAATAGTAGCCCAATTCATGCAATACTCTTGGAATATGGATAAAATGCTGCTCATGTCTCTCATGTTTATCAATTTAAATGGTAGCTTTTAGCTCAGATGTGAAACGCACACTATTTTACTGCTCCGGGATACAAATGAAATGGCTGGAGTCCTACGTGTATGCTTTGTTTTCTTCCTGTAATTGAAAGTGATGTCTCTGCTGTGTAGACATGACCACTGACTAAAGTTGCACATCATCCTCTGTGGGGGTCAATGCTAAAGGGGATAACTCCAGTGGCATGAATGTGGGCTGTCTCTCCAACGCAAGAAGTTGCCTAATTGGTTCAGTCGTGGCAGATCTGATTTGTGCAGGTTGACTGCAGGTAGAGGTCAGTAGTGAATCATAATAACCTCATACGTGTCCGGAGGAGGTCTTCTGCCTCGGCTCTGAGTAGGAACATAACCAAATGCAAAGGAGAGACTACTGCTACATACCATATTGCTGAAGAACTGACACTCGTCAGAAATGCCAATTGAGAAAATGGAAATGTATGCCTTGGGAATATGTTACTGATGGTCTTTCATATCGGTGCTATATGGCCTTCAAAACATTTCCCATAAGGATAAATATTCAGTGTCAGTGTGAATTTATAAAACTGTCCATAAATCTCTTAGCGTTAGCCTATGCAGTGAAGCTGTAGAACGGTATTGTGTACTCAGTTGGATTTCGTGCCATGGACATGTCATGTCATGGACTACGCACATGTGTGATGGTGCTCTTGGGAACATGGTGTGAAATGTAGGCCGCCGCATGATGAGCGCTCCACAGCGGAGAAGAGGTCCTCCACTGGCACGTTCTGCTGTCTCAGCACTGACATAAAACACAAGCCAAACATAGATAGAGTGGATGAGAGGCCCAGAGAGAGAGAGAGAGTGTGTGTGTGTGTGTGTGTGTGTGTGTGTGTGTGTGTGTGTGTGTGTGTGTGTGTGTGTGTGTGTGTGTGTGTGTGTGTGTGTGTGTGTGTGTGTGTGTGTGTGTGTGTGTGTGTGTGTGTGTGTGTGTGTGTGTGTGTGTGTGTGTGTGTGTGTGTGTGTGTGTGTGTGTGTGTGTGTGTGTGTGTGTGTGTGTGTGTGTCTTTTTGTCTTTTTGTGTGTCGCATGGGCTGCCAATTGTGATTCATGGACAGTAGCAGCACATTAATGTGAAGTCCCTAAGTCATGCGCCATTGCTGTGCTAAACAAGTGACAGTTGTGCAGAGCTAGTAAAAGTCTCCAAAGATTAATGTCAAATGCAGCATTAGGCCGAGCAGTGATAAAGCTCCTGTTGGGGTCTGTAAATGCTACGGACCAAGTGAAGCACCACTTGGCACCAACTTTTGTTGGAATTACTCTTAATGAGAAATACATTGGACATTGCCGTGGTCCTAGGCACTAGTGCTTTGTCACTATTAGACTGTTTTAAGTATTCCCCCCCATATCCCGCTCTGAGGAAATTGTATTGTTTAATCAACAACTGATTCGGACTGTGTCATTTCCCTTTTTCATTGCTTATAAAAGGCGACAGCCAAAAAAAATGCTCTCTTCACCCTTGACGATGAACTGCACACCAGCCAGAGTTTTGAGCCCATATGCTGCAGCTCATCTGGAACATTCACGTGGCCTTTGCTTTGCCATTAAATAAAAATGATGGAGGCACATCACACAAGAGTGATGTAGGACTCCGACTCCCTATGCTGGAGCTGCGCTAGCAATCAGTGTCAATCAGTTGAGACCAATTAGCCTATACATCACTCTAATGAGCCCTGGGTCAGTGATGGGCATTGGTGGACTGAGTGAAGAGATGGAGTGCAGTTGTTATGAGGATCGAAAGAGGCAGGGTTTCTTTCTTTCTGCCTTTATTCTTCTTAGTCTCCTTTCGTCCATTATGTAATACAGCACCACTTTGTTGCACTTCCATTTGTATTCAGAAACTGATGTTTGGAGCCAATAGCGACTGTAGTTGATGGCTACCAGAAACGGAGGACCTACTGGCAGCAACCGTTTTCCCCCCTGATTATTTTGCTGTCAGTGTTGAGGGTGCCCAGCAAACATGCCCGTGTGGGCCCACAATGGGCAATTGTGGGTTTACTGTGGACAAGTGTGGGCAGGGCTAACCCACACTAATCCCAAACGGGCCCCTAATGGGGTAGCCCATGCGGGGCCCATAGGTGTTTTCCCCTTTGGGGCCCCACTTAGGGATTTCTGCGGGCAAGCCCACTGTGGGTTTGCCCACACTTTGCCCGCATTGGCCCCATAAGGGCAGCCCATGCGGGCCCCATAGGTGTTTTCCCCTTTGGGGCCCCACTTAGGGATTCCTGCGGGCAGGCCCACTGTGAGTTTGCCCACACTTTGCCCGCATTGGCCCCATAAGGGCAGCCCATGCGGGCCCCACAGCTGTTTTGCCCTTTGGGGCCCCACTTAGGGATTTCTGCGGGCAAGCCCACTGTGGGTTTGCCCGCACTTTGCCCGCATTGACCCCATAAGGGCAGCCCATGCAGGCCCAGCAGCTGTTTTGCCCTTTGGGGCCCCACTTAGGGGTCTCTGTGAGCAAGTCCACTGTGGTCTTGCCCACACTTAGCCCGCATTGGCCCCGTAAGGGGAGCCCATGTGGGACCCACAGCTACCCCACAGTAAGCCCACAGTAAGCCCACACTACCCCACAGTAAACCCACACAAGTGCGGGGGTAGTGGGGGATTTTGGGAGGGTATGGGAATATAAGGGCCCATAATGGGTCCCGCTGGGGGCCCAATGAGCCAAATGTGGGCAAGCCCCACACTCTGCCCAAACTGTGGGTTTGCCCACAGGGGCCCCATCAGGGTCCCTTAGTGTGGGGCCCACATGTGCCCCGCATTTCACGACGGTAATGGGGCCCACAGCGGGCCCACACGGGCATGTGCCATGATGTATTCAGATCTATTACTTGCATTGTGCACTGCGCATTTTATACTTTCTTCCCTCTCTGTCCACCCTTGTGCAGTGTAACAGGGAAGCTTAACTGAAGAGTTCCGTTCGTGAGTCATTAGAACCGTTTAGAAGAATGGTGTATTTTTTTCAGAAGGTACGCGCCGCTAACACACCTGGTGTAGCTACTTCCATTGACTATAGTGGAAGCTAATTGTTGCAGCAGACATGCGGACGGAACGCTTCAGTTACGCGCCAGTTGTAGCTTCCCTGTTAGTCATACATGTAGTCACTGTTTAAACTTTTAAGGTAAGATTCTTACTTTTCAGTGCTTGAGTGTCCTATGTAAAGGTTTTACAGCATTTTTTACTTACCTTGCCTCACTGGCCCTGGTACATGTCCATTAAGAGAGTTTGAGAGTGTTAGGAAGAGGAAGTCGTCTGATGGGAATGGCGTAGAGTAGTGTGTGTGGAATGTTGGAGACTCCAGCTCAGCCATCTTTTTCCCACAGCTGTCTCTGAAGGTACACAGCAGGAGGAGCAGCATGCTCTCATGCCTTGCTCAGACTGATGAGCACAGAGCGTGTAACCTCCAGGGTTTGCCAACTCTGCACTTCTCTCTCTCTCTCTTTCTCTCTTTTTCTCGCTTTCTCTCTCTGTCTCTCTCTGTCTCTTTCTCTCTTTTTCTCTCTTTCTCTCTCTCTCTCTCTCTCTCGGCCAAAGGAGTAAGCAGGGTGTCTGTGGGTTTCTCAGGAAAAATAAAATACAGCCTACAAATGGACATCAACTGCAACAATAAAACAAGCTGTAAACTTGGGTCATGGGCCTTTAAGCTTTAATGCTGCTTGTACAGCCTCAGTGGCAGAAATGTGTGGGTATTTTAATCTTTTGTAGACTGGCCTTGGTCTTTACCAATATTCCATTATTATTCTTACTCTGCTTAGATTATGTTTTTTTTTGTGCATTTATTTATTTGTGTATTTATTTGGTCGTAACATGGGTCAAAGAAGAACTCCATATATCACATCCAAATAACAGGCCTAACTGGAAAAAAAAAAAGGGATCAGGCATTTGATTTGGCCTCGGGGAGGTCTGTGCTCTCTGAGTGCTCTTCTAGATATCTGTCTGATGCCTGCCGACTTGCACACTGTACGTGATGTTCACCTCTGACACATGTCCTTCAGGCTGATCTTGGCTGCCAACCGAGATGAATTCTACAACCGTCCGTCCAAGGCTGCCGACTTTTGGGGCTCCAGCAATGAGATCCTCAGTGGTGAGTACAGTGCATTTCTGACAACATCCATTACCCGTCTCTTGAGCTCTGAGAGGAGACCTCTCCCCTAATTCTCTCTCTCTCTCTCTCTCTCTCTCTCTCTCTCTCTCTCTCTCTCTCTCCTCTCTCTCTCTCTCTCTCTCTCTCTCTCTCTCTCTCTCTCTCTTTGTCAGTCTCTTGCTGCCGCTTGTTCGGTAGCTGCCTCAGCAAGACTTGTTTTACCGCGGCAGATATTGGTTTCCATGTCAACATACCTGATTTGAAAGGAATTAGTGCAGTGCTGTGTAAACGGGCCACTGATTCGCACTGTTCTAAGCAAGCACTTTTTACATTACGACAGTTTGCCTTGACTTCATGCAGCATAGTAAAACCTAGGAGGAGCGAAGGCAAACAGTGGTAGTCAGCACATGGTGTCTCTTGCTGAGCGGTAAGGGCATTGCCTCAGGCAATTTTTCAGTGTGAAATTCCCGTTCCTCAAATGTCCTCTCACCTTGCAGTTGTTGTAGATATTTGCTGTTATTTGTTAGTCCACTGGACCATTGCTCCTCCGTGCCCTTGCTTCTCTTTCAGGCTGATGTGCTCGAGGGTTGAAGGATGCATGCCCATTTTTCCGACAGAGAATTCACATTCTCTGCACACGCAGTCATCTCAATGACAAAGTAGTTAAGATCACTACTCCTTACGAATACTACTCATGTTAGTACTCAATCCTTTCACTATATCTGAACTCAAACTGACATAATTTTAAACTGTGTTCTCCAGATTACATTACATTATGCGTACACTTTTTAACCCAAAGCAACTCCAACTCCAAGGGAAACAATCAACGGTATGATATGGACCAGTTAGTGCAGCAGTGAGTGCTACTTCCATACAGTCAAGTGTCAGCTCTAATCAGGTGGTAAGTGCTAGAATTTAGTAGTGCTACGAGAGGAGATGCTCTATGAAGGGCTGGGTCTTCAGGAGTTTTTTTGAAGGTAGAGAGGGATGCTCCAAGATTGCCCTGAGCATATGTGTAACGGTCAGGAGATAACATATGCCGGTAGGAGGGCATTAAAGTAAATGGGAGCAGAACCAGAGACTAATTTGTAGGCAAGCGAGTGAGTGATTTCAATGTGATGCAGGCAGCTATAGGTGGGTTGGTAAGGCCTGATTTTCCTTATGTTGTAATGTGCAAAATGGTACGACCGGGGGACCGAGGCAACATGATGGAGAAGGTTAGTTAGTTATCAAGCATGACTCCTTTCTTGGAGCCCAGGTAGGAGATTTGTCTAGAGACAAAGGGGTCATCAAGTGGAAATGACCGATAAAGCAGTGTGTCGTCTGCATTGCAGTGGTATGAGAAGCCGTGCAAACGGATAATCAGACCCAGAGAAGTGGTGTAGATGTATAACTGATGACTGATACCTGTCATCATATCACTGTATGTATCATATCAACACTTGCTTCCTCGGCATACACTACAAACATCCGACAGGTAAAAAGCTGGCACCCAGCAAGCCAGACGCCAGGTGTATTAATATGCCAAAAGAATTCTCCTCAGCAAGCTTCACTGCGTCGTTTTACTCTGCCTCTCCAGCCTGTTTACGCGCACTGACAAACCGCTTATTTACTGGAAGGCTTCGAAGCCGGGAGGAAAACTGCCTTTAATTGACTGATGACCCTCTGCTCTGATGCACAATAACGCACGGCGCACAAATCAATCACCCCGTCCCACATGCAGCGAAGGCAACGCCTGCTGCTGTTTGTCTGGCTCGCCCTCCACCCGTAATCTGGGGGTCGGACACCAATAGGCGCTGTTTAATTGATGGCTGCCTTTATGTGGTTCAGGGACCGTAAATCTCGGAGCTGACGTCGAGGGCCTTATCTGACCAGGAAGGGGCGATGACCAGGCGCCACCGAACACTAAAGGAGTGACATGGCACATGAGTGTCACTGAGAGGGTTTTTCAGTTCTTAAACCTTCCAAGTGGAGGTCATTCAGCAGATGGACTGCATTAAACTGACCAAATAGGCATAGCTTATTATGGTGATGCTCAGGCTGCTGGGGAATTGGCAGTGTGCAAATCTATAAGTGCTTTTAGAGCAGAGAACATACAACCTTGGTTGCGTATCGGTTTCCCCAAAGGCCTTTTAAGTCTCTAAAACAAAATGCATTGCCTGATTCTGATGGTCTCGTCTTTAGGAAAGCTGTTGAGAGTGTATAGCATCAGTTTCCATCGCCACATGCAGGTCTAGAGCCCACAAGACCAGTTTGAGTGTGGCCAGAAGTAATTCTTTTAGGCCATTGCCCATCACTATAACACTCACTTCCTTTCACATCTCTACTGTCATGCCAGTAAGGTTACAGTATAGTTCACAAACTATATAACCTTGTCTTCTTACCTTGTTCTCTGGGTATTGAACTAGCCGTGACCTCCATGTTGCCTCACCCACCAATTGAGCATCCAGGAGCTCTGTGTGCATCTCCAAACATTAGCCTATCATCTATCATCGTGAAGCACTCGGCGCGCCGCAGAGAGCGTAATTGGCACGTTGGTGGTCATAATCATTTCGAGAGATCATTTTCATGTAAAGGGCAGATGGCAGGAGTGTTCGTTTGTACGGAGGCTCTGCCCCTGCCAGCCTCGCCAGGCCCCCGCCCGTGCGCCGATAAAGACGCGGCGATGCCCGAGAACAGAGCGCGTTCAGATTAGAGTTCAGCTGCTCTGCCTGCCTTCAAAGGGCCTCTGCTCCCTGGAGGGCCCAGATCTTGGCTAGACATCCGCGCTCGCCGAGGTTCTCCGCTCTGCCCTGCCTCTGTTTTTAGTTACTGCACCAACTGCTGCTGCTGCTGCCGCAGCACCCTTTAGGTTTGCCCTCACTCTAGGAGCTGAAGGAGAACTGGGCATTTTGTTCCTGAGGATTTTCAGAGAGTTTGTAACGGCCATCTGTCCATTGTGGAGAGTAAACATTCACCTTTGCGTCTTTATGGTGCTCATTAGAGCAAGGGGAGAGGTCCCATGGTTTAACTCTTTATTCTCTCTTTCTCTCTCTCTCTCTCTCTTTCTCTCGCTCATGATATTTATATACCCATGCTGAGCCTGTTGCTAAGCTGACTCCTGTGTCAATGTGATTATGTGTACAAATGTGTCATGGCTGCCATCTCTCTGGAAGGCCTGGACCTGGAGGAGGGGAAGGAAGGTGGCTCATGGCTGGGCATCAATAAGAGGGGGAAGCTGGCCGCACTGACCAACTACCTGGAGGGCCGGCAAAATCCTGATGCGCAGGGAAGAGGTGAGTCTGGGAAACAGTCTTCGGGCGATTTAAGCCTACCTTACACTAACAAGATTTGGGAAAGATTCTGGAAAGATTGTAGTCTTTCAACTAATGTCCCTCATTCAAGCTTTACTCAAAAGACTACAATCTTTCAAGAATCTTTCCCAAATCTTGTCAGTGTAAGGTAGACTTTAGTCGAGATGGCTAATGTTGTGGAACAAGATGAATCTGTGGCAAACCTCCTGAATTTTGTGTCCTCTGTGTATAGTATGCCAGCAGAGACTCAAAGCTACCACCAGGTCAGGAACTACAGTAAAGGGACATACTCCACTTGCTCTGTCTAATGAATGGAGACCATCCCACTTCCTTGGTTCTGCTTGTGTGTCTGGCTTAAAGTATCTCAGCCCCAGTCCCTCACCAGCTGTCTGCTCTGGATGTGGATCTGTTGAAAGGAAAATCGTGTTAGTCTAATGATCAAGGCTGTCTTAGGCAGCCTAACGTATTTAAATTGATCCCTCTCAAAGCCAGATTTCTGGCATGCATCGGACAGACTGAAGAACTCTTTCAAATAGCAATGTTCTGTGTCAATTGGTATGACCTCTGTTCTCAATCAATGAACAATTGGAATGTTCTTTCGCTATCGAAACAGTAGAGCAGGTGAGAGAATGAGGGTAGAGACAAACATCTTCAGCATTCTGTGTTATGTTTTGATGGAAAGACTAAGAATAAAAGAGAGAGTAAGAATAAAAGCTGAGACTTCATTTGCTAATTGTTTTCATAGATTGCAGGGCATTGCATGTATTGATTGTGGGAAAAACCATACATTGTGTGCACCGACTGTGATGAATCAATACAGGCATAAATGAACACCTTCTTCATTAATCCTTTCTCAAGTGCACTCTGAACTAGGAGATGGTCGTTTTTCTCCTAGAACTTTTTTCTAGTTCTAGTTGTTTTTTTTCTCCCCCAGGCTTTTTGGTGTCCAACTACTTGACTGACAATCTGGACAGCTTCTCCTACCTTCGCAAGGTGTCCATGGAAGGGCATCTCTACAATGGCTTCAACCTCCTAACGGCAGAGTTCAAGTGAGTGATCGCCCGGGTGGGATGGATATCGGGAAATTGTCTGGCCTTGATGGAGTGCAGCTCCTCCTTAAACAAAAGAGACGCGGAAGGTGCAAAGGGGGCAGGGGAAGATTGTTTTGTGAAGCAGAAAAGTTTCAGCACTTGCAGAAAAAAAAGCCCCAGTATGTTAAACAACTTTCAGGAACTTCTGTTTTAAAATGTCGACAGTTCATAAATCATTCCATTTGTCAAATAATTCTGAGCGTTTAGCCAAAGGCTTTACCAAGTCTAAGTAGGGTAAACGAGAAGAAGAAACATCCCTAGTAGACCCCAGATGTTTAAAATATTTAGATATAATACTTTCTTGAGAAATGGCATCCTCTACATATTGGCAAACAGGCTTTATATTTCTGTTGAGCTGACATAAGAATTACATTGGATATGTGGATAAGTGCAGTGCGCTCCCTCTCTCTCTCTCTGTCCCTCTCTCTCTTTCTCTCTGTCTCTCTCTCTCTCTCCTCTCTCTGTGCGGCTGCTTTGTGGTGGTGGATCAGAATGAAACAGAGATGGCATTGTCCCCATCTCTTGGATCGTTGAGAGCGAGTGCGGGTGCTCGGGAACAGCCACCTGCTCTCTCCCGACTGAGACGCGCTCAAGAAAGCCCATTTAGAATTCACTCTGAACACCTGTCTGTGCTCTCACTAACCAGGGCTTCTGAGGGGCCTTGGAATATATATATTTTTATTTTCTCTCTCTCTTTCTTTCTCTATCTTTCTCTCTCTCTCTGCCAAAAGAAATGTGTTTAGTGGATTCGGTAGGAGGTTCCTGTGATGTTTCAATACAAAAGACAGAGGCTATTTATTCATTTGCATCACTCTGTCTCTGAGCTCCTCCTGTGAAGGGCATATCAAAGTGCTGTCTGAGAATATACCACTGGTTCAAACAAGAGCTTCATTCATTTGCATGGCGGGAAGGAGTTCAAGGTTGAATGGGCAAGTTTAAAAGCCACAGTTTCCCTTTATTTCTCACACCTGACTGAGAATTCCCCCCCCTAAATAGTTTGGAGGCTATCTATGTTTTGTGATTGTCATTGCCTAGCTCCCCATTTCTTCTCTCAAATGGGGCCATGCATGCAATATACTTTCCCTCGCTGTCTGATCCGCACTTAATCTCGGCAGGAAATGTTTCATTTTGTTAGAATGCCATTTGGAAAACGAGGGCAATCATATTAAGTGAAGTAACAGCTGTCATCTGTGCGCCGTGGTCTAAACAGAAGACGCATGGACAAGATGCTGGGGAAGGTGCGGCGGCGATGGAGAAAGCAATGTCTCTGTAGCAGGTGATTTATTCCATTGGCCGACCATCATCTGGATGTTGAAATCAATACATTTCTCTCTGTCTGGCCCTCGCCGGCGGCTCTGCCTCGTGCAGAGAACATGACGTATGGAGGCTGACAGAACAGAGCCGCAAACTCCCTAATAAAGGGGACCAGAGCAGCAGCTGTGTTAGAAACTGCCATTTATTTGTTTGGCTTTTCTCACATATATATATATAAACAACCTCATTATAAACCTATTAGTTTCTGATGAAGTCATATCTACACAGACAGCAAAGCTCAGTTGGAGAAAAGCAACCCATGCTGTTGCAGAATCAATAGATGTAAATTCCTAATGGTGAGTGGTGTGGAAATCTTGTGTTTTACCTGTAGCGGGATTGATGAGGTTGGGATAACAAAAGATGTTTCAAGAGTCCTACCTAGATGGGTTTACATGGACAGTTTCAATCCCACTAAAATTGAAATAATGGCTCAGTCAGTCATATTTTGTACCGTTATGCGTTACATCTAGTTGTATAGTAATCATACAATAATCTTTTTTTTTTTTTTTTTTTAAAGATTATTTTTTTGGGCTTTTTATGCCTTTAATGTGACAGGACAGTAGAGATGACAGGAAACGAGCGGGAGAGAGAGTAGGGGTGGAATCCGGAAAGGACCAGGGGGCGGGAATCGAACCCGGGTCGCTGGCGTGCGGTGCACGTGCCCCAGCCAGTCGCGCCACGGCTGGGGCCAATCATACAATAATCTTAATTGTAATCTCAACAATACGAATACTACAATTTACTGCTAGAGTACTTGCTGTAATAATAGCAGTGGCGTCATAGTTGAAGTGCATCAGATTTGCTGATGACTTTGTTGATTCTGTCTGTTCTGAGTTTGGTCTGGTTGGTTGGTCGAATGTTGCACACCAGTGACCACCAATACATTTCTGATCTGATGGAATATTGGCATGTGGAAACAAAATTGACACACTTCAGACGTGCTTCAGATAGGAAGGTGCCTACTTGATAACCTCAGTGAAATTCTCTCGAGAGCTGCTCTGTTGGTGATGTTTTTTGGCCCACAAAGGTCGCTTTGTTGATGATTTTGTTTTTGTAGGCTTGTTTTTTGATTTGCCGCTGTGAGAGATCCCCTACCTATTAGCACAAGGAATTGAACATTTCTCCTGAGTATATCTGAAATATAATATTCATAACTTGGACTTTTGTCTGCGTTAGAGTACTGCATTCTATTGGCTTTTCAGTAGTGCTTTACATAGAAAATGCAGTTACTAGTCAAGGCCAAACATTGACTATGTGATTAATAGCAGTCTTACTGAAGCTGCGTGTGAACTGGTTGCTGTTTTTGCAACATTGTGAAATTGCATCATACGAAACAGCTCTAGGTTCTCAGTGACATAGTGTAGAGAATATGACATCCTCTTTATGTAACTGTAGAGGCACAGAAGGCCTTCATGTAAAGTGCGTTGGAGAGAAAAGCCCAAACATTTTTGGTGCATTTTAAATCACCTGACAATTCACCTAAAAGCATTACAGCTAAGCTGATAAGACCTCAATGATGAATTTGAAGGGGTCGTATCACCTGGATTAAACAATGTTTGACTTCTGGTTTCATCTCCACATCCAGTTTTTATCCTTGGAGTTATCTGGGCCTGTCACGTTTGGCTATCGCTTGGCTCCTTCCTTTTATCTCGGGGGTCTGAATCAGTATTTTGAAATGTGAGTAAGTGACAGGCAGGAGATTATTATTTCATATCTTTTTTTTCTCCACGCCGCACGTTTCATATCCTTCCCTCAGTGCTGTTGATAATCTATGCAGGCTTCCAAGCACTTACAAACACTGCCATTAATAAATTACCATTTTCTTTGGGAGCTCTGCAGCAGCATAGGCCTGTTTTTAGACACACAAAGTAATCCACCGCCACGAAGAGATGCTTCGCTGTCTTCACACAATTATATGTCTTTTATGTGTTTAGAGGTTTTAAATTTTTTTCTTTCTTTTTTCTTTTCTAAAGTTTAACTTTAAGAACTTTAATACAGCTAGTGAAATTCTGTGTCACATTTGCACTAAAAGAAAAATCTGTAGACGATCTGCACGCAGCTGGTTTACCACGTTGCCTCCACCAAAGAGGGCTGCGATAGGTCATGAAATAATCATAACTGCGGTTAATATTTAGTTTTCCTGTCTGCGTGCCAGTTCTGCCCAGCGAGAAAGGCCCGCCTCGTTTCATTTCCGTACTCCATGGAGAATGGGATGGGTATCCTAGCAATTGCACAATATTTCCATCAGCAGCACCATCTCCGAGGCCTCTACGGTTCTCCGAACGTCTCTAAGGGAGTCCTCCGCAGGAACTACTACACATCATGGCCTGTTTAAGATATGTGGTGGTGGTAGTTCCATGCATATGGTTGAATAGGAAGAGGAATAAATGAGGAGATGTTTTCAGATGTTGAATAATTTAGAAGAACAAATAAATAAGAACACATAAGACATAGAACCTGGTACTTGAAATTCCAAAGAAAATCAAAGTCTTGTGGAATCAGGCTTTTGACCAAAGCTGTATTTGATAGTTAGTAGTTATTCATTTATTCATGTCTGTGGGCGATTTGTCAAAATGTATAGACTATTATAATGGTTACAAATCCTTTAGTCATTCATATGGATTGTTGCCATGGTTTGTAGCATGTGTGATGATTAGATGTGCTTTGCGGTAGCATAATGCTGGTTGTCAGAGTAAGGTTATTTCTGAGGGCCTGCTATATTCATGTATTGATAATCTTCACCTTATATTATTAATCAGCTTTGTGTAAGTCTTTTCCTTGTAAATGTTTTTTGCTTAATTGGCCGGAGTGTTACTCAACTTCATAGATTATAGATGCCCCCTCTATCCCTCTCTTCACCTCTTGAACTGGTCATGAAGCATAAGAAAAATACTAGCAGATGTCAAAGAGGAGTTGACATGCTGCTCATTACAGAAGCTGCGTGTGTGAGGATGTCCTATGATGCGTACTGATAAGTTGTCGGGCAGAGCGAACTTCAAAGCACCTCAGAAAAAGAAGGGGAAAAAAATTCACCAGAACTTTCTCCTTCTGCAGTCAGAGCTCTCTCTCAGCATCCTTTTATTCTACTACTGTATCTCAGCTAAAGACAGCTCTGAGATAACTAAACCACTGACCTGGAAAAAAAATAAAACTGGGATCAGCTATAGATAGTTAAATCCCCGAACGCACATCTTCGTAGTGCTCAGAAATGAATGCAGATGAGTGAGAATGGGTGAGTGCTTTTCATTAATCCACTCGGGAGGAAGGAAGCTCGTTTAACATTACAGAGGAGGTAGATTTGGATCGTTTGGATCTAGATCGGTTTTTGACACCCTCTGAACTGTACTGTCCAAATACATGTTTTGGTGAGTTCAGATTAGTAAATGTGCGACTGGTATATGCACTGTGCTAGTTGATGCATATCGTATGCAAGCTTTTATTTATAAAAAACGTTATGTGACCTTTTTGAATGAAGAGTTTGGTTTTCCATTGTTTATTAAAAACTTAAAACGGTAATAAAAGTTTTATGCAGACAGATGCCAAGCTCTTTGACCTGCCTGATTAATTCTTCCCATTGAGTAGTTTGCTCAAGACACAGTCTATTTGCCGGCATGAATGCCCTTTTCACAGTTGCTCGTTCCCTTCCACTTAATTGTCAACTGTGGCATAAACAAATTTGCAAAGCAACACTGGTGAATTTGGCTTAATTAATCAGATGGAATGAACATGTAGAGAGAGGAGCAGAACCCCTGAATGTCGGCCTAATTTAATAAGGCCTGGCCTTCCGTCCCCTCGGTTATTTATAGCAACTCCACACAAACATGTTTCACTGAAATATCCCGGCACCTCGCCGCTAATAAGATTGCGCAGAGCTGCACACACAGAGTGGACCGTGGGGAGCTCTCCGCAGCCTCCGAGCGGGAGCTGTCGTTTTGTGTGGTCTGATTATCTGCGTGCGTTTGTCAGGTTGATGGCTCCGCGTTGGCAGCGGTGCTAATGGCCACCCAACGATGATTGAGTTTTATGACAATAGCATCGGTTATGAATTTTAATTACTGTTTTGTTTTTCTAACCAACGCCCCCCCCCCCCCCCACCCGCCCATCCCCAAATCAAAAAGTCTGAAAAAGTCTAAAAATAACTCATGGATTTGCGTTAATTGTTTTGTCGACAATGTTGGTGTGTGGTAATCATTGTCGGCTTCCTCTTTCTGTCTCTTGCAGGGCCAATGAAGACACGGTGTGTTACTATGGAAACAAAGGCAGTTCGGAACCCATCCATCTGAAGCCAGGTTTGCTCAGTGTCTGTATGTTCGTCTGAGCTCTCTGTCGGCGTGTAGAACGCAAACACACGCACACACTCCCAGATGCAAGGCATGTTTGTTCTGTCATGTCCTCTCTTCACACCACATTTTTTTGTAAAAGCGCAGAAAGACACGAATGCAGCAGCCACACACGTATGTCTGGGTGAATGTGTATGTCTGCGTCTGTGTTTGTCTGTGTTTGTGTGTGTGTGTGTGTGTATGTCAGCCTGAGTGACTGCAAGCTGGCGGCTTTCACGCAGCTCTCCAGTAGTGACCGCTCTGGCTGTTTCAGCAGGAATCTACGGGCTGAGTAACTCCCTCTTGGAGACGCCGTGGAAGAAGCTGCAGCATGGCAAGCGGCTCTTCTCCAACGTGGTCGGGCGAACACTGCCCCCCGATGGCATGGTGCAGGAACTCCTGCAAATCCTCAACAACGAGGACCTGTGAGTGAAGTCTATCTCACTTGCCTCCTTCGGGGGAAAGACTTCTGGGCTTTTCAGTTCTGAACAAATCTCATTTCCTGATGTGTTTGTTGTGCATGATGCAGTTTTTTTCCTGAAAGCATTTCAAAGTAACACAACAATTCTTTTTGGACATCTGAGTCTGTATGAAATCATCATGGTATTGAAAAGTTTCTAGTCTTGTCATTTCATTTGATCCTTTGAACTTCATCTCTCTCTCTCTCTCTCTCTCTCTCTCTCTCTCTCTCTCTCTCTCTCTCTCTCTCTCTCCTTCTTTCCCCTGTGGCATCTGTTCTCTCCTCTGGTCCTCCCTCCTCTCCTCTTCCTCAGACAGTCTCCTGACCCGGCACAGGAGAGTCAGGGAGATGGCTACAGTAAGCCCATGCTCCGCTCGCTGTCTGCTGTGTGCGTCCGAGCCACAGGATATGGCACAAGGTGAGCACCTCTTCTCATTAACAATCACTTAACTGGCAGACAATGAGTTATGCACTCCTCTTTCAAGAGCGCCACTCACCCCATCCCTTTTCAAGTGGACTGGTATCACGGTCTACAACACTGTTTTATTTACACGCTCACTTTTTCAGGACCAACACAATTATCCTCATCGATGCAGCAGGGAACGTGACCTTCACAGAGCGTACCATGATCAACTCAGACATCAGCCAGTGGAGCACCAACTCGTTCCAGTTCCAACTGAACGAGTGAACAACGGCAAAAGCTTGTTGGGAGGGGGGAGCGACATTACGCTGTGCCTTCTTGGAGATCTCTCCCCTTTTCTCCTCCTAGCTCCACACCCCCTCACTCTCACAAGCCACGACCGCCTGCGTTACTGCATGAGAACAGAGGGTGTACGGTAGAAGAGGGCGAATCGAAATGAGTGGTCACTGCTTCGTGAACCGGACTGGTTGCACTATAGAAATCATGTTTTGGAAACCATATGTAAGCTTTGCTTGGATATGCTGCTGAAGGTGTGGATACAACAGAGCTACATCATTGATAATGAATTGTTTAGAACAAGTGGGACAGGATTTTTGTTATCATGCATCACATATGTGAAACAGTGATTATTATCATGAAGTCATTTTTATTGAATATATATAAAAAACAATATATCTCAACAATGTGTGATCTTAATGCTTTCTGCCAAAGAAATTATGTATTTTCCATTTTGGAGACTAATAAATAATGTAACTTTGATGTTCTAGTAATGATTTGATTATGGATTGTGGAAGGAACTGTGATCTGCAGGATGGATGAGATATTCTGACAGTTCTAAAAATGTCCAACTATGTTAAATTGAATCAATCAGTTCTCTTGATCACTGACTGATAAATCTCAGTAACGATGTATTAGTCTATTTTTTTTAGTAATTCAATTTGGACAAGAACAAGCTTCACTGGACAATAAACCTAAGTATACAGTATATACCTAAGTGTTTATACACTGAAGCAAAGCTAGTTTTTACCATAGTGGCAAAGGTCTTGAACAATGATTAGTTCTCGGCAGGAAATAGCCTCTTTCCTAAGTCAAAAGAACTTTGAAGCAAGAGTAAATTTGAATGGTAATGTTCAGGTTAAATCATGAGAGATACTGTTCCTTATCCCTGTCCCACACCCCCACAAATTGTTGCACACTTTCCTTGCTTTCTGGGCCACGGTGTCTCAGTAACTCCCATATCCAGACATACATTTTCTTGATTTTTTTTTTTTTTTTGTAACCATAGGAATGGGAACACTGAGTGTCCTCACACAACTCAGGAGACTATTCTGAATCACAACAGTTTACCCATGCCTTGTGAATATGTTGTTAATAAAAGCACTTCCTGAAGCAAAACGTATCAGTTGACATTTTTATTTGTAATCTAATAGTAAAACGAAATAACCACACATAACTGTCTCCAAGTCACTTCCAGGGATCCTCTCAGGACCTTACTCTACCTCCCCTCAGAGCTTTTTTGCGCTGAATGTACCTCTTTGTTTTTAATGACTATTCCATCATTTGGACTATTAATTAACCATGGAAGGTCAAGGATCAATGGAGTGCTTTAGTGCATGCCAAACACTGAGTACCTGTACAATTACCAGACACCACATTTTCCCACAACCCTTTTGCCTAAACATGATTTGTTGAAATTATTTTTTATATAGTATAGTAAACTAATTATGTCCAACATATGATACTACAAACGACAGATGCCAGCAGAATAATGTCTTAAACGCCACGTAAATAAACATACAGAACTTACACTAACGATTTCAAACGGGACCATACAAAATCTTGACTCAATGAATTAAGATCACGGCTGCCACCTTCAGTAGAAATGGAAAATTGTTGGCATATTGCCTACTTGTATTTAATTGGACGAATATGAGCTCGCCTGTATATGATTGGTGTTTTCATTCCCGCAGTCTTTCGTCTTTACATGGTTGGTTTCTCATTGGCTTACCTACGCACACATCTGCAACGATTGGCTGAGAGCTCACGGAGCCGGTAACTGGGAGGATCCTTGAGAACGTTGCAAGTCCTCTGTGCTAAAGATGGCGTTGGGAGAGGGACGCTTTTGGCTTGGACAGAAGTGTATTTCTCTCTGTTGAGACGAGGATACAAATAGGGAAGGTGAGTGAATATATTGTAATTTGTTTCACAACCGTACATGAGTACCAACTGGCTAAAATGCAATTTTACCGACAATTGAGAAGTTGTAAGTTAATCAAGCCATCGCTTTTAATAAACGTTTACTTCCCAGCTAATATGAAACAGTTACACGGAACAATGACCCCGAGAAATACTAGATCAATTACCAAACAATGAATAGATATAATTTAAACCTGAGGGTCGTATGGACTCGTAGAAATAAGCCAATTGTACCAGCGTTTGAATCAACCCTAGCCATAAAGCCTGTTAGCACACGCTAACATTTCATTTTGCGTGTTGCAATGGTCGCCAGCTAGCTTCTTGGTGTAAGAGACCGACTAAGTTAACTGGGAGGCCAGACATTTTGTCTAGCTGGTTTGCAACACCTCATAACAACCAGCAGGCATATCTTATCGTAATAATTATGTTTTACTATTTATTTGTCGGTGCTAAATTAGCTGGCTAACTTGCAGTATTTTCGCATGACGTATGGAAATGTTAACGTTGCCATCTGCCAGCAGCTGCCTGCCTCCCGTTAACTAACAGTTAGACCTCTAGATGTCAGTGTTTATAAATATGAAGTTATATTTGATGGAGCTGTAAATGCATTCTATCTAGAAGTAGACACATTCGTTTATTTTGTATTAATTGAACCCAGGGCATTGTCAACAATGCTAGTGTTGTATGTGTAAGTTCTTGTTAACATGGAGATAACGGTAACGGCCTTGCCGCCACTGACCTGATAACTGTGATGAACTGTTCTCGTCAGTAATGCAGATCAGGAAATCTGAAGCAGTATTGACTTCCTTTGGTTACGCAGTAATAGATGCTCATGATGACAGACAACAGTAACAATAACGTTATACTCATACGTCTATATCTTCATTCTCTTACAGGGCATATGGAAGATTCTGGAATGGAGGATGGCCATAGATGTGGTCAATTAAGCTGAATGCATTGTGATTTCCAATAATTGAGACAGTGATTCTAAAAAGCTGTCTACATTAATGAAAAGAACAATGTAGTCAGCTTAGCATATTCAACACTGTACATGACTAATGCAAAATTTGAGGCATCCTGGCAATGTACTTCTGCATGTCTGTCTGCAAGATCCTTCTAACGCCTTTGAGGAAACTGTAGATAAAGGATCCCTGATAGTTCACCTGTTGCACTTAGTATCTCTTTAAAAGTTGTTAGTAGAGATGGATGTTGATGATATATTGCCTCCTCTCCCACTGGAGCCCCCGGAGGATGACCTGTCAGGCAGCCGCAAATGCATAGCACCTCCACCACCTCCCCTGCAAACGTCCAGTGACGCAGAGGAAATGGACGTTAGCTCTGGTGGTGATGGACCCACAAACACCCCGGCAGAGAGCATAGAGGCGCAGCTCCTCACCAAGGGCTCTCTGACGTTTAGTTGCCACCCATCAGACGAGCCTGTCCCCGGCGCCTCGTGCCCTAGAACGGCTCGCCACGCTCCTCCGGTCACCAAATTCCTGCCCGACTTGAAGTTGCTCAGAGACGTCAAGATTAGCGTTAGCTTCTCGGATGCTAGCAAAAGCAAAGACAGGAAGGTACTCTACACAGGGATAGGGCAGGGAGGGGACTCTGAGGGAAGTGCGGAGGTTTTGAATGGTGTGTTGCATGATTCTGTAGAGCAGATGGCCAGTCAGGGTTGTCCAGGGGTCAGCGGTAATGGTGTCCTCGGCACCAGGGCGAAAGGTGAGGAGGCGGAGGTGGACCTAGAGAACAAGGTTGAGTTTGCCGTCCTGGATGAGTTGGAGGATTTCAGTGAGAACTTCCTAGAGGCTGAAGATGGAGACCAGGGCGGCTTCAGATCAGACGTCATTGTGCAACAAGAGCAAACTAACGAGGAGGACCTAAACTACTCTTATGAGGTATGTGCACTGTCAAATGAAGAGGGTGGAAAGAAATGCTAGTATTGACAAACCATTTTGTATTGTGTTTAATTCACTGACTAAGAACTAGCTCTCCCAGTCAATCTACCCGACTCTCAAAGTTTGGATTTGACATGCATTGATTCAGCGTTACAATTGGATCGACTTTTAATTCACTGCTGCAACGGAAGTCTTAAAAGCTCATACTAATCTGTCTTTATGCCTTCAGCTGTCAGGTTTAAGTTTTCATTTGAAAAGCTGTGCTTTTCTGTCAATAAAGGTAACCAAAGGACACCAGTGTGTTTAGAATCTGCAGTGTTGTAATACTAATGTAAAAAAGTTATGGAAAGTAGAGTTTTGAGCAGTGGTATGTCATGTACGCTACCTGTTTTGATCAAAATTGTCTCAAGAGTCCATGATTTGGGAGTGTGGGGTTGAAGTATATTTTGTGGTCACAAACCTGAGTAAGGTAACTGATGGGAACCCACCTGATTGAAGAGCTGGTTCATAGATACTTTATTGATCGCCAAGGGGAAATTCTTCTTATTCTCCTCAGGATACAAAGCCATAGAAAGCTTACTGTTGCCAGTTTAGTTTACTCATCCAGGTTTGTCACTAACCCACATGGGTTGACAAGATAGGTTGGTGAAATGCTAAAAGGTGCTTTCTTTTAGGAGGACTTTGACAATGATGTAGATGCGTTGTTGGAAGAGGGTATGCCAGTGCCCAAAAAGATGCGGCTGGCAGAAGACAAGGACGCAGGAGACAGTGACCACCAGTCTGACGGAGAGGCTGGGGTTCAACCAATGATGACCAAAATAAAGACTGTTCTTAAGAGTGAGGATGGACAGTTTTCCTTGTCTTCTTTTTTAAAACATAATGCTGGATGTTGGGGAGGTGGGGTCCTTTACAGATGTATTATACCTCTGCTGCTCTGTCATCACATACTTGTTGTTCACGCATGCCTGAATATGGTGTCCCTGTTCAGGTCGTGGGCGCCCACCCACTGAGCCACTACCTGACGGCTGGATCATGACATTCCATAACTCCGGCATTCCAGTCTACCTTCACCGGGAAACCAGGGTTGTTACCTGGTCCAGACCTTACTTCCTCGGAACAGGGAGCATCAGGGTAATGAGGGGCTTGCTTCTTCGGTCATCAAATTACATTTTATAGGAAACGGCCTGGATTTTTAACACTTAGTAATTCAATGAACTCTCCAATAATATAACTCCTTGTGCATGATTATAACACGGCGGTACCAACTACTCATTGTTTTAAAAAATACTCTTTGAAACAGTGAAGTGTGGTTCAATTAGTTCAACAAGGTTGAAGAATACATTACTTGGTGCTTGACATATTTTTCAATTTCTTTGTTTTGTTTCCACTTTCTTATCTGTATTGCTTTCATTGTAAGAAAGAAATCAGTTTGTTTTCTTTTTTTTTTAAGTTCATGAAAATGTGCCAAGGTAGTTATGATCCATCAGCCATGGATGCTCTCGCTCATTATATGTCTTGAGTATAATGCTATTTGTGAAAGTACTTTGTATTCATTTTCAACTGTATTACATTTGGGTGGTTAACACGAATGACTGAATTCGCAAGGTCTTCAAACTCCACATCTTATTACACGCTAATAACCTCACTCTTCCCTGTAACAGAAACATGACCCTCCTACAAGTAGCATTCCCTGCTTGCACTACAAGAAAATGAAGGAACACGAGGAACGGGAGCAAAATGGCGAGGTGATTGCCAACTCCCGTAGCACTCCCTTAAAGCCTGTAGAAGAGGGGGATCTTCTGGAGAGAGCGGACGAACCGGACTCCACAGCCCCGGAAGAGAGCACTGCCAATGCTGCGGAGGACCCCACACAGCCGTCTGGGGAGGCCACCGAGGCCCAGCCTGACGTGAAGGAGCCTGTGGTCCACGAGATGGCCCAGGGGGCTTTGGGCCAGGTCAGGGCCAAAGTGGAGGTCTGCAAGGATGAGTCGATTGGTAAGGAGGACACTGATTCAGGCTGGCGTTGTGTTCCAGTATATATTCATCTGAGTCGGTGAAGCCAAAGTTGTAGCGTGAGCTTCAGTGTCATAGTTTACACAGGTGAACTCCCATGCCTTCCCTGTGCTTTTAGTAAGCCCATTGTAAGTGATGTCTGAATGCCTTTTTGTCATAGTGTCAAAAGTTGCATCTGGTGCTGTTACTCTCTGCATGCACTTCACTAACTGTCCATTGGTTCCTCTCGCTTAGACATCGAAGAGTTCCGCGGCTATCTGGAGAAGCGCTTTGACTTTGAACAGGTGACTGTGAAGAAGTTCCGCACGTGGGCCGAGCGCAGGCAGTTCAACAGAGACATGAAACGGAAGCAAGCGGAGTCTGAGAGGCCCATCCTGCCAGCCAATCAGAAGCTCATCACCCTCTCAGTGCAGGATGCACCAACCAAGAAGGGTACGTGGTCTCAGGGCGGCTCTCAAACTCTCTCCTCGATCCTTGATACCCG
This sequence comes from Sardina pilchardus, assembly GCF_963854185.1. Lineage (NCBI taxonomy): Eukaryota > Metazoa > Chordata > Actinopteri > Clupeiformes > Clupeidae > Sardina > Sardina pilchardus. Next base: position 18,822,172 of record NC_085001.1, on the reverse strand, counting down.
GTCCTCGAGGCCCGTTCCCACTGATCTATTAACTAACACTGGATAGACTACCCCCATTGTTGCCACCGCTTCATTTTTTATCTAGATCAGTGAGGATGAGGATCGAGGAAGGAAGAGAGGGTGTATAAAAGACCAAATGAGAGGCACCCTCAGTAATCATCAGTATAACGGTGTGTGATGAAGGCCTTATTCTGGTGTGTGCTTCACTAATATTCTTCTTTCCACTTGTAGAGTTTGTGATCAATCCGAATGGGAAATCGGAGGTTTGCATTCTGCATGAATATATGCAACGTGTACTTAAGGTCCGACCTGTTTACAACTTTTTTGAATGTGGTAAGTCTTTGATTTGTGTGTTTATGTGAAAATTCTGTACAATTCTTCTATACATAAAAAAATGAAAGCCTATCTGTCTATTAAATATTCTGTAAGTCTGGTCTAAACAAAAAAAAAATCAGCATCTTCTGTATTTGAGTATTGAACACACATGATGTTAGTGTTACTTTGTGGTGACTCATAACTATTTTTGGTTTTGCAGAGAACCCAAGTGAGCCCTTTGGAGCCTCTGTCATCATAGATGGAGTGACATACGGCACAGGGACCGCAAGTAGTAAAAAACTGGCCAAGAATAAAGCTGGTACTTTGAGTTTGTGTTTTCAGTCTAATCACTTATCAACCCGATCTCTCACTGAAGTTCTCCTTACAATGCTTCACTGAGCACCATGCGTTCTGTGACCGTGGGACTTTATTCTCTTTCCCAAGCTCGAGCCACACTGGAGATCCTCATCCCTGACTTTGTGAAACAGACTTCTGAGGAGAAGCCCGTTGAAGGAGATGAACTGGAGGTGCAATTAATTTGTTCATTCAAGCTTTAGCATGAACATATTTTGATGCGATGTCAAATACTGCACTCACCATGCGTTGGTCTAGCCTACACAACAAATGAAAGCAAGGGAAGGGCACATGTAATAGCCCGTTTGCCAATGATGTTTGTCTTTGATATTTTTTACAGTATTTTAATCATATCAGTATTGAAGACTCGAGGGTGTATGAGCTGACCAACAAAGCAGGCTTGCTTTCACCTTATCAAATTCTTCATGAGTGCCTTAAAAGGTAGGTCCTGTTTAAATTACTATGATGTTTATGTTATTAAATTATCTAATCACATAATAATGAATATCGGTGTGTGTGTGTGTGGGGAGGGAGGGGTGTATTACTCAACATTTTCTACATGAACAATAGCATAGAAGTTGAATAATGAAAATAAACCTGCTAATGCCCATTACATTTTATTGTGAGGCTATTTTGGGGATTTAGACCTCACATTATGGTATAAAGCAATAATCTTACAATTGATGTGTTTATAAATGTGTTTCTTAGAAATCATGGTATGGGTGACACAAGCATCAAGTTTGAGGTTATCCCTGGGAAGAACCAGAAGAGTGAATATGTCATGACTTGTGGCAAGCACACAGTTCGTGGATGGTGTAAGTGAGACTTCTATGCAAGGTTATATTCCAGCAGCCTTTCATTACATGTGTTCATGGGGAAATATGCCTCTGTTAGTTAAAGCATGGGAATATTTAAAAATGATTTAAATATTAAAACCATGTCCCCCCCTCCCAACTGAAGGCAAGAACAAGAGAGTTGGCAAGCAGCTGGCCTCTCAGAAGATCTTGCAGATGCTCCATCCCCACGTGAAGAACTGGGGATCACTGCTGCGCATGTATGGCAGGGAGAGCAATAAGATGGTCAAAAAGGTAAGTGCTTGTAATGCAGCACAATCTCACCTTGAAACAATCAATGGCTTCAGCCTCATTTTGATGCTACACTGACATTGCTACAGGATGTCTGCAACGCTGGATATTGCACTATGTAACAATATTGATCGGTTAGGATCATAACCCCATTTAGTTGTTTTTTGAAGAGCTGGGTACCATTAGGTCAGAGGTTGGCAAGCTACAGCCCGGGGGCTGGATCCGACCCACCACGCACCTTAATCCAGCCAGGCGAGCATTTAATTAGGTTAGCATAGGCTTGCTATTTTGATAGACGTTGTGGTTAGCTTTACGGCAAAGTACTTTTCACTCTTCTTGGAGAATGTTAACAATGGCCGCGTTTACCAGATTTGTTAAGAAACTCTTAAGTGCTAAGAACTCTTTAAGGCCAGTTCAAACACAAGATCCGCGACGAGACAAACTTTTGATTCACACCGCCGCAACTGCTCTCCGCAACCGTCTCAGACCGTCGCGAATCTTCGGTTTGAACTGGCCTTTAGGAGCGCTCTAAGAACGCTCCTAAGAGTTCTTAGCACTTAAGAGTTTCTTAACAAATCTGGTAAACGCGGCCAATGTCGGTGTCAAAACGGCATGTTTGCGATGATGCTTTTTGGGTGCTTTCTCAATCGTCACTGCAGCAGATCTATGTTGACGGATAGATAGATAGATAGATACTTTATTGATCCCCAAGGGGAAATTCAAGACCGTTATGCACGGGAGAGCGAGAGTGGCAGGTTCCAGCTGGCTTGTCATGGTTGATAACTGATATCTCCTTTTTAATATAAGAAAGTTTTAGTGGGTATGGCCAGCCGGCCAATTTCAAAACCCAATGTGGCCCTTGAGGCAAAAAGTTTGCCCACCCCTGATCTAAGTGCTAAATGGAGTTGAACATTGATGTGTGGGCCAGGGCATAAATATCAATTCCTCTTTCGCATCTCTTTAACTGCTAGGGAAACAAACTTACTTGCACGCTTTGATTTCTGTTCAAAAGGCTCAGTGGCATGTCAGGATGGGTAAAGAATTGTTTCTTTGATTTGAGGTTGCATGTGTGTTTATATTTATATTTACTAACCTACAGGAAAATTCAGACAAAAGTGTGATAGAACTTCAGCAGTATGCCAAAAAGAACAAGCCAAACCTGCATATCCTGAACAAACTTCAAGATGAGATGAGGAAATTGGCAAAGCAGAGGGTATGTTTGGGATTCAAAAGCACTGCCATGAATGCAGCTACATGATTTGGTTGCATTATACACATACTGTATATTTGATTTAAAAACAATTTAAACAAAATGTCTACCATAGCCAGCTGAAATATGTATGTTTTCTCTCTATAGGAAGAGACCAGGAAGAAGCCAAAAATGACCATAATGGAATCTGCCCAGCCAGGTAGCGAGCCGTTGTGCACAGTTGACGTATAGAACGTTCCTACAGACCAACTAGCACTGTCCACGGTACCCCCGATTGTTCAGAAGACAGGCAACAAGTCTAAGCGTGATTACTGAATTATGCATTGTCATTTAGTGTACAAAGGCAATACATGTTTTACAATTATGGAGGTCATTTCAGAAAACAGAGCACGCATTCCGTTCACCTGCCACCTTAGCCAAGGACGTAAATGCAGTCAGAAGAAAATTCTGCACTAGGGTAAGGTGTTGAACATCTTATACCTCTGAATGCATTTTCTGTACAGCACTTAAGCATCCGTAGATAAACTACAACTTCATAATATTTATTTATCCCAATTCTGCTGACTGAAAACTATCCACTACTATTTTCTGTTGTTACAAAAGCATTAGCAAAATCAGGATCTCCATTGTTTTTTTTCCTGAAGTTGGGTGTTGGTTTACACTTGTCCAATTTTGGGGTAGGATGCTGTGTAATCATTTCAGAAGCATGATAGGCAAGTACAAATTCGGCACGCATCTTTCAACAGGAAACCCAACTTCGATAACAATCTGCTCTTTGCTCTAAGGACTGCCATTTGATCTGATACATCTTTTTCTCTCTTTTTTTTCTATGAATAGGTTTCATTTTGTGTTTCTTCACCCCTTTTAATCATGCTTTGGTGGTAACCAGTAGAATCAAGCTCCTGTATTGATGTGAAGTTTGTGGTAGCATTGTGCATACAGTGATGCTGGCGGTGTGTAGGATGTTAGGGTCATGACTGGTCAACATTACTTGGCAGACCTTCATTTGCATGTTGTTTTTTTGTTTTTTGTTTTTTTTGCATCTGAAATATTGTTGGTTTGTTTTTTGTTGGTTTTGTTTTGTTTTTAAAAAACCTGTTTGAACCCTGCCCACAATCTGCAGTGCCCACAATCTGCAGTGATATTACTGTTTTTGCTCTTATTGCTAAACGTGTAAAAGTATGTACGATGCCTTTTTTTTTGTTGGTTTGGTGGAAACGCAGGATGAAACATATCAAAAGACAGCCAATTGTGCTGATCTGACAAGCTATAATTCTTGCTTTCCATTGGCACTGCGGAGAACATGAAGCACCAGAGCTTTCAAGTACTGTAGTCTTTGTGGCTGTGAAGACTTGTAGGTTGAAGGCGTTCGAGCTTCTCTGTCCCTCCTTTTACATTTTTATATATCGCCTTTAATTCAAAAACGCCTGCAAGGAGTACTTAAGACAAGGGCGCCAAGTCCAGAAAACATCAGTATTGCCCATTTTCCACGAACTTCAAATAGACAATTTGATGCTGGTGTTTGTTGCCTTAGTCTATCTCAATCTCTTCAATGTCCATCACAAGGGAAACATAAGACCCTTTTACTTGAGTCTTTGCTAATGGTGAAGCTACCTAGAAACTAACAGCAGTGCAATGAAATGGGAGTTATTAATGTTGATATTTGAGGGGAGGGGAGGGAAGGGGGGGGGGGGGTGAATGCCTTTAGCATGAGTTTTTACAGCTGTCTTAACCGATTGTTGTGTCTACAGGCCTATTAAAATATGTGTACGTTGCAATCATTGTAGCGAGTTGATTGTGTTCAGGTCAACAGGTTTTCAAGGTAATTATATGAATTCAAATTGGTTAACTGCAGTACAAAAGGCAATTAAGCAAAAACAGCTAGGTACTCTATACCTCGTGACAATGCGATCATGTAATGACATACAAGGTGTGAACCAAAGCTTTTAATAGTCTTATGCATTTTTATAGAATACTGTAGGTTGCTGCATAAAACATACAATAGTTATATTTACTGGAAAGGAGGGATAAAAGTTGCAATAACTGCTGGATCAAAAAAAATCTATATATAAACTGCTGTGCACTGTCATTGTGTGAAGTATTTTAGTTTAGTGTGCTTTTCTTGAGTGTTGCATTGCATTTGTTTTTTGGAACTTCACCGTTGTACATGAGCACGAGGCTGCTGTATTACAGAGTTAGAACACTTTTAAGAATGTGCTTATTTTCACCCCAGTTTATTCTGAGTTTACTGCCTGTCCAAACTGTCTTGCCAAGTGTGTTGGTGTGTGAAGAATATATTCTTTTTTATATATATACTTGTTACCATGGAAGGTCTAATATTAAGTTGTTTAATAGAGGTATTGATGCCTAGGAAGAAAAAACATTTCTTGTCAATGTGACTTATGATCGCTGACTTACAGTGAGTTGTTTATGCAAATAAAGGTGTCTTGACTAGTACGCATTTGGTCATTGTTGTGTAAAACCATTTACAGCAATTCAAGTAAGGTAGTCCAGTTTATTAATTTACAAAATTGTCCATGTACACCAACATTGTACAGTTAGATCAAAATGAAAAGGAGTTGTACGATCATACATTTACCCAAGAACAAACTCCACAAAAATATTGTCTGACGAGCACTGCAGACACATGCTAATAATTAACCTTAAATTTGAACGTTTTGGACACGGAAAAGAAAATGTTATCAGGACCGAGTGTAGCTAAGACGTTTGAAGTTTGGCGTCGGCAGGCTGGTCCTTCTCTTTCTCGCCTGTGGAGCTGTAGTCCACCCTCTCGAAGAGCAGGATGGTCTCACAGTGAGGGGTCTGGGGGAACAGGTCCACAGCCATCGATCGCACAGGGCGGAACGGGGCTCCACGCACACGGTTGGAAGGTGCTCTGCACAGGCTGAAAACGGGCTCTGGATTAGGCACTGATCTCCACTACTTCAAACGGCATGCACAGGGCGTAGCAAATTTGGGTGTGGTAAAAGTAAACTCGAAACAATGACAAATAGTAAGGTGATCATTTATAGATGTGACGAGAGCTAAACGTTGTAAACTGATCACATTTTACAAGCTCAGTGTACTCATACTCATACTTACTCAATGAAGTTGTTCATGGCCGCTTTAGCATTGCATGCAACGTAAACCAGCCTCTTAAGATGCTCTGCTCTCCTTATGGCCAGAATTACCTTAGAGTCTGTTAAGCATTTCAATGAGAGATGTTATTGTGACAAACCACTTAGTATGCAATGTGGGAACAATAACAAATTGCCAATATTCATTCATGCAAACAAACACCACGACTCTGACTGATGAAGGTTGCAGAACATGCTGCACTGGCGTCTTATATAATATTATTATATTATGGCAGACAGTGGTAGTTTTAGTATAGTTGGCCATTTTATTTTTTCAAAGCTTATACGTTTATAGTAGTCTGAGCTGAGCTATATAGTGCTTAGCCTGCGTGACTAGCAGTGAATACAAATGTGTTCATCTGTCCTCCACATACCCATATATACCATCAAAATTAATTTGAAAAATTAAGCAAACAAAGAGTAAGTGCATGGGTACATACGCATTCCTGCTCTTGGTGGGTCAACGATAGCTGTGACATTAGGAGATACAACTGCATTGAGCACCGTTTGGAAAACATCTTCTGCTTTTCCACAGTGGAACTCTATATTGCTCAATCCTAGGACACAAACAAAGAGGATAAACGCCTAATGAGACAGTGGAAGTGTATAGACAGAAAGATTAAAAAGCATGAACATTACACAGAACATTAAGCATGTGTGAATATTAGGGAAGAGCTAATGTCTGACTTGCCATTCAGCTGAGCGTTGACTTTGGCATCTTCCACAGCTTCTTGGCACAGCTCAATTCCAATTACTTTCTTTACTCTCTGCGATGCCAAAAACATAAAACGACCACAATTTACAACAGCAACGAGGGGGAAACGATCACAGACAATTCACCACAGCAAATAGTGACAGAATCACACACACACACACACACAGTATGCATTAGTGAAGACAAACGGTCCCTGTTACTTTGTACCTTTGCCAGAGAAATCCCGATCGTGCCAGTCCCACAGCAGACGTCGAGCACAGTGCTGTCCTGGTTCAGCTGTGCCCATTCCCCCACGGCAGAGTACAATACTTCCGCAGCCGGTGTGTTGATCTGTCAAGAAGGGGTCGCCACAAACTACTCACAACCAAGTCTGACAGAATGAATCGTGTCCATGTGACCAACCATTAACAGCCAATCCCAGTGACTCCATATAAGCAAAGTGTTCACCTGGAAAAATGAGTGTGGGGAGATGCGGAACTTCAGGTCTAGGAGCTCCTCATGAATCCACTCGTCTCCAGTGACATGCTCACAGGGAAGGTCATCTGTGTTTGGTGATGTCCTTCCATGATACATCACAATGAGCACACACAGATCAAAATATGCAGCGAGAAAAGAAAACTCTTAGAAATGGAACCCACCTTTGTCCATGTTTGACAACGTATAATGATGTGACACCACTGTCTTTCCCTTCTCCTTCAGTAAAATACACCTTCATTGACTTTTTTAGTGCACCAATCTCTTCTTCTGTCAGTTTCTGATAAGAAAAGCAGCAGACACGAAATAGGTCAGTACTGCCAAAACTTAACCACATCAATTTTCTTCAAGAAGTAACCTACTTAGTCTCAGTAAGAGATACTGTAAGTTATAACACTTGTATGACTAATTGTATGTGTCTATGTGTATGTTTCAAAATAAACATGCAACCAGTACAAGTATGCATGCACAGGCGCAATATTTCTTATTTGTACCTGAGGGTTGAAGAACACCATGGCCATGACCTGATTGGTCCTGGTCGTCCGCACTGTCAGCTGTCTCCAGTAGCCCTCGTAGGTCTCAGGACTGTAGACGGAGTATGGAGTAGTCCTGTCCAAGAATACATCATACACATTCAACATTACCAACCAGCATACATTAAAGGCATCCAATGCTGTTTTTTGCTACTGGGTTCCCCCTTACATTTGCGGAGTACTTATATTTGACACAACGGTCATAAATACCACTCATGGCTTGCGTCCTTCCCCCTGAACACAGTACAGTATATGTGTTTTGTTTACAAGCCAAAGGATGGGAACTGGCAAAGATAATCTCCAAAGAGCCATGTTGACTGACAGGGTAATATTGCCTTAAAGCGATTTGGCTCTCTGGGATGTAGGAGAGGGAAGTTATAGGGCTGATTGATTCTCTGTAGACGGGTAGGGTACATCTGCAGAGATTTCATACTTTGTATCACAAGTACAGTTAAGCCCAAAATTATTAGCCCCCCTGAAATTTTGGAACATTACTCTAAAATTCTCCCTAAATTTTTCATCCCTGATCAAATTTTAAAAATCAAACATTCGCCAATGTTATTATGTAGAATCTGGTGCATTTTGGAGTGTTAATATATTATTAGGAATGCTTAATCTCAAATTGTGTGAAAAGTGGAGTGGTCAAAATTATTAGCCCCCATGTGATTTTTTTGCTTTTAAACACACACGACCAACCTGTCACCTTTCAAGCCACACCTTTGCAGTATAGTTAATGTCCAGACAACACCTGAACACCCAACCAGCATTGATTGTTTACCTAAAGACTTCAAGGAACAGGCCTACAGGCACTTGAACACCTGTCTGAGAGGGGACTGCCTTTACAGGCATACTGAAGATAAAGGAAATCTGTCTGGACCTCAGAAAGAACATCATTGAGGCCTATAATATGGAGAAAGGCTATACTGTAATCTCTAGATGCTTCACATTCTGTAGAACAGCCATGCAAGGCATCATTACAAAGTACAAAGAGTTCCAAGTTTGTGCATAACAAACCTAAGTGTGGATGAAAATGCTAAATATCTCAATCTAGAGAGAAAAATCATCAGGGATGTTAGCAAGGAACCCTGCACATCCGCCAAAATGATAGTTGCTGACCTTGAGACCTCTGGGGTTAAAGTCTTGAGGAAGACAGTAGCGAGGGATTTTTATTGTGGAGGCCTCCAAGGTCATCGGCTGAGAAAAAAACCCATTACTCCAAAAGGGGCGCTTCAAAGTCAGACTGAACTTTGCCCATGCACATTTAAAAGCTAAAAATGAGTTTTGGAAAACTGTCCTTTGGTCTGATGACATTAAACTGGAGCTGTTTGGGCACATGGATGTTGCCTATGTTTGGCGAAAAAAGGGAAGGCCTACAACCATAAAAATACAGTTCCCACAGTGAAGCATGGTGGTAGGAGCATCATGTTATGGGGCTGTGTTGCTGTCTCAGGCACAGGGAGCCTTGTTCAGGTGCATGGGATCATGAAAAAGAAAGATTATGTTGACCTTTTGAGGGATAACATGAAGACACCTGCTCTTAGTCTAGGCTTAGGTCACCACCAGGTCCTTCAGCATGATAATAACCCAAAGCATAGTGAAAAGTGGTCTAAAATGCCCTGAAGGACACCAAAATCAAGGTGCTGGAATAGCCTACACAGAGACCAGACCTCAACCCCATTGAGAATCTGTGGCACGTGCTTAAAGCAAGAGTCCATACAAGAAAACCATGCAGTTTGGACGAGCTGGAGCTAAAGAGTGCTTAAGAGATATGTGCCAACATAGTAAAAGACTATTCAAAGAAGTTGTTGTCAGTTGAAGCAAAGAAAGGCTACACTATTGACTATTAATGGTCTGGGGGCTAATCATTTTGAACATGTCAATTCTTGCTTTTCTTGTCACAAATCAGAGCATGAGTAAACAATGATCATCAAACTTTGTGGGCATACTGTCCTTGCGCTTCTGTAATCATATAAACTAGGCACATTCTTGGAAATGGTAATTTTCATGTATAAACAAAGGATTATGTCTGAATTCATAAGGGGGCTAATAATTTTGGGCTTAACTGTAAGTTTACCATTAAAATTACTTAGAAACTGTTTCTTATAAAAACTAGACTATACAGTATAAGGTGCACATAAACTTATTTAGTTCCACTCCCATGTTACCTGATGTAATCCTGAAGGACTTGGACCACTTTTTTGGTCTCTGGCGGAACGTGAATGGTGTCGCCGGGTCCCACCACTGCACATGTGCCACCTTTATACTTCCCAAGGCGAAAGCCTATAGTCTTGTCCTGCCCGTCTGCTCCGATCCCAATCAGAAACTCACACTTGTTCCTGTAGTCAGTCTGCAATTGACGCAATATCACAAGTTATTCACATAACTAATTGGCAGGAGAGCTGAGCATCTCTCCATGGTGGCACTCTCGTGACTGTACCTGCACTGGAGAAGGCCGGATCTTCTCTAAAGGGCAACAAATGCCATTATGCTTCTCCTTCTGTACAAACAGCCAGGGCAACATAGCCTTGTTGTTGTTGCCTATTTCTCTGCACAAAAACAAATGTTGAAATCCAGTTATACACTTTGGCTGATGAAGATTAACTTGTAGAGAAGACTTAATGTGCTGCTAAAAGACTGAGGCAATGGGAGCACTCTTTTTTTTTTTTTTTGCACTATAGGATAATGATCCAAGTGTAAATATAAAAAACATACAAAAAAAGTGGATGGTATCCAAGCTACTACCTGGTTAACCTTTGCAGAATCCCCAACACCTCTTCCTCTTTCTGTCTCAACTGTTCGTCATAGGGCACGTTCCATAAGGGGGTGACCACATTAGCCAGCTGTGTGCTCAGAGGCTCTGCTTCTTTCCCTTCTTGGTCTCCGTCCCTTCCCTGGCGCTTAGAAAGGGGCTCTCCGCCATCTTCAGCCTCGTCCTGCTTTCTCTTCCTCAGGATGGGATCTGCTTTAGGCTTGGCTAGCCGCACACTTAGAATACGGCCCTTCCATTGGACACCATGAACCACTTTCATGGCCTTGTCTCTCTCCTCCTGGTTCTTGAAAGTGACAAAAGCAAAGGTCTGTTTGCCGAACAGTTTGACTTTATGTGGGTTTAGCCCATGCTTGGTGAGGAACTTCTTCAGATCATTGAAGCCAATGAACTTGGGCAGGTTCTGAATCTCCACTTTGAAGATTTCAGAGGTGAAGAGATCCTCCTTAATATATCGATATACATTGGAGTCGGGGTCCACAGTAACATCACCATCATCTCCTGGTGGATCTTCCTTGCTTTTTACATCTTTGTCTGAGACTTCTTGCTCGTCTTTGTCATTTAGTGGTGAAGTGACAGGTAGGGTGTCTGAAATGTCTGTCATGCTCCTCGATCTGGAGGGCAGGAAAATGAAAAGACTATTTCTTTCACATCTCAGCAGGAAGGGAAAGATTTAACATTTCTTGTTGATTTTGGCATTTGTAAACACATTCAGTCATAGTTATAGACACCTAGTCAATGTAGGTACCGGCGTGATGTGCCTACATGGAAATGTTCATTTATTGTTGCATGAGCCTATCGAATACAAACAGCAGGCATGGTAAAAATGCTACTAGCCAAAACATAGAATTTGGGCGAAACGTTGAAAAGCTTAATTACACTTAGATAATGGTGTCCTTACCTTAGTTTAAAAGAAAATGTCACAAGAAGTTTCTAAAGTCAGATAAATACTCAATTTCAGTAGAATCCAGAATCCAGAAAATGATTACAGTGACTACAGCGCAGCCATTTTTAACCACGTGTTCAAGCTGGGAGTTATGGGAGTTTACATTACATTCACAAGAACGTGTTCTTGGTTCTTGCCTATGGTTCTTGCTTTGTGACTGCCTGCTTCACAATAAAATGTTCAGCCATATGTCGAATCGATATTATCTGCCTTACAATCACCGTAGGACACTGTCAGTCAATATCTGGTCAATATTTGCAATGCAACAAATTAATGCTGCGGAGTGCGGACTGTCTCTGTCAACAGATTGACAGGAGAGCATGGTGCAAAATTGGTAGATTTTTTCTGTAAGTGAAAGGATTTTTGTTTTGTCAAAGACGTGTGACAGTAAAATATGTGGTGCAGGGAAGATAACTTTAAAATAACTTCCAAGTTCATTTAACACCATTTCCTGTTCATCAGAGAAAGTAGGCGGGTTCGTTACTTCCTTTCTCCCGCGCGCGAAATCAGTTCGGTGCAGGAAGCCTGGAAAAGTGCTCGACTTTGGGAACCATCAATTGTCGCAATCTGAAAACATCTACATTGAAATGGCAGATCCGAAGGTGAATATCGTTTATTTACTCATTTGAGGATGTACAGAAATGACATATACAAACATTTGATAGTGTTTACGTTATCGGATGGCTTAAACGAAGTTCATTGTGGGCTCTGGTTGTTAGCTTTAAAAGCCGGTCGCTAGTTGATTTTAATTGTTCTACATGTTCAGTTATATACTAAGATTATTGTAAATTTGCCATATTTCAACATCAGTGTCTTGACTGCAACGAATTCGCAAATAAAGTGAGTGCACTGTCTAAAAGAAAGCATCAACGGGGAGATCCGTTTACCGCCCTATTGTAGGAGCATATCATGCTAACCTGCTAGTCGGCAGGAGTTAGCTGGGATAGCTAGTTAATCGTTACAATGAAGCATGAGAAGGAGACACTGTATCAGTTTACTATATTTAGCTAGGTTGATCATAATTTACAGAGATGGCAGTGTGTAACTCCTAAGATTTCATGTAGCATGACTTGCTTTAGGTCGACTCTAGGTAGACTGACAAATGTTTTTGCTTGACATGCAGTGGAGGCTACCTTTGGCTACTCCCAAATAGCCAGTTTTCTACAGACATGACTCAAGGAAGGAGGGAGAAAAGCAGATGTATAAATACACGAGTAATACAACCTGGTGGAGAAAATGTTTCAAAGAGTATCGCTTTTCAAGTTCAAGTTGCGTTTAATGCCAGCTGAGTTATCGTGGCTAACGTTACACCCAAATCATGTAGCGTAATGGCTAATGGTGGCTAACCAAAGCACTGAATGCTAACGTGGACTAGCTTGCTAGATACGCAGCAAGCGTTTTCACCGACCCCAGCCATTAGGTGGGCTAGTTGGGCATGTAGAATGGCTGGCAGCAGACATGCTTACTAAGTTTGTTTAACTTGCTTACCATTGCACCAGATAACATCGACTTACCTCTCAATTATATCTTCTACTGCCTGTATGTATTGATATTTCGTGACATGGGTGGGAGGATGACCGTTTACTTGCTTTCTAATTAGATACTTCGTGTGCATATACTAGCGGGGTGATTTGTCAGCACGCTTGGCTTTACTGCAGTTAGCTGTTAAGTTGCAAAGCATGCATGCATATCCCATTCCAAATATATAGATATATTTCAGCATCCACTATGCTTTATGTGATGTATTTGGCTTAGTTTAGAAATATTCGCCCTCACTTGTTAGCTTTATAGTGTTATGGTCGCACGACCAGTGGTTCATAAAATGAATTGATTTGTGAAGGTATTTTGGCTTATGATTGAAATAGTTGTCAGAAATAGTTTCTCATCCCCGTCAGTCACCCCGGGTGGGGCCTACAACTGGTTTATCAGAATTCACTTTATTTTTAAAACAAGTGCATACCTCAGCAGCCATGGAAACAAGTTTGGTTGTTGCAGCAAATCGCTAACAAAAGGGAGCCCCTAACGCTTGATCTCCCAAATCCCCCGTCTTTCAGCACGTTGTTCAGCAGTGGGTTAGTTCTTCCCCGTAGACACAGAGCATGTTGGCTGGAGCCTTTAGGGGTGCGAGTAGTTTAGAGTTTGTCTTGATGGGAACTTTTTTAACATTAAGCATTTGCCTTGTCTTCTGTAGCACTGGGCTGGATGTCCATGTGTACCAGCGTTTCTTAGAGTGTGGTGTCACTTTCTTCATTTTCATGATCTTGACAGGACACACCAGAGGAGCATGATGCCTCTACAGAGAATGCAGAAGACTCAAACCATGATCCCCATTTTGAGCCCATTGTGTCACTTCCAGTACAAGATGTGAAGACGCTTGAGGAGGATGAGGAAGAAATTTTTAAAATGTAAGTTGACATCACTGAACTTTACTGGAATAGTTGTCCACATTGCATCGCATCCTCCGACTAACTCGTAATCTTTTTGTCTTGTCCTTTTACTTTCATCAGGCGAGCAAAGCTCTACCGTTTTGCTAGTGAAAATGACCCACCAGAATGGAAGGAGCGTGGTACGGGTGACGTGAAACTTTTGCGACACAAAGATAAGGGTTCCGTCCGTCTACTGATGAGGAGAGACCGCACTCTGAAGATCTGTGCCAACCACAACAGTACGTGTGTCTAATCTCTTGGAGTAGGATGCTAACAATGAAACATTGTCTAAAATGTTGCTGTTTGTGTAAGCTCTTCTGGCTGAAGGCCATGTTCTCCTGTGTGTGATTCTTTTAAAATGAGTGCTTGAGTGTGCAGATGTCAGCTGAAACGAAACCTGACACTGGGAAATGATAGCCTTTCCTAAGACAGAGATTCACATCCTTGCAAAGTGTCAGCTCATCATGTTTAATTTACTGGGGTGTGGATTGAAGTGTGGTGCTTTTTTTGTAATTATTATTTGAAAAAGAAAGAAAAAAAACATTTGTTTCATATGCTGACTTTGTCATTTGTGCATTTGTAGTTATGCCTTTGATGGAGCTGAAACCCAATGCTGGCAGTGACAGGGCCTGGGTGTGGAACACACATGCTGACTTTGCAGATGAGGAGCCCAAACCAGAACTCCTGGCACTTAGATTCCTAAATGCAGAAAGTAAGTTTTCCTAACACTAGTAAACCATATGATGTGGTGACTCAGCATGGATCGCGAGTGTAAAGATGTAAACATCAGACATAACATTTCAAGTATATCTTTAGGGTGCGTGATCTCATAACGGGACATGCTCTGTATTACTGCTTTTCATGTTTGATTTCTTGTAAATGGACTCTACGCTTGTATTTACTGGTGAGCTTGAGTGTTGACATTGAAGGCCCTTGCTGCAGTCAAAACCTTAAATGGACATGTACAAATCAGAATTAGTATATTGTTTTGTGTTGTCTTTTGAGAGCACTCTTAATAACCCTCCACCCCTTTGCAGATGCCCAGAAGTTCAAGGCAAAGTTCGATGAGTGCAAAGAAGAAGTTAGACAATTCCTAGAAAAAGAAGAAAAATCTGGTAAGATGCTTTTCTTTTTTGTCATCGTGACCTGCAGACTCACTCTGTTCCTTGCTGCCCATTCCGGCATGGAACTTTTTCTGTCTGCTACATTAACATGCAGAATGTAACACGCTAGCTTGCTATTTCTGGGGCAAGTGCTAGTATGTGAGTTCCGCTACATCTGAAAAACATTCAGCTGTTTATACACGTCATGTGTATTTAAGTGCGTTTGACTAGGACTCTGTTATATCCTTGTTATAACACTATACAAAATCAAACCAGGTATTGACCATTATGGTCCAACAAGATGGCCCACTTCATTTGTTTATTTTTTTTTCCATTGCAGCTGGTGACAGCGATGGTGCAGATAAAGTGGCTGACAAACTGGAGGAACTCTCAGTAAAAGAGAACAAAGATGACGCCAAGACAACGGATGGGCAGAAAGAGGAGGTGAAGGCCGAGGATGAGAAGAAATGAGGTCCGGACGGCTTCACTCAGATCTTCAACTTGTCATTTCCCCCTTTTTTCTACAATAGACTCTGAAACTGAATTTGGACACTTGCTTTTTTGTTTGACTTTTGTTTTTGTTTTGTTTATTTTATTCGTTTGCCTTTTGAGATCACAAGACCTTGGTGCCACACTTCAACAAATGTGTCCATTCCTCAATCAAGATGTTAAGTGCTTATCTTGCCCTTCTCACCTGCCCTGTTTTCTTCATGGTGAAAATAAATTGGATTCGCTCTGGCCATCTGTAACTCAAAAGTATCGACAAGACATGCTGTGAAAGAGGCTTGTGGTATTGATTGATTCCCACATTGGGTAATTTTTACTTCTTTTTTTTTCCTTTCTTTCTTTTTTTATAAACATTCTAAAGTAACTGTGAGTGCTGTTAAGATCGGGTGTAAGTAGTCTGGATGGGTTTGAGGCATGACGAATGACCTTTTTCAAATGTGGACTTGGATATTGGATGCAAGATATTAAACAGATGAAAATCTAGCAGTCCCAAGAGGTTTTCTTGGGGGTTATTTTTTTTTTTTCCCCGCCTAGGGATGGAAGACTAGAACTACAATACAGTTTTGCTCTCAAATCACATTAGTGGAACATGGGCAGACAACACCCAAATGTTTTTGCTTTTCTATGAGAGGCAGATGTATTTAATAACGGTTCGTGTATATTTTGATGACTAATGCAAAATAATGCAAAGTCTCAAACTTGAACTTCAGTAGAAAGTGACAACTAGTAATGCTTTTTTGGGGCAGAGAGCACATAAACACAATTGTTGTCGGCACTTCAGATCTTAGATTGTTTTGGCATTCCAGTTGCATCTGTAAATAAGTGTACATGGATGAAAGACTTGCTTTTGATCTGTGCTTGTATGGATATGGTTCCTCAATTTTAAAATAACCAATGAAGATGTCCTGTCTCTTTCCATTCCATTTGGGGGAGGGGGAAATAAATGACACTATTTTGAAAATCATACTTCAGACCTTTTCAACTAAAACTGTCTAACTTTTGAGACAGTATTTTTTTTTTTTTTTCAGTCTTATTAAGCTGTAAACGAGCTCTAGTATTCTGCAGCTCTTACAGTTGAGGCTGGTCTTTTAGTAATTCCACAATTGTTTGTCTGATAATCCATACCTGTGATAACAAGGAACATTGTTTTCCATGGCTTTGAGGTTGGATTTATGCCTGTGTTAATAAGTGATATTTTATAAAGTGGGATATTAACGAAATTAGAGAATGTAGCATACTCTGACTTTAGACATGCCCTGATGGGGAACTTGATGCACAAGCACTTCCTTGGGACAGCTTCATGAAGCTATTCTATGTTCTAATATTCTAAGGTATAGGCATCTGAACTATGGGAGGAATGCATACCAATTTCCCTCAGGATGAATAAAGTACATATCCATCTAGAGGACTATATCATACCTCATTTTGAAAGGGGAAGACACCACTGCAAATATTAAATGTAAAACAGACACGTCGTACACGTCGTGCTCTTTGGCTATTTTAAGGCATTAATGAACATCTTAAATAATATTAATATAATAATAATATGTCATTAAATTCTCGTGCATATCTTGGCTTTCACCACTGAGTGACACCCCACCCCGGAACGTATTAGCTGTGACCATGTTTCTCATCGGAATGAGGGACACATGGAATCTAAACAGCCACGTAGAACCAAGGAGGAGAACGTATCCTAAGGTTGGTATTTAATTTTACGGTTACCCAGACATAAAAATATTCTGTCATACTTAGAAAATTGCCTGACTGGTGTCATAGTTCGGGTGCTATTTGATGCATATGTGCTGCCATAATATTTCAAGAGCGTATTTGTATTTTTTGTTAGATAGTTAGTATGCTAAGCTAGTTAGCTATAACTAGAGTTAGCTGCTCATGGACCCAACATCATTCGTACCAGCAGAGGCTAGGCGTTGAAAGGCAATCTCATATTTGGATTGTTGAGTGATCATAACATAGTGTCTGTCTGTACAAACAAATATTACACTGATTGATGTTCGTACCATTTCTATTAATCCCCGGGAGTAATTGGAAAATGCGATATTTAAGGTAGCTATGTAGTTAGTGTGGTAGGTAAGTTGACGGTAGCTTGCTAGCGTTGGCTGAACATCTTAGATTGTTACCTGATTGCGTGGTTTCACGATTAAGCCAAGATATTCACCTAATAAAGAAACTTTGAGGTATCCTTTTTTCAACGCCTACCCGGCAGCACTGTACAACCAGAAGATTGTAACGATAATGATAATAATCGGAGGGCTAATTATGTTAACAAAACACTGACAGGTCTCTTCCCCAAATTAGCTTATTTAGCATTGGGCTAAATTGCACACATTATGGTCAGCGTTCTATGTAATTTACCTTAAAACGTATGTACCGAAATATCATCTGGTTAGCAAGCTGAATGTACACTTGAAGGTTCTGAAGATTTTTGAAGAGAGTGGAGTTAGTTAACACTGTGTAGGCGTCTAAGACTAACGTTAGCTAATCTCAATCCACTTAACTGTTCTTAATGCAATGTTTATTTTTGTTGTTGAGCCTCCATTTTTACATTTCTGAGTGTTAGTTTAAGAAATTTCTTTCACATTAAGTAGCTCCAGGACACAACAGCACACAAAAACAAAGATTTGCGTCTTGTCTAAGTGCCATGAACTGTCATGTGTGACACGTGACCTGCTCTGCTGTCAAAGCAGTTCGCCCACACCATTAATGCAACATGAATTATAGATTAAACATAGATCAATATTTACTGATCATGAATTTCAGCCCTTGTAGTTGAATGCTGACCAATCTTTTTTGGAATGTTAAAGTCATTACACTGCCAACATTTGTTATGGTGTGAATCTTACCATATGTCTTAATTTCGTTTCTTTAGATAACTGATGAGTTCTTGCCAATGTTCCATTTTCATCAGGACTTTCTGCCACCAAAGCTTTTCTGAAAGGATGTTTGTGAAGAAGTGAATACGTTTACAGGCCTCATTTCCCTTCCATGGGCGCTACTGTGGCGTCACCTCACCCCAAAAAATGGAAAACGGCAAAGCGGAAATCTCCACCATGGAAAGCAGTCCCCATCAGCTGAGTTCCCTGCAACAATCCAAAGATAGTAGTTCTGATCCGGTTGGAAGTGTCATTGAATCAAATTCAAAAACAGTGGAGGACGCATCTAATGGTAAGCCTTTCTAGAGAGAAAGTAAGCTTAGTACATGTGTCTCTGGCAGAACTGTTCTAAAAATCTGTCAAGCTAAGCCATTAAAGGCCTATTGTCTTCAGTGACCTCAGATAGCCTTGTCCATTATATCGGAAACTTCCTGCTGTAGTATTTCAGATACAGATGTGTTTAGACTCTTTTAGTATTTCTTTAGTTGCAGGTCTAACAATTATTTCTTGCACTTTGGAGCTTTGACATTTAAAGCATTGCTATAAATTTAGCATTGTCAGGCATAATGTAATTTCCGCTTCCTATTATGCTGGTTTATCCTGTCACTTGTTAGGGCAGTTCTACTTGTTCCCCAAGAAACAAAAGGATGGTGTTCCAGTTGAGCTCCTGACTTTGCATATGCTTGCAGCCTATTGTGTCACAGCTTTGATGTAGGAGACGGTCCTTACAGATGCACCCATTCCTCTCCCCCTGCAGGTCCTGTGAAGGCAGACAAGGTGCCAAATGGAGAAGGACTGGTGGAGGGCCCGGGAGCTGGAGGGGACCGGCAGCCAAACGGCCCCCTGCTTCCACCACCCCCTCCCCAGACCAAAGAGCCATCTCCAGGTGTGCCTAGTTTCCCTGACAGCCTAGAGAAGTCTCAGGGAGCTATTGCTGAGGGCTCTGTGAACAAGGGTGACGCATTGCAGTCGCTCAAACTAAGTATACCTATGCAGGAGACGGAATTGTGTAAGCATACGGTGACATCCACTGAGTCCCCACCCACCCATGTGCTACCCCCCTTCTCCCCAGCCTGCATTTGATTAATAATCCCCATAATAATAATAATGACAACAGCAATATCCTTTTGCCTTTTTTTAACCCTGATTTGGCTCGGATTTATGCTTCTGAGGCTGATATAACCCACCCCTTGGTTTTTGGTGCCCCTGCTTGTGTGCTCTCACCCCTTTGGAAATTAATTGGGAACCTGCTGTAGTTTGTGACCTTTTCTCTGTTGTGCTTCCTACGTCGTTAGTATTAGTTGGTTGTGGGTGCTTGTGTGGTTCATTGTTTGACAAATTGTTTGTGTTGTTGTTGTTGTTGTTGTGGTTGTGGTGGTTGTTGTTGTTGTTTGTGTTTTGGGAAAATGGGGATTGAAGTTGGTAGGGTTTTGAGCATTTGTGGTACAAGACTACAGTTTGATTTCATTGTTTCAGGGATAAGTAAGAGAGAGATGAAGTGTAAATTGAACATATGTAACATGATAAATTTGCTGCTGTGAGCTATATGTACAGTATTGTGCAATATTCAATCCTGTGTCCAAGTGGATGCTCCACGGGGAACAATGTCTGTTGGACCCCTCTGGACTTTGTAATCTGTCACCAAAGTTTCACCATAGTCCAGCTGTATTAACAAAATGAAGGAACTTCCGAAGAGTTGGCCATCCCTCTCTGCCAGTTGTTCTGGGCCTGTGCAGCACACTGACTGATGGAGGTTTTCTCCAATAATATCTAAACCTTCTGGAAGTCATAGATTATGACGTAGCTTGCAGAACCTTTAGTAAATTGGTCAAACGCCAGCAAATGTGGACCATCCAAATGGTGTTTATGACAAAAGTGCAGTGACCAGTCTGTGATGTCATTTCCACCGGCATGTTGAAGCTTAGAATAGCTATCCTGGTTCAACATTAAAGAGACACTTGAGTTGTTTTATACCATCTTGCCTTTTATCTTGTGACGCACAATAAAAGTGCGTGCCCGAACACACAGACTGTGGAGGTCGTATTTGTCACTAACCTTAAGCTCAAAGAACTTTTGAGTTTGTGTTTCCACCATAATTTGGCACTTGACTAACAGGGGACTGAGAGAATGGCTGTGACATAATTATGACTCATCATCGTTGGCAGCAGGGTTTGATTGCATGTGGGCATAATTGCCAATAGACAAATCACCACCTCATACAAGCACAGCTTTTTGTGGCTACAGCAACATCTATGTGTTTGAACAAAACCACCAAACCACCAAAGAGAATGTGTCACTGAAAAAGCACACAAGTGCTGCTTGTATGACTGTGGCCTGAAGCCATAATGAAGCATTTTCTTGTCCTCTTCTGGGCAATCCGCAGTCTTGTATGTTTTAAGGCTCTCAGAAGATAATGCGTACCTAAAAGCTAATCATAGCTTCCTAGAGGGGGAACATAGCCACCTCAGTAAAGCGCAGAGGCCTGAAACATGCCATGCTTGGATCTCAGTACTGGAAAATGCTTTTGCGATCAAAGTTGATTCTGAGCTGTAGGTGCGACCCTTTTGTGTTCAAACTGTTTTCCCTCCTGTAGCTTCCCTAGAGCCATCCCTTGAGATGGAGAACGAGGAGAAGATCAGGCGAGAGGCTCGGCGACGTCTGGAGGAACAGCTCAAACAGTACCGGGTACAGAGGCAGAAGGAGAGGGTGAGTTTGCCATGGAGGAGTAGTAATCCACTCAATTGATTTGTTAGTTCTCAGTCCAAAGTCTTTGGCCATGTTTTTGAATGCTTTCAGACCCATAGTCTTACTGAGTCTTAGTATTGATGGCCAGAGAAGTCATGCAAGTCATTTAGGTGTTTTGTAAGTGGGATTTAACCTGTTGCAGGGTTTTGATGTGTGACGCTGTCTCTTTAATTCCCAGTCACATCGCTCTACTCCAAGAAGTCGCCCGATGAGCACTCTGGACCCTGAGCTGATGCTTCACCCTGAGGGTCTACCAAGGGCTAGCACGGTCTCCATGACGAAGGAGTACTCCTTCCTGAGGACGAGCGTCCCGCGGGGGCCCAAAGTGGGCAGCCTGGGCTACCCGCCGGCCAAGGAGCGCAAGTCCAAGTCCTCCCGCACCAAGATCCACTCCCTGGCCGACTACAAGACCCCCGAGGCGGAGGGAGGCGGCGGTGGCAGCGGTGCGGAGGTGACCTCTGGAGGAGGCGGCGGGGGTGGCGGCGGCGTTGGCGTCGACTCCTCCTTCAGCTCGGCGCACTCCGTCACCTCCGTCTCCACACTTTCGGAGGTCAGCGCCTCCCCGGAGGCGGCGGAGCGGCGGCTGGAGTCGCCCACGGTGGCCCTCCGCGACAACGCGTCGGAGGCGGACGCCGGGAGCGAGTCGGGCGCCAGGCACGACGGCAACGACAGCGACAGCTCGTCCTACAGCAGCGTGTCCACCACGGGCACCTTCGCCACGCTGGCGGCGGCGGTGGGGCGCCAGAGGGCGCCGTACACGGTGGAGGGCCAGGAGATCGCCGCCGAGGCCGTGGGCCAGTTCCCCTCCCTGCACGACGTGCTGCAAGCGGCCACCGAGGAGCAGCAGCTGGCCGACTTGGAGCAGGACGGCAGCATCGAGCCCCGCAGCAGAAGAGACAGCTTCTCCAGCAGGTATGTGGGCCCCATAGCAAAGGCTTCTGGAGATGAGACTGATGCTATCAGGCACTCGGTGCGGTGATAAAAAAAATGGAGGCCAGAGTGAATTGGCTGCTTTTGTTATGTCTAGACGTATAAAACTACGACGCTTTTACTGTCGGACAACCAACTGAATGAGACTCTGGTGTTCTTATCAAGTACTCCACATCACAGTGTTTTGAGTTGCGTTTGAGGTTATGCGAGGTCGTTGTGATTGTGAAGGATTGTGTTCAAGAATTCTGTTCTGATGAAATATGTTTGGGCTTTGATGTGTGTGTGTGTTTGTGTTTGTTAACGGTTAAACTTTGAAACAGACTGTGAATGCTAAGACCGCTGTGTTTATGTAGTGTGTCCTTAGGTAGCTCAGTGATGGGAACACACGATGAAGTGCTCCAAGTCCTGAAAGAAAAAATGCGACTAGAAGGGCAACTCGAGTCACTGTCATCCGAGGCCAATCAGGTACAGTCATTCTTGGTGTGGAATCTGAACTCAGAACAGTGACTACTAATGGCTTACCACTGAGCCTGTCTCAGCTCTGTAATCACTCTGCCATTGTTGTGGTTTTTACAGTCCATCTGTCTGTTCATATGTCAGTCCTTTCCTAGGTTCAATTATGTGCATCTTTTGGGGGGGGAGCCAATTTTAATTGTCTCTCCACTTCTTATCAGTAGTCTGGAGATGTCTACATTCACCTCCAAAAACTCTGATGTCATGTCCTGCCACACAGCATGTTATAAAGATATTACTTTTAAATTAAAATGTGTGAATACCCAATCCCGTTCAGGTTCAAAAGTGTAATGTGAAGCCATAGCCTGAGGTGGCCTGCTAAATAAAGGCACATGCTCCTGTGGGGTTTCAGACCTCCCAGAGGATTATAATGCAGCTTAAGCTGCCTGTGACTTTGAACGTGAATGTGGTGAAGAACCATCCCAGAGAGCCCTTCAGGCTGTGGCATTAAACCATTTATGATGGGCTTGCAAACACTTAGCAGCTAAAGCATATGGTGCCCACACACTTCACACCCTTGGTCTCTAAGGCCTATGTGCTCAAGAATATTGATTACTCACTATATTCACTTTTTTGTGGTCATCTTAGCCTTTTTGTCAAGGTTACACGACTGCTTTGTATCCCAGTTACTGCAAATACAAAGTGCTTTTGCTCTATGCACTTGAGAGCTTCAAAAAGAAACCGAAGTAACCAAAGCCTTATCTCATCTGCTAGTTTAATTGTGTTTTCCACTTTGGCTACATACAAAATGCTACAACCACATCGCAGAGCCTCTGACAATCGGAGAAATTTCCTTTTCCAGGCGCTGAAAGAAAAGACCGAGCTCCAGGCCCAGTTGGCCACGGTCAACGCGCAGCTGCAGGCTCAAGTGGAGCAGACCCAGGCCGGCCAGGAGAAGCAGCGCTCCCTGTCCACGGAGGTGACCTCGCTCCGCCAGAACAGCGCCCAGCTGGAGCGCGCCATGGTGGAGCTGCAGGGCAACCTGGAGAGCAAGAACGCCAGCCTGGCGTCGCTGGGCACCGACCTACAGGTGGCCGAGGAGCAGTACCAGAGGCTCATGGGCAAAGTGGAGGAGATGCAGCAGGCACTACTTACCAAGGACAACACTGGTGAGGGCATTGCTGAATTCAATGAATTTAGTGAAGTCAAGATTGCACAGGCATAGGAAGTTTGGCTGTACTGAGAGCATTTTAGAATGAGAGTAGCTGTCAACATGGACACCAGCATTGAATTGTGAATCTGAACGCTGAAGAACTGGTCAGTGTGTGTGTGTGTGTGTGTGTGTGTGTGTGAGCCAGTGCAGCTTGATGTGTTTCTGCAGTGCTCTCAACGCTAACCCCCCCAGTGCTCTGCTTGTAGTGGAAGACCTGCGCCAGCAGATGGGTGGTGTCCAGAGCCAGCTCCAGCAGGTCCAGCTGGAGCGCAGCGCACTGCAGAGCAAGCTCAAGACCTCGCAGGCCGAGATCGACTCCCTGCAGCAGCTCCGCCAGTGGTACCACCAGCAGCTGGCCATAGCCCAGGAGGCCCGGGTCCGCCTGCAGGGCGAGATGGCCAACATGCAGGTCAGCATTTTCAGGAAGTCCACAAAGGCAGTGCCCAAAACCTTCATGATGAGATGACCATCCAATCTGACTAGCCAATGACTATGTCCATGCAACTAATAATAGATCTGTGCTTTGTTTGCAGGCTGGACAAATGACCCAGATTGGCGTGCTGGAGAACCTAAAGATAGAGAACGTGACACTTTCTCACCAGCTTCAGGAGACCAAGCACCGGTCAATCAAGGAGAAGGAACGCATTGCTGTCCAGCTCCAAAGTATTGAGGTGTGACCATCATGTCATTATATCTGAATGAAAAGCTCTTTGGAAGCTCTAGCAGCATTGATAAACATTAAAGCTCCACTTGAGGCAGATTCTTGATCAACATGTGTGATTAAGGAGGTTGAACCATATTGTTGTGTTTTGATCTGGTTTCTTCTCTACCCCAGGTGGACATGATGTCTCAAGAGGCTGCCATTCAGCAGATCCAGGATGCCAAGAGCATGGTGGAGGAGGATCTCCAGCACAAGCTGGATGAGTTTGAATCAGAGCGAGACCATCTGCTCAAATTAGCAAACACTGCGACTGCTCTGGAAAGGGAACTAGAGCAGGTAAATAGACCCTTTTTCAACATTCCTAAGAATCCCTATAATCACTTACTTCTTATGTTATTTTGTGGAGATGGTAGCACTGTCATCTCAAGGGATGCGTATTTTGTCAACAGTATCAGATGCACAAAGTGGGCTTAGTCAGGCAGAAGTTATTTTATATAAGATACATGGATTTCTCAGAATTTAATACTGGTTGCATATGATTGATTTATTCAGTTTCACTCCATCAAGAGGTCTCACTCCTGTCTGTACTTACCCTCCTGCTTCCTACATCGCTGCCGACCTTGGGCCCATAATAGCATGTCATTGAGGTTTATTTTGGTCCGCAGGTGAAACTGACCTTGACCCAGAAGGACTCGCAGCTGGAAACCCTTCAGCAGGAGCATCTGGAGCTGATGAGGCAGCTGACCGACACCCAGGAGAGCCTCCACACCAAAGAGCAGTCCCTCAACCAGCTGGAGGCCCGCTACCTGGAGCTGGAGGCCCAGCTGGCCGAGCTGCAGACGGACGCCACCGCCAAGGAGGACACCATCCAGTTCCTGCAGAACGAGAAGATCGTGCTGGAGGTGGCCCTCCAGGCCGCGCGGGCGGACAAGAGCCAGATCGATGAGGGGGCCGAGAAGCTCGGGGAGGACGTGCTGGTGGCGGCCGACATGCTGGACCAGCTTAAGCAGGAGGTCCAGGTGAAAACCTCACAGGTGAGACAGTCCAGGATTGATGGGGTGCCTATATACTGCGCAATTGTCTTGGTAGGTGACTGAAAATTAATAAGAACTTCTGTTTTGTCATCTGCTTCTTCAAGATCGAGACATTACAACAGGAAAACAGCACCTTAAAGAAACAAGCCCAGAAACTCAAAGAACAGTTTTCACAACAAAAGGTCGGCTTGCTTTCCCACATCTTAATCCGAATTTTCTGATGCCTCTCAAAATGACTCCCTTAACTCGCCACTCACCCACCCTGGTCACTCCTTAAACCCTGCAGGTAATGGTCGAGGCCTACCGCCGCGACGCCAGCTCCAAAGAACAGCTGATCAGCGAGCTGAAGAGTACGAAGAAGCGCCTCGCTGCCGAGGTGAAGGACCTCAAGCAGGAGCTGCTGGAGGCCCAGGGGGAGAAGCAGAGCGCCGTGCAGGAGCAGGCTCGCCTGCAGACGGAGATGGAGCGCGTCCAGAAGCAAATGGCCAGCCTGGAAGCCCATCTCCAGTCTGTCCAGGCTGAGAGAGACCAGCTTGACTCGCATATACAGGTGCCACTGATTCAAGCGCTCTGTCTCTCCCTGTCTCTCTCTCTGTCTCGGTCTCTCTCTCGGTCTCTCTCTCTCTCACTCTGTGTGTGTCTCTCTCTGTCTCTGTCCCTGTGTCTCTCTCTCTCTCTCTCTCTCTCTCTCTCTCTTTTTCTCTCTCTCCCTCTCTCTTTTCTCTTCTTTGTCCCAAAACTGTTCTGTTGTTGGCTTTATTTGCTGCTGTGAAAATGATCTCCTGGGGTGCAAACACTCCAAACACTCCTCAGGGGGTTTGTTTTGTTTTCCCAGAAGGCTCTTTGAAGCCAAGATGTTTTAACATGTGAGTGGCTCTTCATTCTCCCTCCAGAATCTGCAGTTTGATCAGAGTCAGTTAGCTGCTGTGACGGAGGAGAGGGAGGAGCTGAGGAAGCGGGTGGAGCATATGGAAGCAGAAGCCAAAAAGTGAGTCATGGCACCAAATTCGCGAGACTCTATAGTAGTTGTCCAAAATGTTGCGTAATACTTAAGTTTCCAACTTTTTTTTGTACACTGTTATTGACAGCAAATGTCTGACATGGACGGTGGCATGTGTATGTTTTACGTAATGGTCCCTGTCGCCGTTTTCAGGGCCATCTCGGAGCAAAAAGTGAAAATGAAGCGGCTGGGGACTGATTTGACCAGCGCGCAGAAGGAAGTGAAGGCCAAGCACAAGGCCTACGAGAACGCCGTGGGCATCCTCAGCCGCAGGCTCCAGGAGGCGCTGGGGGAGAAGGAGACGGCCGAGGCCGAGGTGGTCAAACTCAAAGCTCAGCTCACAGAAGGAGGCAACAACCAGGCGCTGCAGGTACAGTCGGCAGTTTGACATTATTTTTTCAAAATATATGTAAAAAAGATATGTTTTCGAATTGCAACATGATGTTACATGGACAGTTATGGTGTACAAGAAAAGAAGTGTGAATAATGCATGCGTAAAATGATGTTCCACTCTTCCAGGACAAGGTGGAGAGTTTGAAAGCCGAGCTGAAGGCAGTCGCTCACAGCAAAGCCATGCTGGAGAAGGAGCTGCAGGAGGTGATCTCTCTCACCAGCACGGAGCTGGAGGAGTACCAGGAGAAGGTCATGGAGCTGGAGGACGAGGTGGGAAGAGGGATGATGCTAGGGTCACATGTTTTCTCTAACTCGTGTAGGTTTCCTGGGAAGTTAAATGTTTGTACATTATGTCTTTTCAGCTTCAGGAAGCTCGGTGCTTCAAGAAGCGAATCCGGCGGCTGGAGGACGCCAACAAGAAGCTGGCGCTCGAGATGGAGCATGAAAAAGGGAAGTTGGCAGGACTGGGCAAGTCCCATAATGCTTTGAAGGAGCACGCCAACATCTTGGAGACGGCGCTGGCCAAGCGGGAAGCAGACCTGGTCCAGCTCAATCTTCAGGTGTGTGTCTGTGTGTGTGTGTGTGTGTGTGTGTGTGTGTGTGTGTGTGTGTGTGTGTGTGTGTGTGTGTGTGTTAGAACATTTGTATAAAGATTGCTTGATCCAATCTTGTGTTGAACTTTTCTTCAACACATCCATTTCACCTCTGGTAAATAGAAGTTAATGCATCAGCGTGGTTGAACTTGCTTTCAGGTTCAAGCTGTCCTCAAGCGGAAGGAGGAGGAGGACGAACAGATGCGGCAGCTGGTCCAAACTCTACAGACGGCACTCGAGAAGGAGAAGATCAAAGTGAAAACTTTAACAGAGCAGGTGAGCAACTGCTACTGGCTGGGCCCCTCCCAGAGACCCCTTGACCCTCACTTGACCCGTGCTGTGCGTTATCTCTTGTGTCTCACCTTGGCACCACATTAGCCGGTCACAGCATTCATGTAGTTTACATTCTACTGCAGTTGTTTACAGGGTCTTGTTTGTTTGTATGTATTATGACTAATTATTTTCCCTCTATTATTGTGTTAAATGCTCCAAATGCAAAACACTTTGAGCTACATTCTGTGTGAAAGATGCCATTCACATAAAGGTTATGGTGCTAAAAACTATTTTATCTATATTTAGCTAACTATCTGTTTTGTGTAACAACGTTTCTCTGAGTCTCAAATAAGTCTGAAGAACTTCTGAAGTTTAGGCTAGCATCAGATGGAAAAAAACACTCGGTAAGACTCATCTGCATCTCTTTGTGAAGAAACCGTCAGTACTCATTGCAACCATTGCTTGTTTCACAGGTGGCTGAGGCCAAGATGGAGGCTGCCCACAACCGAAGGCACTACAGGGCTGCCATGCTGGAGCTGGCCGAGATCAAAAAGGACCTGCAGGCCAAAGAAGAGCTGATCAAAGCCTTACAGACAGAGGCCCATAAGCTCAGGTCAGTTGGGATCCATTTCTGTCAGTGCAAAAGCAGCTGATCAAGACTTCCACTTGTACTTCCAGAAAAGAGTCTCTCTGCCTCAGGCTGTGATTTTTTTTGTGAACCCCTCCATTGTGATTTTTTTCCCCCATTCAAAATTGAGTTTTGTTGAAATGCCTTCATGAAGACGGACTGTTCCACTGACATCAGTATTCATCCACTCATCCCTCAACCCTCCTTTTTACCTCCCCTCCTTCCCTCCCTATGCTGCCCGATGCAGGACTCACGATGAGAAGCACGGTCAGGAGGTGTCCCGCTTCCAGGAGGACCTGGCCGAGGCCAACACCCAGCTCCAGATCCTGCAGCAGCAGCTGGACGAGCAGCTCAGCAAACAGCCTCTCACCAACCAGGAGGTGCGTTCCGCCTGGCCATCAGCCCGGCACTGTTTGCTTATGGATGTGTTTCAGCCTCATTTATATCCTGCCAGACAGCTCCGTCTAATGTGGCGGCTAGTCATGTGTCTCTGAGGGGATATGCTGTTTTGTCTGTATTTACGCTGCCTAGTTACCAAACAAGTGCCTACAAAGTGTTCAAAATCAGGCACCAAAAAACACCCAGTGCAATACTCAATCTTCGCTCCTTCATTCTTAATTTGAATTATTCATGTGCTTGTATGGCTTAATTGCCCTGGGAGGTCTCTTGATGGTATTGTATTAGCTATTCCTCCAAGGCGCGTGAAACTCTACATTATGAAAGATGACCTCATTAGTGTGTGTGTGTGTGTGTGTGTGTGTGTGTGGTTCTCAGGTGGAGGATCTGAAGTGGGAGGTTGAGCAGAGGCAGCGGGAGATCGAGACCCAGAAGCAGCAGGTAGAAATGTCGGAGCAGTGCAACCAGAGGGAGATGGACAGCCTCCAGGACACGCTGCAGGTAGGACTGCTGCCCAGGAGCACGCTGGACACACTGGCCTAGGAGTTAGTGCCGCTTATGGGATGGGCTACATGATTTATATACGTAAATGCAAAAACTGGCCTTCCCTCATAACGTTTTAAGATCTTACTAGTCTCAATGGTCATCGTTCTGAACGTACCGTATAGTTGTGTATATTACACCTAGGCCTTCCCTTTTAATCTTGCTTGTCTCAATTTCCAGCTGTTGAACTTACCATATAGTTGTGTATGTATATTACACCTGGAAAACATTTGTGTGTGTGTGTGTGTGCAGAGGATTAAGGTGGAGCTGGAGATGGTGCAGGAGGAGCTGACTAGCACCCGAAAGGACAAGTTCATGCTGCAGGCCAAAGTGGGCGAGCTGCGGAACAGCATGAAGACGGTTCTGCAGCAGAACCAGCAGTTCAAGCAGGACCTCAAGCAGACGCGCATGAGAAAGGTCAGCCAGCACCCGTGTGTCAGCGGCCGTGAATAAAGCGGGAGTCAGCCTCTCTCAGTGGAGGGGGGGAAAAACAAACACTAGCATTGTGTGTGAGAGCAGTGGACTCATGCCTGCGTTATCTCATGTGGAAGTTATTCAGAGGAGGTATTGATGTTTGGCGAGCGTGAATGAGCGAGTGAATGTTTAAGCAGAAAGTCATGCCGCATCGCGTTGCTTATTATCGCTGCTCTTGAGTCGAGTCGAGTCTAGTCGACCACTGACCCTCTGTTGTGAAATGACGTTTGCAGCAACGGATGGAGCTGAAGGCGGATTCCAACCCCGTGACCCCTGTGAAGATCCCCGACTGCCCTGTGCCGGCCTCGCTGCTGGACGAGCTGCTGAAACCCTCGGCCTCCATCAGCAGGGAGCCCCTCAACAACCTGCACAACTGCTTGCGCCAGCTCAAGTGAGTGTAACAGAGCCACGCTGTGCAGGAGTGAGGTTCCTGCACGCCGCTGCTCTCACATGCTTGCATTAGAGGCTGGACTAATGGTCAGGGTTGCTCAGCTTTCCAGTCTGGTTGGCTTCCTCTCAGAGGGGTTCCCTTTTGAGGGGGGGGGGAAATATGCCTCTAGGTTGAACATTTAATGAACCTTACAGAGCAGCAGAGCTGTGGTAAGGCTATGAGACAGTCTGCTTTAATTCTTGAAAAACGATCAGCATAGTTTTATTTTTAAAATGAGGCTGCCTTTTGTGTTATTAGTTTCACATGACTGTCAAATTTACCCAGCTATTTAAAATACAGTGGGGTGCAGTAGGTGAAATGCAAGCGATTACTGCACTGAGGTGTCCCGATATATGGAAATAATGGACGAGGAGGAGGTAAAGAAGTTTTCCTTTGCCAAGTCCATTAATTCCGTATATCAGGACACCTCAAAGGATGCATCTTATCCCACGGTTACCACACAAGTACAAAGGCAATAGTCAAGCGTTTATAGCACACAAAGGAAACAGTTCAGTTCAGTTTAAAAAGAAGCCGACTTCAAGTTCAAAGTTCAGTTCATAGCACTACTTTACTGACCGTAATAACATGGGTAGCTTATTTACAGTTGATTCCATTGTTGCGACTGCTGCTTCCTTGTTGTCAACTGTTGTTTACTATGGTTGTTATACCTTTCAAAAGAACATTCATATGGTACGATGATTCGGTATCCTGATGTACAGAATTAATTACCAGGCAGCCAATTGGAGAATTATTTCCAGGGATAACTAGCATTGTAACACTACTGAGCTAATCTTGTTCCATAGGAATGGTCTATGTGTTGTTAATGACGATGCATCTTGTTCATAGGGAAGAGATGGACAGCCTTCAGAAGCAGATGGAGGAGCACACGGTCACTGTACACGAGTCCATGACGTCATTGGCAAGCACCGAAGAGGAGCTCTCTAGGTTGGGTGTCTATGACAACGGACCTGTCACTGTCATCGAGGAGGAGGAGGGGGTTTGCGACACAGAGCAGAAGGCCTCACTATCGTAATATGCAAGAGATCTGCAAAAGACACTGTGCGAAAGCTTTCGGTTTTATCTACTTAGGCACTTTTTAAAAGCGGGAAAAATCCCCCCCTCCCCCATGTTTGTTTTGTATTTTAATTTCCTGTCAACTGCCAACATTTGGCAGTGTCCCATCATTACTGACACTTCTTGGGACAAGTCCCATTTTTATACCCCAGCTTTACTTTGTCAGGAAATCTGTTTGATTGGTATCTTTTTTGTCATTATTTATTTATGATTTTGCTAAACATTATCAGATTATATTAAGTGAGCAGAGTATGTGTGTATTCTGAAATTGTCTATAGCTTATTAGTTATTTAAATCACTTT
This sequence comes from Sardina pilchardus, assembly GCF_963854185.1. Taxonomy (NCBI): domain Eukaryota; kingdom Metazoa; phylum Chordata; class Actinopteri; order Clupeiformes; family Clupeidae; genus Sardina; species Sardina pilchardus. The sequence goes on along the minus strand of NC_085001.1, from coordinate 18,790,567 downwards.
TTGTTTGGTCAGAGTATGATTCTGGCCATCATGATGAAAGATTTGAGAGAGGGGGGGGGGGGGATACATGCAGGAGTTTGATGGTGTTATTAACTGATGCTGTGGGCTCCGGGCCTTGCGGCAGATGAACTGTTCTTCCATTCCTCTGTGCCTGTGAATGAGCATGCCCACTCATTCCGTTTCCTGCTCAGCCGAAATCCGTGTGCCTGCCGGTCTTCAACTGCAATGGTCACAGCCTCTGCCATAACTAAGTCTTTTGTGCTACAGTTTGTGCAGATTCACTTTTTTTGTCATAGCTCTGAACCTTCCTGTTTGTTTGTTTGTTTGTTTGTTTGTTTGTTTGAAGGTCAACAGGGTGCAGCTCTTTGACCACTTACACTAGTAAACAGTTTATCACACTCTCAAAAGAATCACACTGTTTTGGATACTCAAGTGGGTAAAGGTGTATTGTTTGGCTTAGACTGTAATGGGGGACATGTTCTCAAAGTTGGTAAGAACGTTTCTGTTTAAATGAATATAATTAATGTTTCTATTGAAAGGGTGTTTTGGGAGATGTATTATATGATTATGTTAAAATGACTGCTGTCAGGATCTAATCTAATGGATGTGGATGTAAAAATATGAGACATTTACTGATGTTGCACAATTAGAAAACAAGCTTAACTGACTTTCAGGGAGAGAAAGTTGTAATATATGTTATGCTTAATGTTACTACTTATTTCTGAGTGATTTTTTACTCAGATATATTTTTTTGTTCTTCGTCTGTTGTTACCATGGTTATATTTAAGAAATTTTTTCACATGTTAGAGTTGTTAGGCTGTTCAGTTTCTGTTCAATTTACTGTTATCAGCTTTATTGGAAGCATTTTCCTTTATCAGGCAAGTACAGGCACCATTTTCATATCTGCTGTTTGCAACATCCAAAAGTTATTTACCTGTGTGATTAAATGTAATTTGAATGTCTAGTTGGCATCAAATTTACAGTCCTAACATGTCCTAAAAATGTCCTAACATCATATGTATCGGTATTTTAAACATTTGCATAATATCAAGATGCAAGACTCTGGGGATTGTAATCCCAAGTAATTAGAACGCTTTCAAAAAATATAATTACGGTGCAACGCATAAGACAAAGGGAATAATGCACATCACATGTAATTAAGCAGGGGGGAGTTGATTCACTTGGCAGTGATTTCTTTTCAAACTTTAAAGAACTTCTTTGTACAAAAGAAATGTTTGTGTCCCAATTCTGCAAAAAAAAATACATTTCTATGAGTAAAGACTGGGAAAACTGTATGTTTTGGTTTAATTTTGACTGCTCTAGACAACATAAACTAGGCTACACAATGTGTTGTTCTTAAATGTTTGTCATTTAATGTAGCCTGTGTAAATAGATGGTATGTTATACCTTTAAATAATTTTGTATTTTCCCCCACATAGCATGATTTTTAGATGTTGGCCTAGTTCTTGCAATCATAGCCTGTATGGCCAAGCTTAGCTTACTCTGTGAGAATTGATACGGGTAGCTCTAGGACATCTTGCTATTTATTCAGCTTGCCCTAGTTTCATGAGGAAAGGATGTACTTACTTTCTAAGCACCCTGTTTCATCAATGATTATGAACCAGAGACTTAGGTTCTGCATAGGTTGGGTTATCTGGGCTCTCCATTTTTTTCTGACAGGCAGTGTTTGATGACACCCTACACCACAGGGTCCTTTCTCAGTACATTTTGAAAGCGTCGCGGTGAAAGAAGGTGGAGAAGCAAAGAGGAGGTGGGCGTATGAGCACGCTGCTAGAAGCGAGTTAAAACAGTAATTTTCATTTTCAGTGACTTTACACACCTTGCCCATAGATAAGTATTAGCGGCAGAGAAATGTTCGATTTTTTTCTGAAAGTAGTTATGTAGTAACTGTTTGTCAGTGGCCATTTCCTTAGCTGCAACTGTTGTTTGCGTTAGTTAGCTGGGTGTGCTCATCAACCGACGCGTACGTTAGCTCCTTCAATTGTAGCTAGTTAGCTAACTGTAGTTGAGAAAATAATAACGTCACACGGCCTGCTGATTTAGCGACAAGCTGTCGGTTCTGCATTAGCTGACCGATATTTCATATATCTTACCTACTCTATACATAAGTTAATAATGCTTGCTGACATGAGAGAAATACAACATACCGGTTGGTCCTCCCTGTCTGCTTGCTTATTTAGCAAGCTAGCCAGATTTAGCTAGCATCCATGGGTAGCTAAGTGTAGTTTATTTGAATATCTAGCTGAATTACATGGGATTTAGGAATATCGGAATTGCTCGTGTGTTTGATTTATTTCTAAGTAGTGTTTTGTTGTTTCGTGGACCTAGCTATCTGTTCGTGCAACCTGCTCCTAATGACTCTTTTTGCATGGTGGCTTGCTGTGGTGTCATCAGCCGGTCCAAAGGGTCCTCCCTTGATTCCCATAGTGAGGTGCTGTTTTTAATAACAACAGTTCTTACAATACAGGTGAATGTAATGGGTCAAGATGTGGGCCTGACAAACCAAAGATAATGTAGATGAAACACCTTTTAGCACTGCCTTCGGCTGGAAGCCCAGCTCGTTTCGCTCAGCTGTGCGACTGAGCCCTCCCTTTCTCATTGAGCATGCGCGCCGAAGCTTGTAAACAATGAGACCATTCCAGACTATCCCTAGCATTGTGTCTGTTTGAACAGTTATTTTACGTTGTATTAAAGCATTATATGCAGCATGATCAGCAGATATAACGGTAATTTGTGGTAAGTCACTCGATGCGATTGCACCCTTCCGATGTCATCATGCCCACTTGAGTTGTCGAAACAGTGATAGAGCCGTGGCATAGGGAATGGTGAATGATAAAAACACAAAAGCTGTCGTGTATGCCACTTGGGCGTGACATTGGAAAATATGTATATTTAGTCACTATATATAGTGTAGCCTTTTACAAGAAGTGAATCATCGTAAGGCAAGTCGGTGTTTGAATCGTGCGTCCAAATTTAAAATAGTTGGGTTTTCTTCCTAAATTGTATGTTTCTTGCCATCTTCGCTTATGAGTCTAGTTGCACAGCCCGTGACATCAAGAGACTTCTGACACTGTTTTGTGAAGTGTGTGTCTTTTTTAAGTGAAACTATGCTCTGGTACAAGTTAGGGTTTGGATGCCTTTGCATGTCAGTATTCAAGAGGAAACATTAAGTGCAAAGGTGTTTGACAGTTCATTTGGACATGCATAGTACATCCAAGTTGAACATGGAATAGATGGTTATTGTCAATATGTTTATCAAACAAATTATGTTTATTTAGCAAAGGATGTAATCTGTATTGATTGTATACTTAAGTGCTGTAGTCTGTGAACCCAGTGTTTGATTAGTTGCTTTTGGCTTTGATTGTTTGGCTCACACCATGCTAATTTGTCATCCATCAGGTAGCTGCAGCATGGAGGCCACCCTGAGCAGGCTGCAGGGCCTGAGCGCAGACGAGCTGCGTGAAGAGTTCGTCAAGGCCAACCTCAAGTGCGGCCCCATCACAGCCACCACTCGCGCCATCTTCGAGAGGAAGCTGGCCCGTGCTTTGGTGAGTGAAGATGGCAGCGCCAGCGCTGGCTCGGGCAGTGATTCGGGGGCCTCCAACCCTGGGCCCCATCCTCCCTCGACGTCTGCAGAGCCGCAGGCCAGCGAGGACGGTGATTTTGGCTACGGCATGGGCCTCAACCCACCCGAGGAGGAGGCTCTGATGGAGAAGACAGCCGTGGTGGGCTGCGTCAGGGCCGACGAGACTGACGGGCAGACGCCCTCCAAGCCCACACAAGTGTCACCATCCTTCTACTATGGCGTGTGCCCACCGTGGGAGGATGTGCTGGTCAGGACTGGTATGATGCTCCTCGCTATATATTTCCTGTTTGGGTTCATTCAGTCCTTCATGGGTCCAATTTGAATCTTGTCTGTGTTGTTTGAATGAATCGTCTGTGGCCAGCTACTGGTAGCCCGAGGAATATTAGTGTATGGATTGAGATGGCAGGTGTGAGCAGGGGTAATCATTTACAGAATATCTGCATTATTAAAGATGCTGATAAAGAGGCCTGGGCTAAGGTAGCAGATTTCTGTTACATCAGGTTACTGGAGTCAGCAGTCTTTACAGTCACCGTGTCTGTGAGCCAGTGAATGTGTTAACAGTCTCTGAGATGCAATGCAGTGACGTGCATAGATTTGGGCAAGGGCAGGAGGCACATTGTGTAGGAAGGGGCATATTTCTAAAGGGTCAGTGAAGTAACACTCTGGCATTTTTGGAACTCACGGTATTCCCAAGCCTGATACATTGCCTATAGTTTTGAGAGTGTTGTTAACCCACATTTACTTGTCAGTGTGTTGACGGCACTTTGCAGTGGAGTCATGCTGTGATTGTGAAGGCTGAATAACTGGCTCAAGGTCAGGGTTGACATGACAACAAACATAAATGGGTCATTCAGTGTTGAATCAAACAGAATCTAGGAATACCGTTTCTGGTCTCCGGTGCTCTAAGGTGCTGAAAGTTTGTTTACATAATGAATAATGACCGAAGACCAGTGAACTTTTGTTCAATTTCAATGATTGCATAATTTCTTCATGCTTGGATTTTTATACTTTTAAAATGCCTCATCTAGGGAACCATCTTTGGACATTTAAATGTTAATATTAGTATTATGTACAATTTGTTTGTACCCAGATCAGTATTTTGTCTTCAAATACAAATTGTTTTGTACACTTTGTTAATGTTGAACCAATATTTGAGGTTTCCACAGCATATTGACATTAAGCAGAAAACTAGGGGGGTTTTTTTGGTTATTTTCTCAGGAGAAAAATGGCATGTGAAGTGGCTAGTTGGAACCTGAAAATCTATATTTTTTTAATAGTTCCATATTTAATCATTTAGTGCCCAAAGTGTTACTGCTGTATCATGTTTCCTTCATAGTGAAACACCCTTAGTTGATTACATTGTTATACCTCTGCTTCTTCACTCTTGTTCTAAAGGAGTTCTATGTTGTTCTTATACTTGAGAAACTCTGTCTTGTTCTTGTTCTTGTTCTTAAGGAACTCTGCCAGGGCAGTTCTGTAGTTTTCTAAGCATGGTCTACACTAGAAGCTTATTCATAGCCATAGTTGAGTTTGCATCCATTTATATAGGCTATAGCCTAATCCTTACAACCGGTTATAGGCTGCCTGTTGAAAGACTTAGTTTGTGGTTCTGAATAAAGCTCCTGCTGGTTGGTTCATCCCTGTCAAGGTTACTTATGTAGATTTCAAACGAAATGGGTCAGGACAGTTATATTGTATTGAAGGCTTATTGACAAATTCAGCAAGTTGCTCCTCACACTCCCGTTTAGTGTTTGCCCGCAAACAAACTAAGGTGTTCGTACATCGTCCTTGCTCCCTCCCTTACATGGTTTGTTTGTTTAAAAGTACATTCAGTGGGAACTGAATCAACTTGGTTGATTTATGTTTTTTTTGAAAAAGTTTTGATAGTTGAGTGGCATGTTAGTCTCAGGAAGAGCTCTGGGAACAGCTTGACCCAGTGTCGACGCTGGGACATCCTGCAGTAAAGCCCAGCTGTAACAGCCTTTATCTTGGCCCCCAGAGGTGCTGCCAGGGTGTTGGGTTACTTGCCTGCTCTGATATGGTGGCTGGAAGCGTCTGCGCCTCTGCCTGTGCCTAGCGCTGATTGAGATTGACACTGACCTCTGTGCCCGTGCTGTAGACTTTATTTCTGTGCCGTGGTGGGCAGAGGAAGCCCAACACATTAGTGTGATAAGGGATTATGCGCTGTATTGTGCAAGGGGCCCCCCTCTCTGGTTGTTTTATAATTATGTAAATTCATAATTTAGTCGGGTTTATTTTTTAATTGACTGCACTGTGCAGTCTTTCAACCCATTTCATATCCTGCTTTTTTGTCTCCACCACTTCCAAAAGGAAAATGAAAATGCCCTCTGTTCTCGTAATGCGCCGAGCCATTGTCGGCTATGAATGAATAATGCGCTCGTGCTGCCTGTTGCTGTAGGTTTATGGCCATACTTTATTGGCTGAATTGCTCTCTGTGTCTTTTGTTTCCTCTAAAGATAGAGTACATGTGTACAGTGATAAGAAGGAAGCCCTGCAGGCAGTGAAGATGATGAAAGGGGCTCGATTCAAAGCCTTCAGCAGCCGCGAGGACGCCGAGAAGTTTGCCAAAGGCATCTGTGATTACTACCCCTCTCCCAGCAAAGCCATGCCATGCATCTCGCCTGTCAAGCCAGGCCTCTTCGCTAAGGGTGAGTGAGGGGGTGGACAGCCTGATGGTCACAGTGCAGTAGGTCCTGGAAGGCCACACTACACATATAGACACACACATTGACCAACTACTATCAGTTGTCCATGGTGGCTTGTTGAAGTTTGGCTGAATATATGCGGACGACACTATAGAAGAACGCCTCTCTTCTCTCTTTCACTAAACGCTTACAACAGACATCAGCTCTGGGATGGAGACGGACACCATCAACAGGGAGAAGGCGAACAGTTTCAAGAGCCCGCGCACACAGGACCTGACGGCCAAGCTGCGCAAGGCGGTGGAGAGGGGCGACGAGGTGGCCTTCGCTGAGCTGGTCTGGAGCAATCCACGCTATCTCATCGGCTCAGGGGATAATCCCACTGTGGTGCAGGTGTGTGTGTGTGTGTGTGTGTGTGTGTGTGTAATGTCAGGGGGCTCAGGAGAGAGCTTTTTTTTTATTAGGTGGAACGCGGGAGTATTCACGTCAGATTCTTTTTTTATATATATATATTTATATAAAGGAACCAGCTGAAAATGGTGCATTCAAACTGACTTCAAACAGGATCATTAAAACTATAATAAAATGCTTGAATTGTGTCACACATACTGTAGTTCACTGTTCATCACGGAGTTTAGGCTTCAGTTGTTAAAATAACTATAACACAGCCAAAGCTCCCCTTCAGGTGTTAACACTAGTGTTGTATGGTGGGCCTCGTTCTACAGGAGGGCTGCCGATACAACGTGATGCACGTGGCTGCTAAGGAGAACCAGGCTGGGGTGGCCCAGCTCCTGCTGGACACGCTGGAGAACCCCGAGTTCATGCGTCTCATGTACCCCGACGACCACGAGGAAATGCTGCGGAGACGCATCCGCTACATCGTGGACCTGTACCTCAACACTCCGGACAAAGCCGTGAGTCCATCCAGCACCGCGATGACTTTGACATGTCGCTTTCTCTGCATCATTGGTTCTTAGTCCGTGTCTGTTTCTTTCTGTACCTCTCTGCCCTCTCATTGTTTTCTTTCCTCTTCATATTTTCTTCTTTGTCATGCTTTCTGTCCTCTCTTATTCCGTACACCTGCTTTCTTAATGTCTCCATTGCTTTAAGAAAATGTAAAGATTGAGTTATGTTTTGTGCCTGTGACATTCCAGGGCTTTGAGACACCGCTTCACTTTGCCTGCAAGTTTGGCTGCCCAGAGGTGGTGAACGTTCTCTGCTCCCACCCCGAGACTGACAAAAACTGCAGGAACAAGTATGACCAGAAGCCATGCGACGTAAGGGACTGTTTATCTATGGTGGCTTGTGCTTTGTTTTGTTTATGCAAATGTTTATGTTTATGTTTTCCAGTCCTTTTGTTTTGTTCCAACCACAGACTAATCAGTTTATCTTATTGGGTCTTTGTCAGGTCATATGTGAAAGGAAAAACAAAACTCAAGAAGTGAAGCAGAAGATCTGTGAATATTTAGAAGGTATGAACCCTTGTCTGCCAATGAAAGCTTTGTGCGTGCGATTGTTTACTGGCTCTTTGTTGCTGGATGTTGAGCGTGTCTCCCTCTCTCGACCCAGATCGCTGTTATGTGCCCTTGTTGAGGGCGACGGACAACTCCTCCCAGCCGGTGATTGGAACCCCATGGTCCCCTGAGCCCTCTGAGCCTATGCCCTCGATGCTGTCCAGGAGTCCTATGGACCCTGTCATGGCGGTCAAAGCCTACGCAGGGCCTCTGAGTCCATCAAAGGTAACAATTTCATGGAGAGATTTTCATATGTCATATCAAGTAACAGCTTTGGTCTAAGATGGAAGAATTTGAGAGAATTGTTAATAAATGGAACTGGCTTGGGGTGCCATGTTGTTTTAGAATTATAGCATTGCATGGAAAAGGAATTTTGGAGTTAACAGTGGCCAGTTTGGTGGAGGAGTTCAAGTATTCTGTTTGATAGTGATGTAGGTGGCTCAAATGAATACCAAGACCAGTCTGGAAATGACTCTGTCATAGTCCAAGCATCTAATCACTAGTGAGAAATACAGAAGAAGTGGAATCCACGGAATGCAGTTAAGCATGCTCAAAGCGCATGGTAACATAGGGGATATTGTTGGGCAGGTGATGAGAGGAAAAGCTCGGTTTGGTCTTGGAAAGAGCGGGAAAGGCTACAGCACTGGAGAAGAGACCGCTGATAACTGACTTTCTTCACAAACAAGAAGTGGAGGGTAGACGGTGTTTCAAGTGAAAAAAGGGCAGTGGATGAACTGGTGTGATGTTGAGTTGAGGAAGATCAGCTGGAGAGGACTATAGGCCATGGATGCTACCGTAATTTCCCGACTATTAGCCGCGGCTTCTACAGTGATTTTGCAAAATTTCTTCAGCTATGAGGTTAATACAGCGGGGCAGTTAATATGTTGTTAATATGGTTTTGTTTATTCTAACTTGCATAAAACACTGTCCTGCGGCTTATACACAATGCGGCTTATATGCGGGAAATTACTGTAACCATTTCAAATTCATTGTAGGAGCCACATATGATTATCGTCCTACTCCACAGAACCTGGTGAAGATGAAAGCTGCAAGCTATGTGTGGGTCATGGCTCTTAAAAGCATATTCTGACCCAGGGTCTCTACACCTGGATATATATTTAAGCTTTAAAACTGCTGGCAGATAAGCTTGAGAATAAGAGAGTTGTTGAGATGAACTCTTTGCCGGTTAGCGGCAGAGATAAAAGAAATTACTTTTGTGCAAAAAGGACAGAAAAGTGGGAATTGGGCAAATACAAACAATGCAGGGAGATGAGGCAAAGCACTGAATTGTAAAACTCCTGGTGGATGTTGGAAAGCAACTGCTAGTTCCACGGTGTATTAATGTGAGTACTCTGAAACCAGATGTGGGGATGCGTATTCTGAATGTGATCACATCGCTTACTTTATTGAGATGACTACTCCCCTCTGCAGATGCGATGAGGAGGAATCCTATTGTTGTAGGCGTTGCCTTGTAGCAGATTAGAACACTTTTGTTAGATTTTGGTTGTCAAGGACGGTAACTGAAAAGACCTATAAAGGAGTTGTCTGAAGCTGCTGAGTAGGCAAGCCAGTGGTTAATGGCAGGTTATCACTCTCAGACTACTTGGGGTCATGCTGTCGTTCAGAGACGTGTGAAATCTTGTCGCTGTGTTTCTCAAGTGGCACTTGATATTGTCTTTGTTTGGTACGTGTCAGAATTCATCGTGAGGATACCAGACAGCCCTTTTGTGCCTTATGGAGGTGCCATATGATAGGCCTAATTCAACAGAACACCAATGAACGAAGGTGCCTGCTTGATAACCCAGCCCAGTGTAATGCTCACCAAAGTTGCTTTAGTGGTGATGTTATGATATGGTTTTCTGTTTTGGTTCTTTGGTTAGGAACTCCGACTACTGGTAGCGCATATCTTGCTGCGAAGGAGAGCCTCTACTCATACAACATGTGGCACGTTTTTATGCTGCCTTGTCGGTTATAGCTGTTGAATCTTGCGTCCTGTTGTGTAACTTAACGTAGGCTTGGTTGTTGATTGACATCTGTGGCACGACAAGTTGCACCATGAAAAGAGGGGCCTGTTCGGATCCCGGGTGTAGCAAGAGGTGCATTTTGCAACTGCCACAAATTGTGCATTGTCAGTCAGCCTCTTGTCATGCTGTGTAATGTGTGTGTGTGTGTGGCTTGGTTGTTGATTGGGCACTGTGGGAAGTCCCCTACCTAAAGCACAAGGAAGTTAACGCCTTTCCTGTGAAGGTCTGAAATGAGAGAAGCACATTTGCAAAATATAATAGAATAATCAAATTTGTATTTCAACTAGGAGAACAGCAGGACTTGTTGTCCAAGTCAGTTAATGTCATGAGTTAACAATACTGTTCACGGTTGTGTTGCAAAGAGCAAGCATTTTGCACTCAATACTGCTTGATGTGAGCCTGTTAACAGTGTGGTGTATCTCTGGTTATGTTCTGTATGCTAAAATGAAAATGGCCATGACCCCCTCTCTCTCTCTCAGGCCGACGAATTCCGCAGAGCATGGAAGACGCCCCCCAGGGATCGTGCTCTACACTTCCACCACATCCTTAAGTCTGATCCCGACCGGGGAGCCGAGAGAGTGGGCAGGTACAGGATGGAGAACCTACTATGTTCCAATGTGCATACTTATGTACTTATAATACCTAATAATAGTGCACAAGTAAATGCACGCGTGCACTCATTAGGGATAGAGAACCGAAGTATGACATTCAGTTTCCATGACGGAAAAGTGTCACTGGATCTAACAAACTTTCGAAGTGGCTGAAATAGCATTGAATGTTGACATGTACCATCATTTTTAGCTAATAAATAGTTTTTAATGTAAGCTGTAGCCATTTGAACACGTTTTACCTGCTAGGCAGCAGCTTAGCCACATAACACGGATTCCCTGGCAGGTGTAATAGAAAGAAACAAAATTCCGGTCAATATTTCATGTCTTATTAAAGACTGGCGGCTGTTAAGTGTTTTTTGGGCCTCAAAAATAAAGCCAAGACACGTCCGTGAATTTAAAGGGATATTAAGACCATTAGTTTTCTCGCCTGCAAGCATCATGATTAAAAGTGACAAGATTTAAAACGTGTCTCTTCTGAAGTTAGAAAGTGCAATAAGACCAACTGAAAGTGAAACCTGGCGTTTTTCTGGCGTCTGGGTTTGACATGGAACTACGCTCTCATCTGGCGTAATAATCAAGGCAAGTTGCAAACATACCATGGGCGCAGTGATATCACACACTACTACTGCTTGTTGCCTATGGGGACTATTTTCAGATATCACTGTGCCCATGGTATGTTTCCTGTTTTGACAACACTACATCATGGCTTCGGTACTCTATTGTTAGTACAGACGTATGTGAATTGGCCATAATCTTGTAATGTATTCTAGTGCATCATTTGGCACATGTATCCAGGAAAAGCTACTGAGACGAACATTGTTGCTCTTGACTCTGACTCTGACAGTCTGTATGATCTGTTTGTTTCCAGAAATCTTGCCCATGAATTGGGCCATCCCTGGGCAGAATACTGGGACTTCTTGGACTCCTTTGTCGACCTGTCGTCTGCAGAGGGTCTTCGAAAGCTGGAGGAGCACCTGAGCAAGAAAGACTTCAGCGAGCACGGCCACCGAGAGACCGGCGAAAATGAGACCAGCAACCGGTTCAGAACCCCATCACCAGGTAAACGAGAAGAACGCTTTCTTGAATACTCTCTCGAAAGGACCTGCTATTATTGAGCCTCTATATTGTACGTACTACGTGGGGTGCTGTCGCACCACATTTAAAGGAGAGTGCTGGTACGAAAACAATCGGTTTTACTTAGCTCGAATTGCTGCAGCCAGGCAGCTACAGCACTACACTCTGGGCACTCTGGGAGCTCACGCATGTCCGTGAGCTCCCAAGTACATGCCCCCAGAGTGTAGTGCTGAAAAACCAAATGATAGGAATCTTAAGAAAGAAGGCTGTTATGTGTGAAAGCTTTGGATATAAAGCCAGTACAATCTGTGCTTAATGCACTCAAAATCCAGTGTTACATCTTGGACAAAAATGCTTGATTTCACTTGTCATGCGAATGTCTTCATATCAGATCTCAGTAATCATTGTTGAAAGTTAAATTTTACTCTCTCTCGTGATACAGGCAAGCCCAAAAAGTTCTGCAACTCCATCTCGGTGGGTGCTTTCCTGGACGAGGGCGATGACCTGAGCCTGGAGGAGATGAAGAACCGGCAGAACGCTGCCCTCACCAGCGTCTGCTCCAAGGACAGCCTGAAGGGGGCGGTGGGCGGCCGCGAGTTCCACATCCTGCCCGTGTCGCGCAGCGCCGACCTCATCGAGACGGCCGCCGAGCAGGACCTCCTCTGCGCCGCCGACAAGAGCCTGCTGTCGTCCGCCAGCAGGAACGGCCTGTGTCCGGCCTCCTCCGGCGCCGACCGAACTCAGAACGGGGACAAGGGCTCCCCTCGCGGCCTGTCGTCTTCCTCCTCCTCCTCCTCCTCCTCCTCCTCCTCCTCCTCCTCCTCCGCGGCCGCCTGCCTGCTGTCCCCCATGTCCAACCTGATGGTGGAGTTTGAGCGCATGACGCTGCTGGACGAGATGGAGCGGCAGCCCCGGGAGCGGAGGCGCAGCGGCGGAGGAGGCCCCCGGCAGAAGGACGGGCTCCCGCGGGACTCGTACCTGCCGGCGGCCGAGCTCATCTCCAGCGTGGGCCGCCTGTCGCTGGGCGGCGGCGGCGGCGGCGAGGACTCTGTGTTCTCAGCGAGCTGCGCGGAGCGCGACTGCGGCGACTCGTGGAAGGGGGCAGGCGGCGGCGGCGGCGGGGGGAAGGGGGACGGGACGGACGAGGGCGGCCGCAGGCTGGAGGACCGGGGGAGCTCGGGGTCGGACGAGTACGTGTCGGCCGAGGAGAGCCTGGAGGGCGGGGGCCAGAGGACTAGAGGGCCCGTGGTCGAGCGCACTCTCTGCTCCAGGTCCAAGTCGTGGGACCACGGGGGCCGAGACATGAGCAGCTCAGGGTCGTCCGGCTCCTACCGATCTCTGGATTCCCCTGACTTTATATTAAGGACGCCGCCCCGCTTTAAAAAATGTATTTTCATTGAAGGGTAAGTGAATTATGTTCTTGAAGGTAGTTGGACAACTTTCTAGTTCTAATGTTGTGGCGTAACCTGAGAGGACTTGTAACCGTCCTTATGTGCTGAGCCAATGTAAGCTGATTCTGGTGCTTTTCTTAGGGATTCGCCAACCAAGCTGGACAGGGAAGTACTGTCTGCAGTAGAAGCCATAGATGTTGATCCCCTGAAATACCCCAGCATTTACAAATGGAAGAGCACAATGCACACATACTCCCCCACTGAGATGCAAAGGTTTGTGCAATCAAAATGACAGGATGAGCAAGTACTGTAGATTTAGCTCAGTATAGATCTTGAGTTTCTAATTCTTGTAAATGTGTAAATAGTATCTGTTTCTTCCAGTAGTTTCTCAACCAGTTTTGTTTTATCCAAAAGCAGTAATTTATTTGTGTGTGTGTGTGTGTGTGTGTGTGTGTACCTTCATACAGGTGGCCGACCCCAGCCATCGTACGGCGGCCTCCCAAGGTTCAGACGTTCACCCCGGGCTCCCCCGTCAGCAGCCTGGCCTCGCCCCTCGGCCGCTGCAGCCCCTCCCGGTACACGCCGGGGTCGCCCGACTTTGGCAGCCCCGGCCGCTACAGTCCAGCACACGCCAGCTTCATCCAGCGCCTTCGCCTCAAGCACTTCAGCGACCCCCCCATTTAAGACGCAGCAGACATCCCACTGCCCCGACTCCCCTCCTCCCCCCCTCCCCCCCTGTGCTGCACACCTCGCCAACCCGGGTGACTGCATACTGGCTTCAATCACATCAGAAATATGCACAAGTGTCTTGAGGGTTTGAATTAACGACGTGGTACTCCGACATGTGATGTACAGGTTTTTTGGTTTTTTTTGGATGTATGTTAAGAATTTTTTCAAACTAGTCTCTTTACAGTGTATGTATGAGTGTGAGCTTTGTCAAAAATTACAGTAATAATATTATTTATAGAACATGGTGACATGCACTTGTGTCCTCGCTCAAAAAAAAAAAAGAAAAGATTTTATCGTTTAATAACGGAGAGGAAAAAAAGAAAAAGGGTTGCATTCAAAACATCAAATGCAAAATTCTTGTGCGGACGCATTGTTTGAAAATAGTTTGTAAAAAATTAAGCTTAATGTGAGGAGAAAAAAGTGTGAAATTATTTTTGGTATATCACTTACGTAGCACAAAATGATCGAATTGTTTTTGTTTTGTTTATGTGTGTAAATGACTGCCAGTTCCTGTTTTTAAGTTTGTGAGTTTGAGAATTGCCTTAATTTTTCTGAGATGAGGGACCAGCCTCCAGTCAGAATTTGCCACACCATGTCCAAAATCAGCCAATCGTGTTTTACCAATGCCTCCCTGTCCATATTTTTAAATCCAATAAATGTGTTAATTTTTGTAGATACCTGAATGTTTTTCGTTCACCCAGTTATTATGCCATGCACCAAGCTGCAGCCATGTCACTTTATAAGTACAGTTTCTCAGTGACACACAGAAGCCATCTTCATGATGTCTCTTACCTTTCTGATGTTCGTTGTGGGCTGTACATTGCAGGTTACTGAATTGTACATCACGTCTCTATGATATGAATGAATGTTCCAACAAAACTGCACAACTGTCTGAACATATCAACAACCAAACTTTGATATTTCAATTGAATGGCGTATTTGTAGAGATTTGGGGGGGAGAAGATCCAAACCGCACCATCTGTATCGTATGGTCACGTGGGACCCAACTTGTTGCTCTTGGTCAGTAGTGTAAGTTGTGGTGTTGTGAATTTGAGTGAGGTATCTGTGGTCTTTTCATAAGATTTATTAATAAAACTAAACAAAATGTTAGCACAGGGAATGAAATCAGGTTTGGTTTGTACTGCCTACTGTCTCAACATCAGTGTTAGCACCAGAGACGGGCAGATCGTTTGTCAGCATTAATTAAGAATGTGGAATTTCCCAATTGTCTTTTTTTAATTGCCCTCCTACCTACCCTTTGCCTCATCGCCTGGGGGTCAAACTAACAGATAATTTCTTCTGTTAACAAGCTCTTATATGGAGACCATTTGGGGTAACCCCAAATACTAGCACATTTGAAATGTGCCACGCTCCATGAGATTTCTGTCATGCTTTTGACCCAGTGGCCCAAAATTGACTTCTCACCCTGGATGTTTCCCCCCCAGCCCAGGTCCTGAGCCCGCTTTACAAAAAAAAAGGTCTAATTTTGAAGATTGTGTACTTTCCACCCTCTGTCCCATCCTCCCCGCTACTCAATGTGGTGACAGCCTGGAACTTTGCTCCCTGCTTCATTCAGCTTTCTTAGTGCCTTTTTAGTATGACTATGTGTGGCAAACCCAGTTGTTTCACAGTGTTCAGGTTGCACTGATGACATCAAGGCTTCATAATATTACTTTTTTTGATCGCAGCCCAATTTTAATAAAGTATAGTAGCATTGGTTTTATGCAGCATTTGAATACCTCTTACATAAGATTGTAAAAAAACGTTTACAATTTAGTATGATAATACAGTACATTAATGCCAGCCTTACTCCATTTTCTGTTAAAGGCTTCGTAGTGCCAACACTGTGGTGCATTGGATTTGCTGTTTAATTGTTGATATTTTGATTATTTTGATCTGGCTTCCCCATTGCATGCATTTTTAGTCCCATTTTATTACTGTATATGTCAAAGGAAAGTATTTGATGTACTTCTGAGGAACGAATAAAACAGTGAACACCACTTTGAGCTCCATGTGATATCTTAGTACGGAGTTGTAAATGAGTTTTGGAGCAAATGCCCTGTGCAAAACACATATGAAAAACAATTCTGTAAACATTTGTTGGGAACTTAAAATCTATTGTATTTGGCACTTTTGGAAATGAGCATTTCACAAATAACATCAAATTTTCCACCATTATTAAATTACATTTTGAACATCTAAAATATCTCAACTGATGAATTAAGCAAAACTGGAGTAGTTGTCATAGGTGTATATTTCCTGAAGAGACATAGAGGAAGAAACACATTAGCATGCTTCAACTCTATTGCACACATATCAAGGACAGGAGTCATTATTTCACAGGCAAACCATCAACATAATAGATGAGCAACAAAAGCCAAGTTACCAGAAAAATGTCTCTTTTTGGTTTGACTGAAATACCCTCTATTAACCTCCTGAATGACAAGACACTTACATTCATATTCAGTGCTCCAGTACAGTGATCCAGAAAGAAAATATGCAAACAGTTTCCCCCCCATACAACTTTCCCATACCCATTTTCATACAAAACCCAAGTTAATACAAGGTGGTGTAGTGTCCTGAATGTAATTGACGAAAAACATGGCATTAGGTAGGTAAACTACTTGCCTCATCATCATCATCAATACAAAAATAGCAACAAAACAGTTGTCACACTTTCAAGACACTTAAGGAGAATCAATAACCAAAAAACGCCAAAAAAGCCACAGCCTTCAGCTGAAGCAGCAGTCCCACGTGGTGAGTGGTCGAGTCGGGTCGGGCCAGGTCAGGTCGACGTGAGCTTGTCTGGGGGCATGAAGCCCGAGTCGCCCAGCACCTTGAGTGCTACACGGCCGCTGGGCCTGATGGTGAGCCAGGTGATGCTGCCGTTGCTCAGGCCCATGCGCAGCCAGCCCTCTGGGGGAAACTGGAGAGCCCTGCAACACACGAGAGGTCTTCATCACAGAGCTTGAGACGCAAGCGCAACACAAGAGCACAAAATCTGCACAGCCTGCCCTCATACTCTAAATACATGCCACTGAGAAAACGTTCCTTATTGTATGGAAATATAATTATTGTGCGAGGCAAAATACTTTCTATAGAGTGACGACTTACCAATCAAGCAGACATTTCCTAGAATTTACTTATACAATACTTAGTACTGACCTGACACCACTAAGGTCACCAAAGTGTTTGTTTTCAATACTGACACACAAGTGGAGCGCACACTAGGTATGAACGTCACAACAGAGAGCTGATAGAGCAAAACAGCAAAGATAGAACAGAGTGGATTATGATGACTGGGCCCCGTTATCCTACAGAGGGAGAAGGGGAGAACTGCAGAACCCAGCAGGGGGAGGGGGAGGGGGTTGGGTGGGGATCCATCCGGCTGAATCCCAACCAGGAGGGGGGAGTAACACACCTGCACACAAAATAGCGGATGACATTGGCATGACAGACGATGATCTCATAGCTGTCCTCCTTCTGCTTGACGTCGGCACGGTGGATGTAGCGGCGGAAAGCGGCTTCGATCCGGGCCCCGTCCTGGTGGTACTGCTGGGATCGGGTACACAGGTTCACACACCGCGCGCACGCACGCACAGACACACGCACACACACGACAAATGAGGACCTCAGGGCCCTCTCATTCCTTTAGGGGTCATGACAAGGAATACATGGCGACCCCCATGTGGTATTCACTATGTCAGTGCACCGACCTTATGAGAGGACTGCTGCTTAGATGGTGATGTTCGGCTAGTGTATGGAGACCTAAGAGGCTATGAGCTAGAGTTCTAGATCAAGGGATCTAGAGTCTGGCTGATAAATGACACAAAATAACCACGGGCTCTTGCACATGGGAGTGGCACTGAGGTGATTGCATGAACCGTACCACTGCATCAGGCTTCCAGTGGCCAACGGGGGGGACGGGTCGGATGGGGGCTCCTTCCCTCAGCAAGTCACAGCTCAACAGATCTACACCTGCAGTTTTCAGATGGAAACAGTTAGGCACTGTGCATGTTTTCAGTCGTTAACATGTTTGTGTTAGGATGAGGGAAGTCAAATATTATAAGGTTTTACAACAACTGCAACTTCTTCTGACCTGGGAGGTGCTTGCTGATGATGTGAGCCGTTTCTGTAGCCCTTGTCATGGAGGAGTGCACGAGGATATCATACTTCAATCCCAAAATGGCCAGTCTCTGTCCAGTCAGCTCTGCCTGCTCACGACCTAGAGAAAAGAAAGTGAGAGAGAGAGAGAGAAATAGATAGATAGATAGGTAGGTAGACAGACAGAGAGAGAGAGAGAGAGAGAGATGTTTTAACACGTCCTTGAGCTTCAATTTAAATTGTTTCAGACTAAGCCAGACTTCCACTACTCATACCCAGTGGGGTGAGATACCGCTCCTTGTCTTCGCTGCCACTGAGATTGTACTGGGAGTGGCGAATGAGGAGGATATGGCGGGTGGCCTTTGGTTTGTTATTCTCCACCTCTGTCACCAAGTCATCACCTGTGCTCTCCTTTTTCTTTCCATTTGTTAGTGAAGCAGGGTCCCTCCTGTTTGCAATAAGGAAGTAGTGCAAGTAATTAGGCTGTCCAACCCTTGCTTCTTGCTTTCACTTAAAAACCTGGTTGCTATGGAATGTATACATCAACATATTCAACAATTGTTTTGTACTTGTATTGTCATGTCGATTTAACTTCCATTAAATAATTTCTTTCCCAGAAGTTGCACATGTTTGTGCAAAAACAATACTTGCTAAAGTCAATAGGCTACTCTGGGACCACTGACACTGTCGAATTAACAGAAAATTAGCATCTCTTTCAAAGACTTGGGACGATCTTTCTTCATGGTGCTTGAAGTCCCTCCCTTACATCGGTGTTGCTTTTTGTGATAACTTATGACATAGATATAGTGGAGAACTGAAACAAACATCACTAGAGTGCAATGACTTCTGAGAGATTTATTTAGTCAACTTAGGCCGAAGACCTGACAGATCTGCAATGCTCACGGGCAGACTATCTGATCTGGTGGCAACAGTTGTTTCACTGCAGCTGACATTTCGACCCTTAACATGACTAACATTAGAAAACACAGACATACTTATCCCAGTTGGAATCCCAACCGTTTCCACTCGGTTGCACTGAATTGTTCCCCGATAACAATACGCTTGGCTGAGCTGCGTGAATAATTGCGAGGCCAGTTTTGTACCATGGCCGTTCCCCCTGCGTCTCCCCAAAATATCCCCTCGATTCAGCTGCCGAAGCAGCATATACCAACACGGCTGAGCCGCTCGCAAAACCACACATTAACCTAACTGCCCTCCGAAATGACATACTTGTAGATTTCTCAAATGCCAGTCAATTCACCGGTTTCCTTGAGAAAATATAAAGGTAATTTCGTGCGCACAAAGGGCTGGAACAGCTAGCTACTTAGCTAATGACGCACAAAGGATAAGCGTTGGACACCTCCGATCGGCTAAGATGCTAGCTAGCAAGCAAGCCAGTTAGATGCTTCGGAAGTGTCAAACATCGGCAGCAAGACTATGTTCGTAGCTCTCGCATCACCGATCCTCTTACGAAAATATTTGCATTGCTTTAGGGTAATGCAAATACTACGCAGTTGTGATTCGGAAATGTCCGACAGCTAACGTTAGTTTTCTAGGATACCTAAAAATAAAGTTCTCACTATGCTAAAGACTCAAAGGAGGCAAAAGACCAAGCTCATACGGTGGCTCGTTAGCGTCAAACAGGACGGATACAATAGTTACCATAACATTCCCTGTCACCGAAACAGCTCTCGTCTTAAAATTTCGCCAAAGTACTTCATTGTAGCAAAACGATTAACGTCTAGTTCCTTATAGTTAATTTAGACTATGGTGGAAGTGATTACTTTCTCTGCTGTTTCTAAGATATTGCAAATAATGCAGAATCGTTATTTTGACTTGTGGTCTTTCCAGCGCGCGTTCACCAAGAAGGTTCTCTTTACTCTGCACTATTAATACTCACCAGCAGAGGGTATGTGGAACTCATTACTAAAGTATATCATATTCAAACATGTTCCTCTTTTCCAGTCGCAAATGCTGTTTCCTCTGCCTGACAATATGATAGAAATGCCATTCCATAATTTCGTAAGCTTGCACTGGAACATTATTTCTAAAATCCATACGGAGCACCACTGAATACCAATTATCTAGCCATCGCAGCATCTAACCAAGATTAATTCTTCAAGACTAGTTGCAACACTTTAACGGAGCGCACACCTCTTGGATTTGCATAGAAGAGGCTCCACCTTTCAAGCAGTGCAGTGACCTCAGCAGTGGGTTGGATTGCTAGGGTGGGATTTTCAGCCTCTTGAGCGCCGTGTATTTCTGACTGCCTGTATAACGACCTTAGAGAAAATTAACGGTAGTAGCGGCAACGAACTAGCGAAACCTTACGTGTTCAAGGGTTGCAACGAACAGACATCCAGATTTATGCATCCACGATAGGAATAAATAATTAAGGAATGTGGACATTACAGAATGCCCAACAGCGCTGGAAAGAGATTTAAACCCACCAAATATATCCCGGTGTCCACTGCAGCTACTCTTCTTGTTGGATCCACCACTTTATTCTTCGTTTTTACGTAAGTTCCGCAGTCTTATTTGTGGGAATATGTTTAATCTTTTAATTCAGTTACTGTAACGTATATGGTGATTCAGAATTTTCTTGTTGGATTGAATCGTGGCTTGCGCTATTTCTGTAAAGTTTCTGACAGGTCGAGCCCACAATCTTGGGCCGATGTTTTCTCTGTTGATTTTCCGATGCTGTAGCTAACGGTAAACTGAATATATTTGATGGGCATACCTGTTGTAGTTATTACTGCAATTGTTAATTCCATCCAAGTAGTTACGCTGGGCTGTGATACGGGCACAGATTTTGCATCAATCAGTGGAATCAGTGAAAGAAAACTTGTGTTCGAGCATTCCACATGACTAACATTAGCTCTGGTTCAACATAGAGCTATAACTTTTGTGTTCTAGTTTAACCAAGTGTGAGCGGTGCATCATCTTTCACGGAATATGTTGCAGCTAGATATCACTCTGGCAAAGTTAACAGTAGCATACGTCTTGTGTTCAGAAAGCGGTAGGATGTTCACCCAGCCCTGTGCCAGTCATCGGTAACCAACGATGGATTTTATGAAATGGCACTTGTTTGACTCATTTGAACGTATGATTTGGTACTAGCCATCTAGTAGGCCTCTGGCCGACACATCGGTCGGCGCCGGTTGTTGGTTGTATCGTTTTTCAACACCTTGTAGCAATGTTTCTACTGCCTGATCAGTTATCAGATCTGATCGAGGAAGAGGACGCTGCCTTATTATTTGAGATGCATATAAAGACAGACCAGTGTTTTGATCAGGGACACTGATCTCTGAGGAGATCACATACTGTAGCCAATTGATGGCATCTAAGCATACTGGCAACATTGTTATTAGGTTGCTGAATGACTTGGTGTTTGCTTGGCTATTGCAGGCGAGTTCTATTTATTCTGTTCAGACCATGACTTGGATCCAAACTGGTCATTATTTAAATTGTTTTAACCATTTGATTGGTAAGTATTTTGCACACAAAGTAGGCCCCCATATGCATAAACAAATCACTACCATTTTTTATTCCCTTGTTGACTATTCCTGGTAGGGTACAGTGAGTTTGCACTTTTAAGTTCTCTGTTAATGTGCATGGATTAAAATTGTATCTGTTAGGGCAGAAATAGGAAAGGTCAGTTACTCTGGAGTGGCATTGCTATCGGTTATTTCAAACCATGCTGGCATTACACCAGAAAGAAACTCATAAAGATGGTAGCAGATGAATGGAGGGTAAGTTGTAGTAATGCCATGAATGTATTTCAAAATAGAACTCAACACACTGACTTAAAGAGCTATTCAAGAAAGACTATTCAGGATTCGTTCCTGACCATATACAAATATGAATCTCCTTCATCTTACTGCAGTATTCATTCACAGTGGTGCACATGCAACAATCTTTCTCGTGTTTTATTTCACTTTTTTCACTGCATTTGTTTTGTTGTGTTGATCCTTTTTCTGATGGTAAGATAATGTAAGAGGTCAGGTTGATGATGAAAGTTCTGATGTCCAAGGGGTGCCACTGGCATCTCTCTGTCTTGTTGTTGCTCTGTTTTCCCTTTTTGCCCCCAGCTGTATGTGACTGGACCCTAACAACACATTTTAGGGGCAGATTCCCAGAGCAGATGGGTTCCTGAGGAGATTAGGATTTTACCCCAATGCTCTTTGATTCCCCCGATAAATATCCGAAGGATTGGGCAATGTCTGAATCACTTAGAGGGATATCACATGCTGCACTTTGCTGTGCACGGGCCTTCCACTATGTCCTCATTCACTCTTACCAAACGGCCCAGAACCCCCCCCCCCCCCCCCCCCATTTCCACCTCCACTCCCGCCCAAAGGTGCAGCGGCACATGCTCCTCGTTCCGAGCGCAGTCTGCCGACCAGCCGGCCCCTCCAAGTCATGGTGAGGGGAGAGTGAGTCACGGGCCACGTGAGCGGCCTTTTCATCAGCCCGTGCGGAGGGAAGACCGGCCCAGCACTGGCACTCACACAAATCGCCACATTATTGTGCTTGTGCTACAGTGGCTCGGAGCCAGAAAGCTTAGAGTGGCATTATGGTGCACACAGTCAGTTCCATATGGGGACAGAAGAACCATGTGACAACAGATCCCATGATTCACACTCTTACCTGCCAGTTTGCTCCGTTTGTTCTGTTTGTATACTTACTAGTGGTGAATAGGAGATGTGTTTGTCTGTTTGTTTGTTTGTTTGTTTGTTTGTTTTAAAGATGGAAAATCTATACTAACCCTACTTCATGTGTATGAATAGTCTTGTTAGTATTTTACATCCACCAGAGTCGCCAGAATAGATAGGTCTAGGACAAATTGTGTTTCAGATAGCCATAGTTCACCTACTTGGTGTCCCTAAATCAATTCAGGGAATGGAATTGATTTCGGGGAAGTGTCCATTGGCCAGCCGGAAAGAAAGGGTATAAGCAGTCTGTCTGAGGTTTAGATGGGGAAGTAAAACTAGCCAAATGGAATGGAAATATTCTTGGCTGGCACACCAGCTTTAACTATGTAACTAGTTGATTGTGTTTTATTAAATTGTGCCAATTTTGTTATTCAATAATTGATACTAGTAGTTTGTTGAATTTGGTCTTTTGTGTGCATGTATATCAGAGCTCCAGAAATATATCAGAGGAAGCTGTTTCTGCAGACAAGTGCTTGTGCTCAAGGGTGATCAGAGTTGCTCTGCAGCCATCCCAGATGAGGGTAGATTTCAGGGTCAAAGGTTAAGAAGGGGAGTTTTTTTAATCTTAAAAGTCGCTCCTCTATGATGCCGAAGTGACTCTGGTGAGCGAGAGAGAGCTAAGTGTGTTTGTGCTCTCGTCTGCTCTGTTTTTAAACATCCCCCTAATCCCCAGAGCATTCAGGAAAACTTTGTGAGCATGTAATTGAACATTCATCCCCCAGTGATTTTAATCGTCTCTCCTCAGTATGTTGTTTTTAAGTAGTGCAATGGTGGCTAAGGTTCAGGAGATGTATCTCTTTTAGTAAGGCTGCCTAATGGTTTGCTTTATCATCCAGTTAAGCTCGTTTACTCTTTTTATGACGTGTTTAGATGTATAGTCGTAATTCTGGACTCGTTGGCTTGCTCGACCATACTTTAGTCACTCAGCAGTCCCAACAAAAGCTAAATGTAGGGCTCTTTTGCTTACAGATTGTGTTTAATCCACACTAAACGTTTTGATGTAGCACACCAAGCTTGTGTAAACGGGCACAGGAAAACGTTTGGATTGGTGTGTCTCCAACTACTGTTAATTCCCTGCTTTCAAAGCAGGATTTGAAACACACAAGATGAATGCTTATTATTTAGAAGAAAGACGGGTGCATTAATATCCGTAAGTGATTTATATAATTTGCACAACACTGTCGAGAGCTAATTGCAGCTTTTCACTTGAGAGCTTTTTCCTTTTTTCTTTCTAATTGTAGGACCACAGAGCAATATCACTTCATCCACCTACACAGTACAATGTGTGCCGCCTCGTCAAATCAGATGGGGACAGGCCTATTGTCATATGTTGTATTTAGGTCATGGACTCCTCTCCATGTTTAGGGGTCCCCTGACATTCGCTAATTAAATCTGGAACATTTGTGAAGCTTAAAGATGGTGGGCTGTGTGTGATGCTTTTCCAAATATCTTGTCCAAACCCACGCTATAGTTTGAATAACCTAACTACTCTTCAGCTCCTTAGACCCCTGCTAATCTATCTAGGTCAGTTCTGTTTTCTCTTTCGCGGAGAAATGGTTTGTATATAGTCCCCTGTGGTGCTCAAGCCCACTGGAACGGGTCCAGCTCTACTCATCTGTAATCAGAGTGAGATTTGAGAAGCATTTGGAGGAATTGAGAAGGAGCGCCTGCTAGCCATAGTCTTCCTTTAGCACAGTTTCCAGTGCTCTGTTGAGAGCATGGCTAGTACCTGGTGAGATAAAAAGCCTTTGCTACCTCTGTGGCACTCGTTCTCCGTGAACCCATCCTGTCTCTGCTGCCTTATCAAGACAAGTATCACTAAACAGACATTTCTACGCTGCGAGCTATGGAAAATGCCTGTAAAATTGACTCTGCCTGCTCAGACGGCAAGATACTGAATTGCAGACTGAATGAATTGCAAATAGATGGAATCACACACAATATAACACCTGCAAGTGTGGTGTACCAGTGTGGCGGAGGACTTCATTAAGACAGTCTGCCTGACTTACGCAATATTTTACATATGGCTTCCCCTCTGCACTCCCACACACAGGCCTCACAGCTGAAGTGAGATGCAGACAAAATGGACCTTCATTTTGGCAGTCACAAGGTGGTGAGGTGCTCACAGAGGTGTTCACTGGGGGGGGACTACACTAATGGCGGCGAGCACAGCGTGATGATACACGATTAACCTGGCCACGGTCCCTCCCACTCCAAGTGGTGGGTTTGCGGCTACCGCCAGCATCACCTCCCCTTTGATCTGACTCATCAGTGACCACAGGAGATGTGTTCCGGCCGCTCCTATCGGTGAAATGAGGCACGTTCAGCAGCTGCCCTCCCCCGGGCCCCCCATGCAGCAGAATGGATGAGTCTAGACTGAGAACAGTGTCTCATCTCGTTTTGTCTCACCTGTCCTCTCCGCGTCTCCGGAGCCGACGACCGTGAGCTCCTCGTGGAGCGTGAAGGTGCGGCGTTGAGGTGGGTGGGGGGGAGAGAGAGGCGCCTGCCTGAGCCGCCATCATTTCCTCCACTGCCGCCGCTGCTCCTCTCTGCCTGCAGGCGCAAGTTATTGACATTCGGATGGGCCTATATGAATGGAGGCCGGGAGAATCAAAAGGCCCAGAGTGTCTAATCTTATTGCGTCTGTGCCCCACTGTTCACAGCTCATGACAGCCAGTGTGAGATAATGCAGACTGATCTGGCCACAGTCACTGCCTGGCATTCTCTGGGCAGCTTCCCTCTTCCCTGTCAGACCTTAGAGCGAGACTTTGGCACACAGACAGAGAGCAACATGATTCTGTGGAATCAAAATGAATCAGCGTCAGTGAGTGAATTGCCTACGTAAAGCACTCTGCGAGTTGTTTATCCTTTGTAACATGTCGTGGATTTAAGGAAACGACACCGTCGGAAAGTGCATGCATAATTCAGTAAGGACAGATTGTATTGTTGTAACAGACCTGTTTTGTTGGTATTTAAGAGGTTCTAATGAGGCATGGTTGTTTTTTTTTTCCCAGCTCTCTTTTTTTCTAAGGCATCTGTTCCAGGCCCTGTGCTTTTAACAAGCCCTGGATCGATGTACTTTCAGCGGGCGCCGTGCAAGCCGTATAGAGCTTATTGATATTTATTTCCAACGTTGGTTTTTTAGGGCTTAAAATGAATTAGCACCTCATCGCTTTTGACGTGGTCACCAGACCAGTCTTTGGGGCCCGGCAAATGTTGGAGAGAGGCATGTCGGCCTGTGGGACATTCATTTCATTTCTTTCTTTTTTTTTTTCGCCTGGTGTCCTTGTGTACTGTTTTTGTCCCCTCCTGTGGTCGGTCTCTCGCTCTCTGTGAAATTGTCCGCCTATTTTTGGGAGAGACTGGTTGTGGGCTTCCAGTAGGGTTCAGGTTCTTGCTTTTCATCTGTGCATATCCCAGTAACCAAAGACATAAGAGTTGTGTTTTAAAAATACGCTACACACAAAACACACACACACACACACACACACACACACACACACACACACACACACACACACAGTACATAGCGCTTGTCTTATAATGGAAACCTGGCTCTGTTACGCATGTTTCTTACTCTGCCTGAGCCGCCCACCCTCCCACCAAAGTGGAGCCCCACCTCGTGATGGCATGGGGGAAGTAAATGAAGCCATGTGTGTGCTTGAGCAAGACGCTAATAGGTGAAAAGTGCGGGAACTGGGAGTGAGAGGCTGAGGCTCTGGCAGAGGCCAGAGCGGGCGGAGGCGAGGCGAGGCGAGGCCGAGCGAGTGATGGAGGGAGGCCCTCTGGCCGTCCCCCAATTTGGCCGCCCGACACTACCGCCGCCACCGCCGCCGCTGCTGCTGCTGCTGCTATGGTGGTGCAGAGGAGCGTTCTGGAAACGCCTCCCAGAAAAAGAAGGGGAAAAAAAGAAAAAGAAAAACATGTGGAACTGATTTAGCATCTCCAGCTGCTCCCTCCAAGGGTGTCTCCACCCTGCTCGCTCTCTCTCTCTTTCTCTCTCGTTCTCTCCTTCTGTCTGTCTCTGTCTCTCGCTCTCCCTCTTTCCCTCGTTTTGGTAGAGGGAGACCGTGACCAGGAATAAGTTGAAACAGAAATCTGCCTCTCACACCTCATACCCACACTTAGCCTGGCTGAACAAAGAAGATGCCTTTTTGATAGAGTGGAACAGTTAGCTGGTTAAGTATCGTGGGATTTTCTCAGTGTCGTGTCGTGCTTGGAAGCCCCCCTCTCCTTTCCACACACACAGAGAGAGAGAGAAAACGTAAAAGAAAAAATACTCCCAGTAGTCGGAGACATCAAACAAAAATGTCCACCATTCATCTCCAAAGGGCAGCTCAGCCTAAATGCGAGTGGTCAGGGCGGCTTTGAAGACTGAGCACCAAATGCTTAGCAGGCTTTCTGTTGGCTTTTTACCGCTGTCTCTGTACTGGCGTGGAGGAGCTCTTATCATGTCCACCGCAGTCCCATATATTTAGAAAGCCTTCAGCGTGGCCTATATTCTCTAGAGGGGGGAACCAACCAGTCATAAACCAGTAGCCCTGAGATAGAGTTGTCATTGGCCTCTCGCCTCAGTCGGGACAGAAATAAACCATTGATTACTACTCTAACGAAATGGAGCAAACTTAATGACTCTGTGTGGATCATTAAGGCTACTAGTAGTACAAACACAGGCAATTAGTTGTCATTAATGATTGCCCTTTTACTAGAGAGCTTTCGGTGATTATGAGGGAATGTGTCGGGAGTATGCGGTCATCTTTTCCTCTGTGCCTGCCTACACTGTTTTCCTAGCAGAAAAGGTCAGCGGTGTTTGTGATTGAGAATGCTTCTGAATAATGGAAATGAAGCCGGGTTTTCTAGGTTGTTGTCGATGGCTGATGAGTGTGTGTGTGTGTGTGTGTGCGGATTGTGGAGCACAAAGGCTTCAGGAGACTCCTCTTAGCTTAACTTAGCTCTGAAGTTGAATGGAATTGAGTGAAGCCATCAGGTGTGTGTGTTTTGTTGTGTGTTTGTGTGTGGTGTGGACAAGGTTGTGCAGCTGCACAAAACCTCTATTGATGTTTCAGGCCTGCCCAGAGCTAAACTTATTTTCAGTACACTGTGATTAGCGCTTACTCTACTTCCTTGATGTTTACACCTCTCACTTAATGCCTGCATTGTAGTTATACTATGAGCTAAATTTATTTCCAGTACCAGTAGCCTACATTCTAGTTAATGTTTACTCTACTTACTTAATAATTACATTGTAATACTCACAACTCTTACTTACACTCAGTACTTTGTATTCAATGCATTACAGCAAACTGTGTGACTGCGGTTTCCATTCGGATGTCGTAGCTCCTATTGTTTCTGGTGTATACCCCCTTCCACTATTATATGTCCCCCTTCCACTATTGTCTTGTCAGCTGTTGAGAAGATCAAACGACATCTTTACACAATCCCGTCCCCTCCAGCAAGAATCTCTTAGATCTCAAGGAGCGTAATATTTCCTTGCCTGTTTGTCCTTGACTCATTTCTGTCCTTTTTTACCATTATTGTTTTGTTATTATGCAGAATATTGTGATATGTATGAATACATGTCAGCTATGCTATATGTTCCTTGTTTGCATTTCTCTACACTTCTCTCTCTTGTCCTTGAGAGGTGTCTTTGACAGTCAACTCATGGCGTGAGTAATGCTGCCGTGTGTGTCTGTGTCTAATCGGTATTCAACACCTCTCGTAGTGCCTGGCCTTAGAACTGAGGCGCGCGCACACAGTTGAGAGCAAGAGCGAGTGTTACAGAAGACAAGTTGCATGGCTCTGTTCACCGTGGAGAAGTTCTGCCGCCGCTCGTAATCCTCTGCTCCCTGAACAGGCAAATTGATGAGAAATTGCAAATGCAAATGGACCGATTTGACTGTGAAAACTCATCGAAAGGAAAACCGACTGAGAAATCATTGCGCTGCCAGACCCAGCCATATGGACTCTATTGGGTGTAATTGCGTAAACTGTGCCGCGCGTTCTCCAAACTAGGTTATGCTAATCTAATTCAGTGCAGATTTGTATTGGTCACGTTTGCCTTACCTCCGAACGTGAGTCAGGCTTCATGCAAGGGTGCGCATATATGGAGCACGGATATGGTAACTATGGCAACACGCTGACGGACACATCCCCCCCATCAAACATTCCTGCACTGTGTTTACACTCCAGCGGGATGTTTTTCTTGGCTTTGAGAGAACAACCTCTGATGCGGCCCCGAGAATTAGATCATATGCTGTCAAAATACGGTGAGGTAATTGTTGTTTTACAGGGGAAATCCATAGTGTGGGCAGGACATTTTCAAAGCTGTGCAGACTGCAAGAGGCTTGTGTTGGAATGAAGGAACAGGTTTTGTCATGAAGGAGTTGTATGCTGCTCACTGATGTGCCATCCACCTTCTCACTCTCCATCATCACATTCGTCTCCTCACGCCTGTCTTATCTCTACTGAGTTGAGATAGTGGCGCCAGGCTCTTGATGCTGTGTTTACCTTGAGCATTTTGGTAGTCTACACAGGCCTTAAAGGAGAATTCTGGCCATTTTTCTCATAGCCTAGATCTCTGTTTTCCTGTACTGTCTAGTTGGAGCTCAACTTCAACCAACAGCTAGAGAGGCCAGGCAGCTCCAGCTACACTCTGGGGGCATGTTCATGAGCCCCCATGTGATGTTATGTTATGTTAGGTGGTTGTGTGCAGTCATCTATTATCATGGGACCCAGTCAACCCCCAGAAATGTCCTAAGTTATCTCTTCCCTGTGGAGAGATAGGGTCAGGGCTACACTGGAGGAAGTGGTAACTCCTGCCTTATCTGTCAGAGTTTCTTTGTTCGGTTTCTTCTTGTCCTTGTGACAATTTGACCTTTTCAGGCAAATTGTTTTGCTCAGCTGGAAGATGACCAACCAGAAATCAGTCCACAAAGCTGACATTTTGGGAAAGTTTGGGTATATATTACATATAGCATATTTTTGTTTACATATAATTACATATACTGTTATTTTTATTATTTATTTACTACCTTGTTGAAAATTGAAGGAGTGTGCATGCACTTTCCAATGAGAGAGCTCCTCTCATATTTCAGAGTATTTTTAGCTTTTCTTTATTTTTTAGTATTTTTAGGGCCCAGTCTTGCTCTGTTGATAAACCCAAGTAGGCTATACAACTTTGTTATTGTTTTTGCACTGCATAACATTTAAATTTTTCATCCGGTATCTGGGACAGGGAAGGGTGATCACACTCTGAATGTGTGGGATGGAAGTGAATCATGTGGGGTTATACTGAGCTGCTCTTAACTTGTCACCAGCCAAAGTGCTTGGTGTTGTGGGGATGAGGTGTAGTCGGGGGTAAATACAGAGGGCTAGAGAGAGAGAGTGAGAGTGAGAGAGAGAGACACTGTGGGAATCTGGTCAGGGTGGCTGGATAGCATAGCCAAAGAGGCTTGGGCACACTTAGTTTGAATGAAACACCAATTACTGTACGGCTATTGTACATGGCTGAAGGACTCTAATCCGGCTGGTGCCTGTAGGAGTCTACCATTTTGTCAACATGTTTAGCTCCATAGACACATTTACCAACCCTCCTCAGCACTTACTGCCACTGCCAAATCCACATGATTGTACTAAATTGGTTGAAATGCGTTTTTGAAGCTTTCCTCCGATTTTGTTTCAATAGTCCAGATTTACCCACGTTGCCATGGCAAACGGCCTATCCAGGAGCAGGAGGGAGGGCAGATGGAAAAGCCCAAACAGCGCAAATCACTGTCTCATTCACGAGGCCGAGGAGAGGGAGGAGAGGCTGGAGGCGCTTCTTTCATGTGATCATTTTCTGCTGGGTTCAGCTTGAGCGTAGGGCTGCATACCACAGTATGTGTTTGTATGTGTCTGTCTGAGTATGTGTGTGTGTGTCTGTCTGAGTGTGTGTGTGTGTGAGAGAGAGAGAGAGTGAGAGTGAGAGTGTGTGTGTGTGTGTGTGTGTGTGTGTGTGTGTCTGTGTGCACGTGCACACACTACACACACACACACAGTCTAGAGCCTTGTATCTGCCATGTCACAAAGGCCTCGCATTCTCTAATTGCATCTGTCAGCCGTTGCCCTCTGAAAGTCGTGGTGTGCAATAAAGGACCCTATTTTGTGAGCGATGATTGACTATGTAGAATCAACACTCGGATGCGATTAGTGTCATGGGTTGAAAAAGAGTTTTATGAGAGAGTGTGAAATGAAAATGGGCCCCGTTAAATTCTATGAGTGGTAATATGTGACAATCATCTTACACTATACCCTTCCCAACAGTTATTTTGTCATTGATTTCAGCTGTGCCGTTATGTCTCCTCAGTCTAGACAACCGTACAAAGTTTTCTGTTCAAACACGAGCTATTGTAGGCTCCAGCTTTCAAGTGGCTGTCTGTATTTGTTCAGTACACAGGCCACTTCATTTTATCAGCCATTCTGCCTGATATATAGCAGCACTTCCACTATCAAAACATGATTGGCTCTTATTTGCTTTGCCAGGAAGTGCTTTCTAGAATGCTGTTACAAAAATGAGTTCTACCTTAAGCACACTGTATGTTTTGTGTTATGTTGTGGTGTATGCTAGGTGTTCCATATTTAATGGTTGTACACATAGTGCAGAGTGTTTGTGCAGTGCACAATATTATCCTGACTTGCTCCTCCTCTCCCTCACTTTATGGGTATTGGGTACTAACCTCACACATACTCAATAGGGGCACTCTGTTGTGGGCAGAGGTGTGCATTGGGATGCAGGGCTTGTTTAATTGAGCGGCTCTGTGGGGCCGGCCCCTTGAGTTCAACAGAGAGTTTGAGAGGCTTTTCTCATCAATCAAGACACCTTTCACGGTAGTAGCAGGGATTCAACCAGGGGGCCCATGTGGTCTGGAAGCCTGGCCGAGATCCATGGCAACTTTTATTTCTGTCAACTGTTTACTACATAACACAGTGCCTGGCCTATATATTATCTAATGTTCCAGTATGTGCAACGGTCAGTTGAACCGAACAGTTTCTCCTTATGCTTCTTGACTTTAGACAGGGTGAACTGCCAGCTTGAGTTTGCTCTGTAGATCTGTCTGGCCATTCCTCAATTTACTGCGATCTCCAAAGTCACAGAGGAGGACCCAGCTGGAACCGATCACAATCGTTTATCTGGCACGGGATGGGCTTGTTCTTTAACAGACGACTGTGGTTAGGAGCGCTGTTGAACACAACCGATTGCTGTGGTGTCAGTATTAAACAACGCCAACTTGTATCTTCCTCGGAATCGAGTGAACGACCAGATTTAAAGCCTTTGATTGCAAGAAAGATGTGTTTGCTGTACGCTTGGTTAGAGTTTAGTGTGCCAATTTCGCCACTGATTATAACCCTTTGGAAATCTGAAGTGAACAAAGCATTCTCAGACCCCTTCTCAATCTCAACTGATTTATTTGGAGTAACTATGTCCATTGATAACAACAGTACATGGGGGAGCAATCCCTGCTAATTTGATGCACATACAAAACCTGACAGTAACCATAATTCATAGGCCTACATTACAGGTTCCCAGAGAATTGCTATCCAACAAAGGGAGCCAATTGGATCTACAAATAACCATAGAAGGATAAGCCTTTTAGCAATTTGTAATTGTTTTGGTTTGGAGATTTGCTTTGAAGCTACCATTCCTGCCACTTTTTGTATTATCACAAAACTACTTTGTGGCTTCATAGAAGCCTAGCATTATGCAAAACCGCTAACTTTTTAATACGTTTCATACTTCAAAAAGATGCAATTTGCAGATATCCCACAATTTCATCCTCTTTTCAAAAATATAAAAGGAGGCGTGCTGCGTTTAAATACAATGCAGCATCCAAGAGGTTCAAGGGAGTCGCACTGCCCCATCGATACTCTACACTTCTGACACCACAGCCTGGCATGTCATTATGGGCCCCATATGTAAGAGAGAGCCCAAAGTATTTTTGCTCTCTCTCGTCTGTGCAACACGCAGCGCTGCTCTTGGACATACTTTTTCAACACGGTCATTTGCATCCACACTTGCATCCTCCACGCCCCTACACGATCTCTCGAAAGGGCTAGGCATTTGCATATCTCAATCTGGCTTTTAAAGAATGAGAGAAAGAGGGGGGGGGGGGAGAGAGGGGGAGAGAGAAAGAGAGAGAGAGAAGCTGTTGAGGATTTGATTGTGGTCTGTCTGTTACGCAGCTTTTGGGATGACAGTTCGACTTTAAGATGGGATTCATTTCCTAAGTGTGGCAGCCCTAAAGCTTTTCAAATGGGTTTCTGGGGCCTTATCCTTCTGTCCCTCCACTCTCCTCAATCTCTCCTCCTCCTTTAATGAACTCGTTTAGCATTGTGCTTATCTGGAGCCCGCTCAGTCTGTCCCCCTGCTTCGTTTCATCAATCACACTAATACTCCCCCGACCACAAATTAAGAAGGTGGTGGCAGAATGCATGGATTTACAGGGCTTGCCTACTATGCAACAATGGCCGCCTTCCTCTTTGCATTCAGAGCAGTCGCTTATGTCATCGCTCCACCCAGTACTGTTAGAAATATCGCTTGAGTGTGTAATGATTTATCAGAGTGCCGCTACAGTCACCCTGCGTTGTAGCACAGTATGACCACAACTGAATGGCGATACTTGCTGAGCTACATAAAAGAGCATGGTTGGCTGAACGGTGAGTTGTGGAGAGTTATTCCCCCAAACAGTGCTGTCACATAAACCTCAGCTGCTTGGTGAGTGGACGGGGGGGGGGGGGGGGGGGGCAATCTGATGCCACACCTGCTCTCTGGCTCGTCTCAAAGGTAAACACATGAGAGAAAATGGGTATGCTTGCATTGCGGGAACTGTGTGTGTGTGTGCGCGTGTTTTTAGGGTCAGGCAGGTGGATGTCTCGAGGAACGGCCCCCCTGCCGGTTGAGATGGGATTGCGAGAGTACGGGTTGCGGGGTGGGGGGTGTTGGTTAGCTGCCCCTTGGGGGGTCTGTGGAATCTCCAGGCTGAGGAGAGGCGGCAGCTGGGAGCTCCAAATGTGGGCAAACCCCTGACCTTGCCTTCTGGTGCGCACCCGCAGGATTAAAAGCCCCCTCTGGACCACCGTGGACCCCAGTGGCAGAGCGCACCACGCCACCGAAGTGCCCCAGTGGGCGTTGTGCCACCCTTTGGTTGGCTACAAGAGGACGTATTCTCACCTTCAAAGGCTTCTGTGGGTACGGATTAGTCTTAATGCCCTGGCACATGCCGCAAGGTGGATTGGTAACGAGTGTTGTCGAGGCTGTGCTTTAGAACGACGGCTATTTCACTGGCTATTTAATGCAGACGACTGAGTGGTGTTGCTTCTTTGAGAAAAATATGAACAAAAGGCGTTGCACTCGCCGAGTATTTTTACAGGAAATGACCTTCGACAGTGGGGAGAGAAACGGGCAGATAAATTTATTTCATCCTCAGGGGTGTGCTTTGTTAGAGTTAGAGTGCTAACAATTTGAAAGTAATAGAAGGGAAGAAAAGGAGCCATAATGGCTGTTTTATATCAACAAAGGCATGCTAGGGGCTTGGGGGAGATTTCTCTATTAGCTTATGACGCTTTTGTTGAAGGTTGGGCTGACATAGACCTCTGAAGTTCGCCTACAAAAAAGCTGCCATCTTTGAGATTCGGTATCTGGCGATTTTTCCTATGGGAAAATAACATGGGGATTTTGAATTATCGCACCTGTTAAACTCATGCGGGCACGACATAGTCTTAAATAAAGACGTTTTCCTGAACACACTTTTGTCCTCTGCCTTCTTGTGCATACTGTGATCTCCGGTACGTGAAGTCGGCACACTTTGATTTTTGCTACCCCAGAGCTAACTGGCTAACTAACTTAATGGCAAGTTGCATTGCAAGTTAGCTCTGGGGTAGCAAAAATCAAAGTCTGCCGCTTTCGCATACCGGAGATCACAGATTCCTCTCGAAGGCAGAGGACAAAAGTGTGTTCAGGAAAACACCTGAATTTCCGATTTTGTCATCCCCGCGAGAGTTTAACAGGTGTGATAATTCCAAATCCCCATGTTAATTTCCCATAGGAAAAATCGTCAGATACCGTAACTCCTTATATGGGCAAAGATGGTAGCTTTTTTGTAGGCGAACTTCAGAGGTCTATTAACAGCAATACTCAGGCAGCCACTCCTGCGGTGCTTCTCTCTCTCTCTCTCTCTCTCTCTCTCTCTTTCTCTCTCTCTCCCCCTGTCTCTCATGTGACTGTTTCAGCACAATTTAACAGGCCTGTAATGCGTGTTGCTTAGCTGGAGAGATAATGTGGTCCGTATCAGGGCAAACTGTGTGGGAAATGGCTCCCGACTAAGAGAGCAGTCAAGCGGCAGGTCATCGTTGCCTCTGAGGTACCCGCGTTGTAAAAGAGAAAGAGAGTGTGAGCGATAGACGCAGAAGGAGGGAGAGAGAGAGAGAGATAGCGGATGGGAAAAATGGAGCATCTCCACAGAGTGCGTGGGAGTGGCAGACACGTCCCCTGTGTCCCCCTCTTGTCGACGGCGTGGAGATGGACGGTCGGTGGCGGGCGACGACGGCACTCTTCTCGCTGCTAAGTGACACATTTTCGCAGGCTGCTATTATGAGCCGCCTTGCGGCGGGCATAATGAGCTAGTCATTATGAACGAGGCTACAGCTCACCAGGCACATGGGGCTAAATTAAAACACCAGCCGATTTAATTGAAGTCGTCGAAAGGGAATGCCGTTGACTGCTAAGAGTCTGATCCTGACAGTCAGACTAGTCTAGTCAGACTAGTCGCCCTTTTCTTCACTTACTGCATGTACGTTGCAGGTGATGACTTTATATAGGCTATTACCCCCTGACATGCCAAAGAGGGGACAGAAAGGGCATGCCATGGTGTGCACTGCAGCAGTGGTCAATGTCAGTGGTTTGCCCCCACATCTGTTTCATGCCTCCTGCTGTAGCCTTGAGTGGGCAGCTGATCTTTAGTGTCCTCCTCTAGCCATAGAGGTCGGACATATGCAAACGGCACATAGCCGAGGCCTACACACGTTTACGGGCCAGTTGGTTCGTTAACGCCGCTGCAGGGTCTCTGTGAGTGTCATGTGGCGTCTCTTCGCAGGGTTGCCGTGGCTACGGTAAGTGCAGTGGGCGCTGGTCCGTTGCATTCCCTCGCGCTGCTGCTGGAGAACCGATTCACTCCCCCCCTGAAAGGCAAGATGGCGCCTGGCGCACTCTCAAGACCGTCCCCGTTTCCCTCTCGTCTCTTAGCTTTTAGCCTTCCCCGTTTGAATGGCAGCTGCTGTAGAGCAGAATGCGTATGTGCTTATTTTCACGACAAGATGCATTCACTTGTATGAAAACACAAAAATCACATGTCGCTGCTGTTTTAAGAGGCATCGGAGAGCCCCAACCATTTTTTCGGACCGCCGGGCCACCAGGCCTGGAGGCAGGTGTGTGTTGGCACAAGGCGGCTGCTGTTTTAAATCACGCCGCCTGCTCTCTCTCCGCACGGCGGCCTGACCGATAAACACACACACACACACACGCAGCGCGCTCAATGGGCCTCAGTGTAACCTCCGCGCTGTGCTTTGTGTCGGACATATGAGCTCAACGAGGGCCCCTTGACAAGCGCAGCCATTCAAACGCCTCGGTGACTCATTCACCCTCTCGCCACTTGGACCGAGCACAGGACCCCAAGTGGTGACTGAGTGGACCAGAGTGCCACGGCTATTTTTATGCCCTGCCTGCGTAACTGGATCAAGGCTCTCTGTCATTTAAAAATATACCTAGAGCCCGGAGCCTGCAGCTGCCAATCAGTAGGGCTGGACCACCGTCTGTTTCCAGCGATACTCCCTCTCTACTCTGGGCCTCTTTTAGCCTGTGTAGTCTATAGCTTGTTGCTAACAATGCCAAGTTTCAAAGGTCCATTTCAGGGTGTAGCATGTTGCTAACAATGTCAAGTTTCAAGGGTCCATTTAAGGTGTGGCATGTTGCTAACAATGTCACGTTTCAAGGGTCCATTTAGTGTACTTACTGATAGAAACATTGCTGACAAACATCAGCTTTAAGTACAATCATCACAAGATGACTTAAAGTTAATTCAGTATTCATTCATGTGATGACTGCTTGCAGTCACAATTGTGTCGCTTAACCTGCCCCGTGGGATGGCCTACTTCCCTCTTTTTTCAGCACATGAAGTGAAGCTGTAAGAATGGGGAAGATGATGGCATTAATAAGTTAAAATGCAGTGAGTGCAGAGCCTCTGATAGGGAGGTTGCAGCAGGAAGACGTCTCAGACCTGCAGACATCAGCTTGCTTTCTGTTGCTGAGCTCCCATCTCTCTCTCACACACACACACACACACACACACACACACACACACACACACACACACGTGCGCGCGCACAGACAGAGATTGCGAGAGCAGCTTACCGTGTTGGCAGGGGACCAAGCCTTATCTCCTCACCACATCGAAAAGGACGTTTTATCATCTGCTTCTGTGTACAAACTTTAGTGCCAGACCGAGGCGCCCAACACCAAACACCAGAGTCCTCCATCCAAGCTTACAGGCTGTTCTTTGATATTTGAGCGTGATGCGAGAGAAGAATTGTTTTCAGGCAAATCTTTGTGTATGCATGCCTGTTATGTTGTTTTGGAGCATTGTTTGTTGGATGACTTCAAAAACACTCTGTTAGGCGCTGATAGTCTGCTAACCCTGTTTTGCGTGAGAGCTACCAATTTAGGTATTGGCTAAGCATCAGAAAGTTACACATATACAACTCTGCCTGCTGACTTTCTTTTGCATATTTCAGTGCTTTGCTTGAGGGTGGTGGTAGATATTCAAGGTTGTTTTAAAGGAGAATTCCGTCGATTTTTCACATAGATGTCTGTTGCACGGAGTCACCCAAGTACTGTGGGTACAAAAACTATAAACAATAGGTTTAACCTCGCTCGAGTTGCTGCGACCAACAGCTAAAGTCGCCAGGCAGCTGCAGTGCTACTCTGGGGGCATGTTCATGAATGGGGGCATGTTCATGTGTGGCTGCATTCAGTGTTCCTCTGATGTTTGTTACTCAATCTTCCACGCTTGCTCGAATCTCTCTGGGCTTAGAGCATGCGATTCAAGCCCATCAGTAGCCATCAGTAACATTTAATAGTTGGGCAGATGGCCTTGGCACATGCGATCTGATGGACCTGCTGTCAGCTCACACCTGCTGCGAGTGACTTATGGTCTGCTTTTACCTCCGATGTGTGCGGACGGAGCTCTAGCAGAACTGACTCAGCATGTTTGAGGACCGGTTGTCCAGCCTTGTGGGTGCCCACTCAGAGAGTGACCGTCCGAGGGTGGAGGAGATGGGGATGGGGGTGGGGGCGGGGAGTGGGGGGGGGGGGGGGGGTGTCCGCATGGGCGAGCTGTAATGCAGCATGTCGTGAGCAGGTGCGTTTCAGCCACGTGCGTCATGACGCCTTTTGTCGTCACACTGACACGAGTTGGCTCCTCAACTCTCATCATCGCGTGAGTAAAGACCTGGCAGGGTGTCTCTCTCTCTCTCTCTCTCTCTCTCTCTCTCTCACTCACTCACTCTTTCTCTCACTCTCTCTCTTCCTTTCCCTTCTCTCTCCCTCTATCTCTCTGTCCTCTGCTTAACGCCCGAGAGAGAGCCTTTGTCGTCAAGTCACGGCGGATGTCACCCCTGTGCCAGGGCGTAATGAGCCGTGGGCTATCCAGCAGCTGGCATCGGTCGCTTCGTATATCTCTGTGAAGCTTAGCTTAGCTGACTCACAACGAATGTGAGTCTCCCATGGCTAAAAGCACTTCTCTTTCTCTACAGCACGGCTGTTGCTAATGCTAGTTATTTTGCATTCCAAAGGCATCATCTTGAACAAATACACATTGCAATCATATGATTTACAATCACCCACTGTAGACAAAACAGAGGACTTGGCACCAAGCTGAACAGGTGCTGAACTTGTAACTTGGCAAGATGTTGCACGACTTTGCACACAAAAAAATGCAATCTCTGAACTCAACTGAAAAAAATGTCAATTCCAGCAGATTTCTGCCAGAAAAAAAATATGTGATACAGCAGCAGTGAGTGTGACTGGTGCAGAAACAAGTGTATTTTTTTAACTTGTGGATCCCAGGTTCTTCATGATGTGTCCTATGGCAGGTCCTGAGGGGATTGAGGCTGTATGCTGACAGCCTGTCCTCCTCATCAGTCACAGGAGTCAAGAAGGAAGCTTACATTCCCATGCTCTAGGATGCCAAAGTAGTTGCATTAATGGCAGAAAGAGCTCACTTTTTTGAAGCAGAGGGTTCGAAAAGATACTGTGCCGAAGCCTTACTTCTACACAGACAGCTCTGCACAGTTTCTCTTCGGCACAGTTTCTTCTAGAACCCTCCCTGACATCAGTGATACTTTTGAACGGATGTGACTTGTCTGTCTTCTATCTTATAATGAAGAGAGAGGACTGTTGGATTTTGGGATTTTGGGATTTTGTATGACTAATACATCCCCAGAATTACCAGAAAATCGCATTAAACAGGAACATGAATAACTGCCAGTTATTAGTCTAAATTTGGTTATGATCAGAGGCGGCCATGAAATCATGTGAAGATATAACCATTTACGTTTGTATACGTTTATGTTACTAACCAACGCTTGTGTTCCCCTGGCAAAAAACCTTTGCAACAAGAAAGCCCTAGAATTAAACGAAAAGAAAATGGCCTTAGATGATATCACCAATGCATGTAGCTGTATATTAGCAAAACCTATGCTCAGTTCAGGGAACTGCTCATTTCTATGCACATGTTTTAGATTTAGCCTGAGGCTCTAGTATGCTGTGTGTGTGTGTGTGTGTGTGTGTGTGTGTGTGTGTGTGTGTGTGTGTGTGTGTGTGTGTGTGTGTGTGTGTGTGTGTGTGTGTGTGTGTGTGTGTGTGTGTGTGTGTGACTGTGTGTGTGTGTGCGTGTGCGTGTGCGTGTGCGTGTGTGCTTGTCCGTGTGCGAGCATTGTGTTTGTGTCAGCACTTCAGATAAGAGTTTGTACTTCTCAGCAGGGACATTGTAGTTCATCACACATGCACAGCCCACAGGCACGTTACAACAACCCCACAGCTGCCTTTGTGCCCCGCTGTGGCGCCCGTGCACGGGACAAGCAGGTGAGTCGGCCTTGTGTTACTGGCCCGAAACGTTTTCCCATCGCCTGACCAGTCGTGTAGGAGTAGCCAAGGGTCGGGTCAGAGGTCGTCGTCTGTCACTTATGGGCAATGAAAGCAGAACAGAGCACAGTGGGTAGATGAGGGGCTTTGCAAATGGTGAGGTCAGCAGAATCTGTGTGTTGGCACAGAGAAGGGCTTGTCCTTTGACCAAACTGAATGCATAGCCTGTTGAACCGTCCGGTTCTGCCCCTGTGGAGATGCAGAGCCTCCGCTGCTGGAACGTGCAAGATGCTAGCGCTACGTAGATAGCGCTCGGCAAGTCAAACAAGGACACAGAAAAGATGCTTGCTCACCACGAATCTGGCCGTGTGTCTTTTTCTCTTAGCGTCGTCTACTTGTCTTTCTTTCTTTCTTGTCCTCTAGCCCTCTTTCTCTCCCTCTGTTCTTCCCCCCTCTCTGCCTCCCCCGTCTTCCTCGCTGTGTGTCCCTCTCTGTTGAATTCAAACGCTGACATCGCCGGCAGAAAATGGCTGTGTTGAATAATAATAATGGTGCGAAGAGGAGGACATTGGGGTCTCTAATTAAAAAGATTGAAAAGCCTCCTCCACCCTTTTGTGCTTTACACCTCCAGTCCTCCTCCCACGTCTGATGATGGATGGATTGCATTAATGTGCAGGTTTTTAATCTGTCTCTGACGGCGTGTCAGAGATGGCTGTCACGGCACCGTCTTTCACACCCGTCCTTTAACTGACTCTGCTCTCAGTTTGTGCATCACACGATGTTTGTTAGAGGGCCTCTACTTTGTTGTGACCCCTGACATTGTGGAAGCCATAGTGGCACCAACTTTTGGGGTTTGCTGGCTTGGCTGATACAGCGACTTAAGGCTTTTTAGGCTTCCTGATAGAGATGCACCGATCGCTCGGCCGCCGATCAGAATCGGCCGATTTTCACGTGATCGGCCACGACCGGCGACCGGCCGGTCAGTCTGAGACATGCCGATTTTATGCCGGTCAAATGCACTCGCACCTACTTGTAACAACATCACGCAGCTGAGTTAGCAAAGTTTGATGAAGCTAGCAAAGGCTAACACTCAGGGCTGGATAAAGCGCTAATGCTGAGTTTTTCTATGCAGCGAACGCTGTGCTTTGCCATATTGCGTGGAATTTACTAAGCTGTCACTAGGTTACGTAAACAGCGCACATCACCGCCCGTCTTTGCCGCTTTGCGTGCTCACAGCTGAACCACAACAAGCAGCAACATAGCCACGGCAGGAATAAACATCATTTTGCTTCAGTTTGCCACCTTAGCATGTATTCTTTCACACTAACACAACAACAAAGTCCGATTTACACATTTAGAGGTTTATTTCATTACCTTTTGTCTACTCACGCCTGTATGTTTCTTCTAAATTCGCCAAAAGTAAGCATTCTAACATGTCATACACTATCGCGACCGTGATACAAAACATATCATGTGTGGTGTCGTTGGAAAGCTGTGTTTCTCCTGCATGACGTTATGCCATCCAAATATGGACACTTCCTTTGTATCCGCAAGCAATCGCGAAAGTTCAAAGAAGAGTGTAGTAGACTGAGTATGCATGCCATTGGCTGTGTTTCAAGGCTGTTATCTCAAAATCAGTTTTTTGTAATTTTCCAACATCTCAGCCTATGTAGCACCTGTACCAAACTTTCCAGTTATACACATCAGTAGTCTGAAGATATTTACAGTTGGATATTGTATGTGAGAAGAAAAAAATAGTAGTCCTACAGTGCATTTCTATTAGTAGTGTGTGAAATGAATGTCCCACACTGGGAATAGCCTACTGCAGCTGAAGAAGACTTGAAGAAGAATCTGTCTATTCACATTTTTTTTACCAGCCATTGATAAGTTGATTACATTTCTATATTAACATGTTGTATTAAAGAAAGGATAGAAAATAACTCTAAATAATTTTGTGTGCTGTAAAGTGGTTAGAAGATGCAAATCGGAATCGGCTAAAATCGGTATCGGCAGGTCAAATTCTATGAAAAATCGGAAATCGGAATCGGCCAAAAAATTGCAATCGGTGCATCTCTACTTCCTGAGGTAGTGATGGATTTGTGTCTGTAATTGTGTCTTAGTGCTTTCCGAAAGGCTTTGGTGACAGGCCAACACCATGGGCTGTCACCACCGCAGCATGCCGCCACTTTAGCAAAGTCCCCGATGGCTTTTCAGCATGGACCATTTTGTCCCCGAAATAGGTTATGGCGTAATTGCAAGAAATCATTAGGGCATTTGAATTTTAATTGCATATTTGCCTGGAAGTGGTTAACTGGTGTTTAGGGTTTTTAATAGATTACAAGAGAAGTTAGAATGAAATGGAAGATGACGTGTAAATGGTTGCCATAAATAGTGCGGTTGCCTGGTGACAGACCGGCCGCTGAATTCCAGCGCAAACAGCTGACTGAGTGGCCCGAGCCGAGCGTGCGGTGGCGGTGCCTGTCCGCTGTTTGAGTGACGTGATTGGCTGATTCATCTGTCCTTAACCCAACTAACCAATTAGCATCTAATTACAGGCTCATGGAAGTTACTGTATTACTTGGTAAACGTGGTCACGAAACATGTAGCTCACATTGTCACACCAGATAATTGCACGTCTGTTGAACTCTCCTGTTTGTGTGCAGATATTTATTTATACCTCATGGGCTTTGTGCCAAAGCAGCCAAACACATCCTTGGTAAATGGGCTGAATATTTCTCCTCTTCATCTGGCTCGTCTCAATTTCCCGCCGTTTGAAGTGAACACTTGCCTGGGATGGCGCAGCACAGTAGGGAAGACAAGCCTGAAAAAAAGCCCACTGACTGGAGGGAGAAATTAGACTGAGGAATGTGATTTCTTCTCTTTTTCTGTCTTTTTTTCACCCTCC
The DNA here is from genome assembly GCF_963854185.1 of Sardina pilchardus. NCBI lineage: Eukaryota > Metazoa > Chordata > Actinopteri > Clupeiformes > Clupeidae > Sardina > Sardina pilchardus. The sequence continues at coordinate 18,748,060 of NC_085001.1, read as the reverse complement.
CCCTCTTTTTTTTTAGTCACTGTTGTTTGATGGAATCCTCCACAGGATGGGCGGCACAGGAGGAGGAATCTGATTGATGCGTGTTGTTGCCGTTTGTTAAATGGCCCTGTCAAGTCAACTAAAATAGAACAGTCTCCCTCGGAGTGAGCAGAGACACACACACTGTAGGCCGTGCAGATGGTCCAGTTGAAAGCCTTTGCACCCTTGGCTTCAGCCGCGGCTAGTGCTAAATATTTAACTGTCTTCTTTTCATAGACCCCGGTAGAGGGTCTGTGTGCCCGGGTACGCAACAGTGCTCGGGGTATTTTAAGACCTGTATGGCTCTCTCTCTCTCCAGGTGGACGTCACACGTGTCATGGGGCCTTGAGCTTCAGGGGATCAGTGATGTGGTTTCAAGATTTTGGGTTTTTGTGGTTGCATCTCAGAACAAAGGCTTCAGGCTAATAATATTCACCGTGTGATGATTGCGTAACATATCACTAAAATGTATTAATAGAGTTTTGGTAATGAGCGCTCTTTTGTGTGCTTTTAAATAGCGTGAAGGGTCTACTGTGTCCATACCCTTTTCAACTGTGCTAGTAGTTTGTTGTTTTTTTTTTGTGGGAGAGGTCCCTTGGGAATATGTGACTCACAAAAATTAAATTTAAACCCATGTGTAGTGCAGACTAGAACAGCGTTCTGCCACACTTAGTGCAAATAATAGAAGCACCCCAGGATGGCTCTTTGCTTTTTAGATCTTGTAGTCCATTTTCATTTTCGACTGAAGCTGGATAAACACAATGCCTGTTTTATGTGCCAAAGAGCCAGCCAGCTGTTGTTCATTTTACATCTGAGACTTCTGATATGTACTGCCTTAATAGTCAGTCATAACATTTCTGATCGTTATCCATCAAGCTCAACAAAACACAGAACAACCCAACATCATAAGAAGAGTTTAAGCATGCCAACAAGCGCCAGTTGCATCTTCTTTTCTTACACCATATTGTGTGTAATGTGCTGCATAATCTTAACACGACCATTACTCTGTGGGGTCAGATAGAGTTTCCACATCCTTCTCTGTGGTCCACTCCATCTTTCACCTGCTCTGTGGTGTTCAGCTGGCATTCCGGAAACTCCCTCCCCGCGTCAAATGTCGAATTTCTCTGAGCCTCTTACTGGTTAACGCCTCTGGCTCAGTAAAAGGAGCATCAGAGGAGACTTTCCCTGGAGGGTAGCTGAGGCGGTGCAGTGAGCCTGGCTTACTGGGGACTGTAGGGAGGGAGTGTCAGTGTTGAGCTCTGCTTCTGAGCACATTACAGAGAGAATGCTATAAAATATGCTCAGTGGCTTGAAGCATTATAACAATTCTAATGCCTTGAATATATGTGCCATTGTTCGACAATGCCCTTTGAGCACATCTCAACAAGAACGGAGTGTGCACTGTAGCTTGGGGATTCATAACAATAAGGGGCTTGAACACCATGAGCTCATGCATGGAAGCACAGAAAAGTCTACTTTAACGTATATATCGCCTATATCACATCTCTGCCATGAACAGACTCGGACACTGTGCTGTGGAAGAACCAAGGGCTTATGCCCGAGCCCTGCCATTTATTAGCCATTTTTAGATATAAATGAAGTCTGGCTCGCCCCACTCACCTTGAAACAAGGAGTCAGTTTATAGGCCTGTTGCAAGGTAGCATTGTGGTGGATATAGCTGCAGGAGTGGGGGGCTGGGAGTCGATGGGTGGAGTTTATTTTCTTCCCGGCGGGCCAAAAAAAGCTGCCCCATGCCATCCAAAGCCAGTGTTAGTTGTCACGCCACCGCTTGCCCATCAATCAGTGCCCCTGTTGTCTTAATGGCCGTGTTCATGACTTCACAGATAGATCCCCACTCTCTCTCTCGGAGGGAGCTCACAGCGGCTTCCTTGTCTAAGGGGCTCGGCCCGAAAAAATGCCGGTGGGTGTGTTTTTGAAAGGGAGCCACGGAACGGTCGCCGGGACCTCCCACCCACACGGGGCAGAAAGAGCCTTCTCTTGCTTCCTACCTGCAGGGCCGGACGGCCCGCTCGCTCGCTCGCTCGCCGGTGGCCCGTCATATTTTCCACCGTGGGCTCGGGCCAGAGGGGCTGTCGTGCTCAACAGGGCTCCTTTCATTGCAGCCAGGGCGAGCGTGCAGGCACGAGGAGAGAGCGAGACCGACAGAGAGAGAGAGAGAGAGAAAGTGAGAGAAAGAGAGAGAAAACGGCTGATCCTCAACAGTTAACTTTGTACAGTGGAGACGTGAACAAGACTGAATGGGCTGCAACTGACCGTGAACTATTTTGTCTGGGCCCCTTTTTGTTGGTTTCCATATACTGTAGTCTTGAAATCAGATAGGTCCTCATGATTGTCTTAAGACTGATGTTGTTGTTGGAATATTGAAGAGGAGACCAGTGGCGTGTCTTTTACAAGACGCTGCAAAATGTCGGTGTATTCTCTCCTCTCTGAAACACAATAAGACTTTAGGGGCTTCGTAATGAGCTTACAGCCCACGTAAAACACCTATTAAGGTCCTCTTGGGGTTCAGTGTCTCAAACTGCACATCCTCCATCCTACTCTCTCTCTCTCACACACTCCCTCTCCCTCACTCTCTCTCTCTCTTTCTCTCCCTCCCTCTCTCATTCTCTCTCCCTCTCTCATCTCCGGACTGGAAACTCCGGTGGGCTGCAGTAAGCTATATGAGGCCCCAGACTACAAATTGCCCTCATACATATTTAACGCTGACGTGAGCCGCCTGCTTGTCTGATGATTAATGGCCCTGAGGCGAGCAAGAGGCTCTCTCGCTCGGCGAGCGTATGACGGACAGGACGATCAACGTCTCAACCCCGTGCCCCCCCGGGTCAGGCGAGGGCCTCGAGCTAGAAGACCAAGGGCCTCATCACACACACTCAGACAAAGTCCAACGTTGGCAGGGCCGCCGCGCTGGGATGTAATTCACTAATTGTACCTGCTGGTCTGTGTTTCTGCTGATCCAAGGACAGATAGTGAGGAGCTGGATGCTCATTATTTATTGTCTGGGCCTGGCGCGTCCAAGGTTGTTTTTTTTTTTAGATATTTTTTCTTTGCGGAAACTCATTTCCATTTCAAAGAGCTTTAATTACAAAGTTCCCTCCCCTGGCTCTTTGGTGGGTACTCAGCAAGTGAAGTGGCCTGCAGCCATATAACTGGTTGACCACAGAATGCCTTGCCTGTGGGGCCGGCTGCTGAGAGATCCACGTCCTACTTGGCGCCCCGCCATCACGTCGAACTGATACGTTTCGGCTCGAAGTCACCGCGTTGGGCCAATGTTGATGGTGTGATCGAAGTTCATCAAGGGTGTACGTACGTTGGCGTTCACTGAAGTTCACATCGTGTTTTGAGGCATCACGGTGTTTAGCAGTCGTACGGCGTGCTAACGTTAGCTGGGTGTTTACTTAAGATAAAGTGACTTATCTGTGCAGAGTTTACTCTAATTACCTAATCCCACTGAATCTTGCTGCTTGGCTGGGTAAGCAGGGGCTTTGCCTGGTTCACATGACAGCTTTGCTCCCTCTGCTCGTGTGTGATGTGATGGTGGGCAAGTGGAGCGGCTCTGCAGTCGGACGTTATATGTCCGTTTCTTAGAGAGATGCTTGGTCCTCCTGTCAGGCCCAATTGGGTCTTGGGTCTATATTTACTGTCTGGGGCTTACAGTACCTTCACAGGTTTATGTGCTGCTCATGCATAGTGCATTGTGCCGAGAGGAGTGAAGCGGAATGATTAGGGCTATTTGACAGTGAGGCTTTTCAACACATTTTAAAATGTGAATGTAAAATGAATGCAGATTATAATAAAATAAGGCTATTTCACTGTATAAGGAAACTAAGGATGTTCATCATATTTTAAAATGGGAATATGAAATTAATGCAAATGATTATAAAATGTGTTAAAAGTGTTTTGATGCATTTATTTAGCTTGAGAGCATTGCTATGATTGCTGGGATAAAATGTGAATATGATTTGGTCTGTGTACCTTTTTCATCAAGATGCTCTTTATGAGGGGTTATATGTGGCAGAGTAAACAGCACGATGTCCTTGATATCAGGTCTTGTTCGAATGTGGCAAGTGACTCATATGCCTGTGTCAGTGCTGGAGGGTTAGTCACGTACAGTTCTTTGGTGCAGTGAAAAAGGAATGAGGGGAGAAAAAAAACTGGCATCGGTTGTGCCTATACAGTCATTGCCATGGACTGAACCACTTCTGTTTTGTTGTCGTCTCTTGCACAGAGTGGCTGTTTGTTCTAGATGAGCCAGAAAGGAGAACATCCTATGGGACATTCCACCAGTTAAGCTTCTGTTAGAACAGTACTTTGGAGCAGATTCTTGTTCTAGACTGAAGTAATTGCTCTTGTGCATGTGAAAAGACATTGAGTTTCTCCATTGAAGCGGATTAACAGTGGCGGTACAATGGAATATCTTTCCTGTACAAACCATTTTTGCTGTCAATTAAGCCTTTTTATGACTTGCTTGCTCTGTCACTGAATTTTCACTGGATATTCTGCTGGAATCTTCACTAGTGTGAGGCCTCAGCCTCCAAGAAAACACTGAAGCTTGCACATTACTCCCTCTCTAAACTTCATCTTAAGGGAAGATGATGTGATATCTGGTTCAGCTGGTGTCTGCTGTGATCATCCTCGGCCCTGCAGTCATTCTGCAGTTTTTTCTAAAGAACGATCCAGGACAATGCATTTTTTTTCAAGATTCTGCATTCGTGCTCAAAACTGCTGTTGAGTTGATTTTTGTAAGGGGTGGGGGGTGGGCTCATGGTGGGTAGGCAACAGCTTTGTCTTGAGACTGGAGGGTGAAAAATCTCATCATCCACTTTAGCATTACCGGTGGCATGCTACTTAAGCCTAGTTTAGCTTAGCTTCACTTAGCTTAGCTCTCATGTTTGTCTGTGAAGTGTGTGTGTGTAGGCAAAGGAATGTGAACATCCATACCAGCCAATAACTGGTTATATTAGGAGTATGTTTTTCATTGTTGAGACTTCAGCGTTTTGCTGATTTCTTGCCTATGTAACTGTCAGGCGGATGGCCAATGGTGCTTTGTCTTGACATGCAAGTCTAACATTAGCCGGGAAATTCTGCAGACTAAACTGTGCACTGGGTCCGCAGCCTGCTTGAAATTCTTTTGTTCGGTGTCGTCTGTGGTGACTTGATGAATTGCTCCTGTCCCTGTGGTTTGCACAGCATGTCTAAATCCACATCTTTGCTACCACCTGTCTGACGTGCCTAGGATATAGTCTTGTCTGCCTCGTATGGGAAGTGGCACCTAGTTCTCTCACGTCTTTATTTCCCCCAGACAGAAGACAGCTTCACTCATGCCACAGTCATGTTGTGTTTTCAGTGCAATCTGTCTTTCTTTCTTTCTTTCTTCTCTCTCTCGCTCTCTCTTGCTCCTCACTCACACTCTTCCTCATTCTTTGTCTTTGTCTGGCTCCCTCCATTTCCCATCTCTCATCTCTGTGGGAACAGTCGTTTCCAGACGTTTGTATCAGTGAGTCATCACTGAGAGGTTGTGCACAAAGTGGCCAGTGTTGTTGCAGCCAACTCTAGGGGGTCTAATGGTCAAACGGCACCATCTTTCTGGTTCGCACTCGGAACATCAGAACAGCTTTTATAACATCTTTCTCTCTCTCTCTCTCTCTCTCTCTCTCTCTCTCTCTCTCTCTCTCTCTCTCTGTTTATCTGTCTAAACAAGATCGTGTTCAGTGTTTTTCATTCAGCTCGTCTTGCACTATCTTGCCACTTTCTCTGGGGACTTCCATCACTGACTGCTCTGTTTTTCATCAGCCGTGAGGCACTCGCTTGGGCCAGGGAGACTCAGAGGAAGGGAGGTGGGAATGGATGAATGCAAGAGGATGTGAGGGGATAGCCGTGACAAATGAAAACCAGTGGAATGTTGTGAATGTTTGTGTGTGTGTGTGTGTGTTTGTATTTTGTGTCTGCAATTTGTACGTATCCTTGTGAACATGGATTTGCACGTTTGTGAGTTTGAGTTGAGTTTGAGTTTATTCACAATACCACTTTAAACATTACAATAATACAGTAGCGGTACAGAATCAAACGGGTAGAGTGAATGGGTCCCCCAAGGAAGCTAGGAAAGCTTATAGGTGGAGGCCCAGATGCATGTGTGCATGTATCCCGAGTGTATAAACCTGCCTTCCATTCATCCAAGAGTTGATGTGTCTCTTGTGAGGTCCAGCTGTAGCGTAGCTCAAAAGGGACGGTCACTGACATGCACTCACGTCAGCGGAGTGAGGCCTGTATGGACCGCAGAGTCATTCCACTTACGCTCCTGGGTTGGACCATAGTGGACAGATGTAACCTATTTCCAGATCAGCATGAAATTATGCATCTCCAAAGGTCAGCTTCTGTTCATGTCCTGCAGATCCAGAGGGTCAGATTGCCCTTTCTGATCAAGCATAACCAAAACAGATACTCACAGTAGGATTGATTAGCTACTTATTAGTTAGTTGGCCTTTTAATATTTTTTATGCAAGTGTACAAAGGTAGTTGAATTTTGCAGAGGTTTTTCTTTTTTTTGTTGTTCTTTCTTTAAGCTGCTTTTCCGTTCCCAGTGCAGAGTGGATGTGTTGAAACGAAGACAAATTGGATTGTGGCCTGGGGAAAATCTGTAATGAGCGTTTTTTTTTTTTTTTTTTTAAGCTCTCATTGGCGCCAGGCCCAAACTTCCTTATTCTGTCTGCCCTTAAAAATTAGGCCCGGGATCAACTTTTCATTTCTCCTGTTTAGAGGCGGGGAGCGACCTTGGACTCCTAGATGCCTGCCAGTCAAAGGAGGCTGGGAGCGGGACGGTGGTGGAGGTGGAGGGGTGTGGGCTTGTCGGTGACGTCTTGAAGACATCAATTCACGAGCCCTGAGGGAGCGAAAACATATGAAACCCAAAGTAAACACTACCACCACCACCACCATCACCCCTCCTCCTTGCCTTTCTCTGCCAAGCCATCTCGCCTCTCTCCTGCAAGCAGCCAGCCAGCCTGAGATATTTCCCTGTACAAGAATGAGAGGAAACATCCCCCGGCCTGACTTTTTTCCCCTTCTTTTTTTTAATGACTGCCCTGTGGAATTCTTTCCAAAGCGCCTGTCTCACAAAGAGACTTCCACGATTTCAATGGAAGCGGGACGATAAGCCAGGCCGATAAGCCTCCCACCGCCATGTCAAGGAGTCTTCCTGCTAATTGCACACATGCCTTCCACTGAAACTTCCCCCACCCCCCCCCCATGCCCCCACCCACCCTTGGGAGAATAACACAATCTGCAACAGCAAGCCTCTGACGGCAACACTTAATTTGCTCTGGTGTTCACTTATAAGACACTTCCTCCCCCTCTCTCATCCACTCAGTGTCAGAGCTAGCGCACTCGTGGGCTTGCTGTGCAGTACAGCGGTGGATGCACCCCACATACTGTAACTCATGACATGGCAACATTGGCGCATTGTCTCTCTTTCAAACCGTGAGCGCGTATAGGGAAGGTTTGAGATTCCGGTCGTGGATTGGAGGGGATTTGAGCGCTTTAAATAGCAGCACCTGTTCACCGGGGATTAACAGGAAGCGGAGCGGGGAGGAGGGGGTTATTTTTGGTCATGGGGAGGTGTGTGCTCTCTCTCTCCCTCTCTCTCTCTTTCTCTCTCTCTTTCTCTCCTTCTCTCCCTTTCTTTATTTATCTCTCTCTCCCTCTCTCTCTCTCTTTCTTTCTCTCCGTCTCTCTCCTAGGCCCCAGTGATGTATTTTCTGTCTGGCTCTGAAACGGAGCCCTCGTTAGGACGTCAGGGCAGGAGGCCCCCGGTGCACACAGAGGAGTGGTCCTGTTTCCAAGCCTTGTGCACTCTTTCTCTCTCTCTCTCTCTCTCTCTCTCTCTCTCTCTCTCTCTTTCTTTCTCTCTTTTCCTTTTTTTTTTGAAAGGGTTAACGAAACCAAGGAGAGTTGCTGGGCCTCTGCGCTGAGCTGCACCTCCCTCAAGTCCCCTGTGACGGAATGAGAGGGTCTCTTTTTTTAGGTTGGAAATAGAACTGACCCTTGTTTGACTTTCAAAATAGCTAAACATAGGCAACCTCCAGTGGGAGGGGTGGGGGCTGCTGGGGTTGTACTCTGCATGTTTGCCTTTGAGTTCTTTGACCCTCGTTTTCAAACATATTTAGCCCCGATTTGCTTGTATCTACTTCATCACTGGCACAGTTGTAACTGACTCTCCCGTAGGTCAGTGTGCTATATATATATAGCCAGCCACCTTTCCCCTACACTCTAAAAGATCAGTCACGCTAAATAGTCTTAAATGGCACCTGTGTTTAACCGTGAGAGTTTGTAGTCCCTGCGCCATTATTATCTTAGCAACACCATTTAGTGTTACACAGGTGAAAATAAATAAACTCAATTTGCAATTCATCAGTGACAGACTATCACGGGAACTTCCTGCGACTCTGCTGTGAGGAGAAACAGGATTAGCGCCTCGCTGGCTGAGCTGGCCTGATGATTTGTGATTTAATTTAAGACACAAAGCAGATTGTTTCCGTGGCTATAACCTGGACGGGGATGGTTTTCATTTACCATAAATGGCACGCTTTGAAACCTTGACAATGAGACGTGCAAATGCAACAAATCGTCAAATTTAGTGCTGTGATTTGCTTAGCGTGCAATTTACTGTCTCCATGTCTGATTTATTTCAAGACAATTCAGAAGTATTTTTATAACCAAGTGCTTTTTTCTGTGTTTCAATATCAATCACTCTGACTGTTTGATCACAACACAGAAACACACACACACGTCTCAAACAGGAATGTCTTGCTGTTGCTTCCTCTTGTTGGCCCGACACCTTGACCATGGAAATCCAAGCTCTCAGCGGGCCCGTCCCGCCAGGACTTGCGTTTCTGAGTCCAAGTGGGCAAACAGGGTGAACAGGTGTGGCATTGCAGTAGCTCGTCCAGAGATGTCCAGAATAATCCCTTTTAATAAGGAGGAAGGCCGTCAGGCTTTCCGGTCCACCCCTGGACCAGAGCCTGCAATACTACCACTTTGCTTTTAGGTTCCTGGATGCAATGCATCCCTATTATGTTTCAGTAGGCAGGCTTGCTGGCTTTATTAAAGTGCCTTCCCAAAGATCCGCTCCACATTAGCAACGTTTAACCAAGTTACCTCACCCCACCACTCATACAAGGATTTGGGATTGGTCCCAGTATGAAATGTGAATGGCTACTGGCACTGACCTCAAATGATGACTACGGTGCCATACTAGCCCTCACCTCCAATGACTGATAGCTCTGTACTAACCTTAACATTCTATCTACTATCCTATACTAGCCCTTACCTCCAATGACTGATAGCTCCATACTAACCTTAATGTTCTACATCTACTATCCTATACTAGCACTCACCTCCAATGACTGATAGCTCTGTACTAACCTTAACATTCTAGCCTACATCTACTATCCTATACTAGCACTCACCTCCAATGACTGATAGCTCTGTACTAACCTTAACATTCTACATCTACCATCCTATACTAGCCCTTACCTCCAATGACTGAAAGCTCTGTACTAACCTTAATGTTCTAGAACTACTATCCTGTTCTAGGACTCACCTCAAATGACTATAGCTCCATACTAGCACTGACTTGAAAGAGGTCACATACGTTGTGGCAGCTGCACCATTGGGATAGGCATTTTCCTCAACGACTGGACTTCCCAGAATAATCCAGTCCATATCAGCTGATTATGCTGGGTGTTGAAGGCGACGATGACCCTAAGGTCAGCACTCGAGCCAGAGGGCAAGAGAGGCAAAGAGACTCCTTAAGACCACTTATCGACAAATGGTTTCAACACGGTGGACTGAGGACTTTGTTGTTGTAATGTGGGTAAAGTGTGATTGGTTATCATTGTGTTGAGATTTCGGTGGTGGACCTGTATGATTTCCAGCTCAGTTGGCCATGTAATCTAATCTTTCCACTACAATATACATGCGATTGATATAAAATACGCTTAGCGTTGGAGCCTGTAAAATCCTATGGCATTAAATCAAAGCACAGTTCATAGCCTTTCAAGGTCAGGTTGGGTTGCCAGGTACTGGCTGGCTTGTAAATGTTTAGAGAGATGTTGAAACAGCCAGGAATGTCTGTACTGTTATTTGTATTCATGTATTACTAAAATAATAACCTTTTAGTATTTCATTCCTAGCTAATTATAATTTTACTGTAACACATATGTAAACACAATTAATAAGTCTGACAAATGATTTGCGATTTTAAATATTTATAGCGAACGCACTAGATCAGTATTTCGCATAAAGAAATGTTTTAAGTGGGTGAAAAGACAAGCCATGAGACAGCCAGCCAACACTTATTATACAACTTGGCACTGTCAGGAGCTTGACCCCACCCCCCTCTAGCTCTAACACACACACACACACACACACACACACTCTCACTGACACACACTCTCCCTCTATTCCCTGAGTACATTGCTGGGATCGCGCCCACTGCAGCTAGGCTTAATTGCTAAAAGGAGTCATTGTTGTGTCTTGTTGCAGCTCGGCCTTTGAAAGGCCCCCATTGTTCTCCAGGGGGGGCTCTTCCCTCCACCGCGTGTAGAATCGGAGAGAATAGCACGACAAACCACATTGAAGCGTGATGAAGTGTCCGGTGTCATGCTGCATTTTTTTGGGGGGGTGGGGGGGGGGGGGGGGGGGGGTGGGGGTGAGGGTGGTAGAACACTCTCATAAAAAATGGCAGCAAGAATAAACACCGGGCCGTCACATTTGATTTCAGCCCCCGAGAGCGCGTGCAATCAGCCCATCGGCGGGTCTCATGAGCGGAGCCGCGTGAGAGAGAGAGAGAGAGACGAGGAAGATGATATCGCCAAGCTGCCACCCCCAATATTCCCTGATGCTCAGCATCCATCCCACAATGCCAGCCTGTGTGTGACCCTAATCCCGAAGCCCTGATTTCAGTCGATTTCTGCTGAGGAGAAAGCCTGCTCAGAATAGAGCCTTACAACCACGCACACAAAAGGCTCTACATGGCTGAATGGTGGCGCTTGGAGGACTTGTGGTTCTATCAGCTGTCGCCTTGGCTTGTGAATATTAACGGATGGAGATTATGCAAATGGAATTTTCCACTGCTCCACTGTTATTCATGTCCACCTGGTCAGTGCCATTACAGCTGTTATTTTATGTATGAGTGGGCTCCGCGTCCCCCTAGGACTATAGCAACAATCTGTAATCATTTTCTGCAGGTTTGCCAGCTTGCAGATGGCATGGGCCTTTCTGTAAATCTCACTTTCTATAATGTGTGTCCACATGTAGAAAGTGTTTTAACCTGAAAGGGCAACGTATCACTCCTAGAGTTCCATCGCTACAAGCGAGAGGTAATTTAACGGCTCGCCTAATTGAGCTGGTAGCAAATAACAGCTAGCGAGCAAGAAGCGAAGGGCATGCCGGGATAATAGAGTTCAGTTAGTGCGATGGCAGACATGCAGTGTTTGTTGTGCACACAGCGCTCTCAGAAGTCCTTTCTCCGGCAATTGTGTGGCCTCGTCTAGTTACAATGAGCCGCTCCGACTGCGCTCTGGCTTGGGTTCGTACACAATAGGCAACTTGACCCCATTATCTCCAAATAAATACTTAGGTGCGGTAATGACCCTGGCGGAGCCCCACCTGGGCCCCAGTGCGAGGCTGCCGTGCCCGGCATCTGGAAGCAATCGAGCCTGGGCAGGGATGGGCTGTCTGGTCGCGGGCCCAGCCTAGCAGGAGCGGAGTGCAGACACCCACAGGGAGGGGGGGGGGGCCCCCAGCTCAAGGCCCCGGGATCCTGTAACGAGCGTGGGTGATGTTGATGTACTCGACTAAGCTCCGTTAAAAGTGGTGCTGGGCTCTGCCAGGAACTGTTTGAAAGTTAAACAATGTTGTGTTGTGATGGGAAATGAGCGGTGAGAGGGTGTGGCGTGGGGGGGTTGTTGGGGTTACTGTGCTTTGCTAGTGTCGCCACACCGAACCGCCGCACTTCACTTGGTGGAGTGTCGAGTTCTCCATTTTTTCCTTCTCTCTTCCTTCTTCTTCTATCACAGTCTGAAAATGGCTGTATTGTCACTGTTTAATCCTGTTAGTCTCTCATATAGCATCACATCCTCATTCGTCATGATGTTACTGAATTCCACTACCACAAGGTAGCTATTACTGGTGGGTTCACCAGCAGTGCAAACTGGAGGGATTTGAGGAGGTAAATCTTGTCATAGCATGTAGCATGTAATCCCCATCACTCTCATGGAGAACTGTCAAGTTCCCCCCTGTTATTCTTGGCCTTTGCCAGCCTTTTACAGAGCCCAACAGCTAATCTCGCCAACCACGTCTCCTCTCGATATTGAGCGTCCAGGGTGAAATATGAGATAAATTTGACTTCTTTTCCTTTTTCTACCCCTTCAGCAGACCTCTGCCGACAACCCCCACGCAGGTCAAGCTGCCGTGGGCCTGTCGGTGAATACATTAAGGTGATTGATGGTCAGTTCATTAGGGAGATGGCCTCCGTAGGGTCTGCTATTCAGCTGATTGCATGTGGGAGCACAAAAAAAGGGAAGAGGAGAAAATATGAGTCAGTGCCAGTTAAGCTATATGATGATGCTGCAGGGTCAGGGGCACATCAAGTATATTTGCTTTTTTTTTTCAGGCATAGCCAATTCCAGCAGTCTTATCTGAGTAGTTCTTCCTTGCTGAGAGAAATACCTATGCTAATCCCGTAAAGCTTCTCCTTTGGCATGTTTGATTTAGCATCAACAGGGCCTTTCTCAGCCAGGTCCTGGAATCTGATTCATGCATGCAAAGCCTGCGTGCTGACTGCCCCACTGATTCAGCCCCGGTGGAAGCCCGGGGCTTGTTTTGTAAACACTGTTAGCAGAAGGAGCGGCGAGCTAAAGTCCGTGCCCTTGCCAGATCCAGGGAGCGCAGCCAGTGCGGGGGAAGTTCAGACTCATGTCACGGGCATGTGCTCTGTTTGTGTCAAACACACAAAAAAACCTGACATTGCTGTAAGCCACCTTGGCTTGGCAGACTCGCGCCCGCAACCGGGCACGCAAACACCGAGGTACAATGCAGTCTTTCCATACAGCTGTCTTCTCCGTACTTGTTATTCTTTTTTTTTTCTGCTCGCACTTTTCTTTCGGGGGGGATTTTTCTAAATGCAGAGCAATTCAGCCCTAACGGCAGCTTCCTGCAGGAAGTGGCTGAAAAATGGCGTCGAGTCGACCTCGCTCCTGCTCGCAGATGCTGCTCGGAGATAAAGTCCCAACAATCCCGATTGTGTGGCTGCGGCGGGAGGCCGCCTCCGAGGGCCAGCGCAGCGCTGTTGCTCACAGCTGCAGAGCGTGCCATTCAAGGTCAAAGGGTGATGTGGCATACAGCACCCCAACGCTACAGCACTAATAGCTGTACAGTTTGTGGATAATGATGATTAGCTTATCGTAGCAAAAGTGATTACCATTCCAATGACTAAATATGAAAAAAAAAAAAATTGGGATGATTTCAATAACTATGATAAAAAAACTAAAATGTTTTGATGTTTGCTGCAGCTAGAATGTATTGCTTGGATCATCTTGCATCATTTTCACATGTCTGTGGTGGTGTTTTTTCTTGTCTTTTTTTCTTTCTGTTCTTGCCTTTTCCTTTCTGTCAGCATGAGTTCTGGGAGTTTGAAAGGACTGAGTGTACAGCACCTGCGGTATGAAAGCAAGTGTGGCTCCAAGTCCGATATTCAGACACAGAGAAGAAATGCTTTCACTGGCATTTGCTAAGGGCCCAAGTGCAGCTCCGAGTCCGATATTCAGACACAGAGAGAAATGCTTTCACTGGCATTTGCTAAGGGCCCACATGTAAGGCCACCAGCTGGAGTCTTAAAATAAGGACGATTAGGAATGATGAAATGCCGGCCTCACCACCTTCTGCCACAGAATCTGTGTTAGCAACACCATTTGGTCATCCTACACTTTCAAAGGCATGGTATGGGATCAGAGCGATGGTGTTCGCATGGAAATGTGTGATGCCTTGTTGTGGACTTTCAACGTCCATACATATTTACAGCTAAGGCTTAGCCCCACTGTCTTTTGTCTCCCTCAATCCGATTGACCCATTGTCCTAAATACCCACGTTCCACCATAACCCGGCACCCCCACCCTTCCCTCCCTTAGAAATGTAGAAATAAGGAGACACGGTCTAAGGAGAAACCCCCTGTAGCAGTGCCTTCTCTGTCTGTCTCATTCTTTATCCAGAGAGCAAGTATCCCTCGGCAAAGCCCGGCCTGATCCGGATCAAAGCAGAACCAGTTTCTCAGTTAGCTCCTCTTCAGGGTGGGGGTGGAGAGTGTGGAGCTTGGGGGTTTGCTAGATATTAATATGTGATTGTTGTTGTTGTTGTTGTTGTTATTGTACACTCCTTCCTCCATTAGACAAATGTGTCAGGGGATTTGTGGGTAAGCGTAGTCCGATGGCTTGTCCTCTCTCACCCCTGCGGAGAGACGAGGAGTACAGTGGGGGGTGGAGGAATCTCCATGATCCACACCCACCCCCCTGCTGTGCGTCACACACACAGTGTTAATGGCCTCTGTCCTCAGGCCTGCCTCTCCCTTCGAGGCCCATTAGGGCCAGAGACGGAGGCTGAGGCCCTCTGACTTCAGCATCACGCTTCACCTTCTCAGGTCAGAGGCGCCCGATAGGGTCAGTTGGGCTTCTGTCCCCTTTTTTGTGCCGTACCAGCAGTTTATCCATTTGTGTGTGTGTGTGTGTGTGTGTATTTGTGCATAAATGTGTGTGTGTGTGTGTGTGTGTGTGTGCGTGCGTGCGTGTGTGTGTGCATGTGCATATCTGTGTGTGTGTGTGTGTGTGTGTGTGTGTGTCTGTGTGTCATCGCCACAGGGGAAATAACAGTGGTCCATGGCAGCGCATCAGTACTGGGAAGACTGGACATCAATCAGCGTTCCCAGCACCTGTGTTAACGTTATAGATGTTTGACGTGGGATTACTCGGGTCCTGCTTGTTTGTACACTAAGCCGTTTTTTCCCCACCCTACTTTCTCTTTTTGCACAAATAGCCGCTTAAGCCACAGAGACACATCCGGAGGATATTTCCGCTCAGCGATTAGCCTCTAAAATCAAGTGAAGCACTATTAACATCCATTTGAGAGTTGGGATTTGACAATTGCCCTCCCTCCCACTTTCACTGTGCGGCTTGTCTGGGGCGACCTTCTGTCAGACACTGTTTGACAGACTGTTTAAGCCGTGTGTCCCTCTTCTGACAGCGTGTGTGTGTGTGTGTGTGCGTGTGTGTTTGATGGACTGTGGAATGCTTAAACTAGTAAGTGAACAGAGGATATGAGTCAATTCCAACAAAGTTGATGTTCCCGCTCTTTAAAATAAATTGATAAACTGCAAAGCTGTGTCGCCAATTGATTTGAGCCTATTTACATTTTTATTAGATAAAATTGAGCTTGTATGACTTTATCATTACGTTAATTTATTAATTTCATCCATGTCTATTTCATGCGTATAGGGTTATCAGGCATTGTCTGTGTGTGTGTGTTTGTGAGTGTACATGACTCAATAAGGGTTTACAGGCTGAAATGAAGGATAAACACTCATTTATACACAAACACACACACGCGCACCATTTCAGCTTGTTAAAAACTTCTCAAACTCATGTCCGCTCTCTTGAGTGCAATTCTGAGGAAGTGTCTGCCTCTGCAGAATGGAGTCGTCCCTCCTTTTCCCAGCAGTGAATTAGCCCGATAGCGCCGTGCTAATGAAAGGGACAGTGAGCCATCCGTTGCGCTCCGCTCCGCTCCGCGCGGCGTCTCAGGGGCAGTGTGTGTGTGTAGATGGCCTCTTAATGAAGACGGAGTTTGTTTTTCCCTCGCGTCTCGGCGTCCCGAGGGCCGGCGCGTAAGATGAGCTGCGGAGACATCCTCTCCGGAGACCCGGCGTGATTAATCGCTGCTCTTCCTGGTATCTATCATTTCAGAGCGAGCAGTGTGCTCTCAACCTCAACCCACACACACACACACACACACACACACTCTCTCTCTCTCTGGTGCAGCCATGCAACCATGGGACGACGAGGGGATTTGGGTGCCAAGATAACATCAGCTCCATCCACAACATGTAACATGCCCCCCCCCCCCCTCCTCAGTCAGTGTCCTTCTGTGGATGAGGTCTGAGGAGGGCTTGTATGTGTCCATATGAGTTGTCTAGACACAGATTATGTTTTAACACGCACTGGGCATCTTCTGATAGTGTTATCTTTGCTTTGGAAAATGGATTTAGTGCCACAGTGCATATTCACTATTTTTAGAGTAGTCTAACAGAAGCAGTTGCTCACTGTCAGAATAGACTGCTGCCTTTGATGAGGGTCCTGACTCTGCCTTGTCAGATTATCTGTGTGTTATAGCCTTACACAATGTTGGAATGGGATCTTCAAAGAAAAAAGTGACTGCAAGCATGATTTACTGTTGGGCCTGTAAATGATTGCCTAGTACTGTAGTAGGCCTATACCTGCTCATCTGAGCTGGGCTATCCATTCCATAATGGGCAAATTGCATTGACACTGTAATGCAATGACATTTCTAATCATCAAAGCATCACAGAAAAACTCACTTGACCTACAATAGGCAGCAGAGGATATTAAGCATTCTGATAATTGAATTAAATTCTAATAACCCTTGGTGATGGAGTGTCTCTTACTTAATTAGTGTGTCAAGTCTCTGTGATGATCATTTGTCTTCAGTAGGGCCAAATCCTATGAGTATATAGTGTTGATGAGTTTGTGATAGGTTAGTGGCATCCCAGGTTCTCGACTGGCTCCGAGCCAGGAGAGCAGGGAATGGGTTTTCAGACAGTGTCGGTTTCATATTGTTTTCATGCGCCACTAAGGAGTTCAAATAAAGATGTCCCTGTAGACACTGACTGGCATCTCAAGCCAAATCAGAAAGGAGAATGTGTGTGTGTGTGTGTGTGTGTGTGTGTGTGTGTGTGTGTGTCTTTTGTTAGTCTGTCTGTCTCTGTCTGTGAGTGTGGAAGAGAGATTAGATGTTTTTGTGTGTGTGTTTAGGGGCTGTGCATCAAGGAATTATCTTCAAAGTGTGTGTGTGTGTGTGCACATAAATATTATAATATAATTATCTTTGAGGAATAGACAGTTAAACCCTCTGTTGTGTTTGGTAGGTAGTGTTGTGTACCTGAACAGCAGTAGATGGAGCATTTGCAGCAGGATTGTCACCAGCGAAAGTCAGCCAATGATTTACAAACCATTCTCTCAAGCTCCCTGGTGAAGGATGGTCTCACTGTCCTAGATATGCCTCCCCCCACCTCTCAGACTCCTCCAGCTTTGTCCTTTTGTCCTACATCTGACTTCAGATCAGCTCCCCCTCAGCCTCAACCACACATGTGAGCACTCAGGCACTGAGAGAGAGAGAGAGAGAGAGAGAAGAGAGAAAGAGAGAGGAGAGAGGAGAGAGAGAGAAAATCCAGGAAGATGCTGAGGTGTAAATCTCTCCTGTGAGAAGCCATAGATGTGCTCCCTGCAGACAGCAGAGGTTGCATGCGTGATGAAAACGTAGAACAAGTGATAGGATCATCATGCTGTGGTGGAGGAGAAGGGGGGGGATGTAAGCCTTTACCGTACATGTGTGTGTGTGTGTGTGTGTGTGTGTGTGTGTGTGTACGCATATGTGTGTGTTTGTGTGTGTGTGTGTTGTTAAGGCACATGTGTTTGTTGTTCTGTGGCTGACCACAGTGTTACATATTCAGACGAAGGATTAAAACAGCACAGTCTCACCGCAGAAAAAAACAAGGCTGCTGCCAGCAGCGGGGCTCTTGTGAATTGATACTGAGCGGCTGGAAAACAGAAACCCTGCGCTCTGCTGTGGTGGTACGCTACGGTGTTCCTCTTTTCCGTAATCTCTCCACCACCGCTGCCTCGTGTCCCTCCCGAACAACGATCCTTTATTTGCTCTAATGAAATGCCCTCACGTCACGTCTTCGCTCACATGTTATTTCATGGCCCCGTTTGCTGCAATTAGGTTCTGCTGGAATAGAGTGCTTGACTCCACTGAGGTCCCCCCCCACCATTCTGTCTTAATGTTTTTTTTTTTAGAAATCGACTCACAGAAGTCCTCTGCCTGTATGCCTCATGATTTGTAACATTGTCAGAACTACTCTATTGTAATGCATTGCAAAACTGTTGTTTGTCCTTTTTCGGAGGGAAAATGATTGGGTTTATTGTCTAGCTCAATAGTTATTACTGGAAGGGCGGCAGGTTAACCTTTCCTCTGCATTTGTTTCTGTGCTCATGCAGACAATGGAGATGGATTGCGTGTGTACGCGCAGGCTCAAACGGTGGCCTTTTCTTATCGGCTTACAGTGGGCTATATCATCATGGAACAATTATGTGTTCAATAATAAATGCCACACCCCAAACACACGCTCAAACACTCATGCCCATACACAACATGTATACATATACACATGCCGCACACACCCACCCACACCCACCCACACACCCGGTTTTTGAAGAGCTTTGAATTCAAACTTGACCCTTTCCCCAGATAGTGAGCGGATCTGGCAGGACTGCAGGGTCTGCTGGTGGATCACCTTTCTCCCCAGACCTTTATATGTGCTCCATGCTCTTTGTAGCCCACCCTAACACCCCCCCCCCCCCAAACACACACACAGACACACACACACACTCACATACTCAAACATGCCCTCCACCTCGGTCCAGGTGAGCCGTGGGCATGGACTGTGACGGTGGGCCGTGGGTGGAGTGGAGTGGGGAACGGGGGCATAGAGCAGTGCCCTGGGCCAGCGACCCCTCTCCTCTCTGCTGGGCCCATCAGCGGGCAGTGGCACCCCCCTCTAAACCCCCCACCCAGCCTCAGCCCTGAATTATTGAACAGAGCAGCGGAGACTGTCTGAAAGGTTGCAATGATCAGAGACAGAGAGAGAGAGAGGAGGAGAGAGGGATGATCGAGAGACAGAAAGAGTGAGAGAGGATGGATTGTTATTCTAAAGACTCCACTTTGATGTCTTGATATTGGGTTACATACATAATTGTGTTAAAATCCGGATATTGATATTGTCCTGACTGTTCTACTGCTTCTGCTGTGTACATTTGAGATGTATCGTATTGGATCGGACTGAATTAAATAGGGCTGAATTGAGTTGAATTTGAATTGATTTGGACTGAGCTGAGACAGTGAGCGAGTAGTGTGGAGAGTTAATGAGAGAGCACATGTTTTGGAGGGAGAGAGAGAGAGAGAGGGAGAGAGAGAGAGCGAGGGGGGAGGACTGAGAGAAGACAGCACGTGAGTGAGCCAGTGTAAGGCTGGTCCAGCAGCAACAGCGGCGGCGTTTCTAGGGAGATGGACGATGGGGGATGAATAATTCCTGAGCTTGTCAGGGGAGAAGTCAGCAGATGACTTCTCTCTGGCTTTTCCAGCACGGCTGCCGTGGCCCTGCCCCAACTCCCTCTCAGCAAATAGGCTACCTACCTCCGGCAACTTTTGCACAACGTCGTTCATGCCAAGGGACTTCAGTTAATAGCTGGAGCGAGAGTGAGATGTGGGTAATTATATCTACGTTCTCTTCCAAAAGGATCCTACAGGAGACTGTGGAGAGTTGGCTCTGTGAGCATATGCCTTTAATATGAGACCAGTAGGCATGATCCAGATTGCGGCATGAGTCCAACCTAATACCTGTGTTTGAGTGCTGAAATGGAGACTGCAGCCAATTCCCTCTCTCGGCCCTTTTTTCTCCCCTTCTAATTGTATACGCAGCCAGAAAAAAAGCAGCGCTGTAATTGTAAGCTAAACCAATCAAGTGCCGTTAGACGTCCATTGTGCCGCTTGTTGTCACCATTCCAATGCCGTGGGGTTTGTTTGGATACAGCCTAGAACTTTTGAAACCCAAAAAATAATTTCACACACACACACACACAAAAAGAGAAGTCCTTGGAAAGCTAACTGAAATATCACGCCTCGGGTAAGATATGGAGAGTGGCAGTGAGGCCCTGGCACCGATGGGATATGGGTTTGTCCTGCCATTTTACAGCAATATGTGAGACTCGCTGTCTTTAGCTACTGCTGGTATAGCAGCGCGGGCACTGCCAGCCTGTGCCAAGCCTGCTCCACTGTGCTCCCTACTGCCAGG
The DNA here is from genome assembly GCF_963854185.1 of Sardina pilchardus. Lineage (NCBI taxonomy): Eukaryota > Metazoa > Chordata > Actinopteri > Clupeiformes > Clupeidae > Sardina > Sardina pilchardus. The sequence continues at coordinate 18,727,830 of NC_085001.1, read as the reverse complement.
AAATGTAATCCATTGTACAGCGGCCTCTGCCAGACCAAGTATAGGTCTGTCTCCATATGTCATTCCTCATCCAACTTTTAATACTTCAGGCTGAATTAGATCTCGTACCGTGTATACCCTGATGAAGCATTACTGTAGGTTTTATATATAGCCTATATTAGATGTGTACAATGCAAAATATATAATGTGATTATTTTTGAGGGAATTGAGGCAAACTAATTGTAGTTTACACCATGTCCTCCTTTCTGCAAGGCTTGCTGTTTCCTATTTCCACGGGATTAAAGATGTTGAAAATCTCATTTTCTCTGCTGGCTGCAGAGGGTGTGTGTGTGTGCGTGTGCATGTGTGTGTGAGTATACGTGTCGTGTGTGTGTGTGTGTGTGTGCTGTAGACCGGGAGGTAGGAGATGCGGCGGTGGCAGCATGCATCCTATATGTCATTCCTCATCTTGACCGGCGCACTGTACACGTGTATGTGTCCACATGATTAATGACGGGCGAATATGTGTACATCACAAGCCGCGCAGTACATCACCACATGTGCCGCAGGGAGGACACGGCCTGCTCTTGGTGCCGCCGTCTTCACATTAAGTCTAATGCCCCCGCCCTCTCAGGGTTCTCTCACACAAGTTCAATCTGTGCAATTTAGTCCTACTTTGTCTCTGCCAGCTCCGATAAAGACAAATAATTAGCAAAAGTGATTGATTAAATGTAAATAAATGAATGACTCAATTCTTCTTTGTTTCTTCTGCTCCGTGCAGGTGCCCCTGGCTTACGAAGGCAATCTCCCCAGCTGTGCCCCTGTACAATGGCATCGTCTTCCTCTTCGTTCTGGCCAACTTCAGCATGGCTACCTTCATGGACCCTGGCGTCTTTCCCAGAGGTCAGTGATTCCAGCTGTTCCATTCGTCTGTCCGTCTGTGGGCGAGTGTGTGAGACAGAGAGGAATGAGAGAGAGAGAGAAGTGACACACGACTCTCTCTCTTTGTGTGTGTGTGTGTGTGTTTCTGTCTGCGTGTGGGTATGCGTTCCTGTGAGAGACTGCCCATGTGTGCATCAGTGTGTGAAATAACGTTCACACAATTCTGTGTGTGTGTGTGTGAGTGTGTGTGTGTGTGTGTGTGTGTCTTTTGGCTCTCACCTCTCCACACATATTTGGTCCATCTCTCTCCCCCGTTCTCTGTAAGCCTGCTGAATTCATGCGCCATAGGCGCCGGATGACTTACACATCTGTGGCACGGGCCCAAAGGGCTTCTGGGAAAATGAAGAGAGCGCCACTGGCTGCGGTAGAAAACGGCTCCCCTGATTGGATGACTCGGGGTCATTTATAGCAGCAAAGGACGAGACACACCTCTCTGTCCAAGGCTTAATCTGTCACGGCTACAGCAGTTATTACCAGCACATGGGGTGCTCTGTGTGTGTGTGTGTGTGTGTGTGTGTGTGTGTGTGTGTGTGTGTGTGTGTGTGTGTGTGTGTGTGTGTGTGTGTGTGTGTGTGTGTGTATCTGTGTGTCTGTCTGTCTGTGTGTGCGTGTGTCTGTGTGTGTGTGTGCGTACGCGTGTTTGTTTATGGAATGGAATATGGCCCATCAGATCCTCACGAGCGGTCCGCTCGGGTAATGATATGATCTCTGGGGCTCTTCCCTCCCCGCTGTAAACAGGATAATCATGGCAGCTCTTTTATGGGCTCTCTCTCTCTCTCTCTCTCTTTCTCTCTCTCTCTCTCTCTCTCTCTCTCTCTGAGCACCTCCGGTCCCATCATTCCCCTACAGGGCCCACGGCTCTCTCTCTCTCCCCGCACAGCACGCGGGTGGAGGTGGAGACGGAGGTGTGGAACAGATGGAGGATTGTGTGGTGACATGCTGCACTGTTGGCAGTGAAGGGAGAGACCTTCACTGGGGCATGTGGGTGCAGCGATTAGTGTTATCACCTCGTAAGAGGTTGAATCGAGTTCAATTCACTAGCGTTTGCGAAGTCTTTGTTAAGTTGCTTTGGATAAAAGCGTTACCTGTTACCTTAAGCTTCTGAGAAATGTGCCGCAAAATCGCATTTGGAGCCTGTTGGTGAGTGTTTGGAATTGAGTTACTGTGAAGACCTCTGTTGCCCGGACCCCCCTCCTTCTCTGTGTGTGTGTGTGTGTGTGTGTGTGTGTGTGTGTGTGTGTGTGTGTGTGTGTGTGTGTGTGTGTGTGTGTGTGTGTGCGTGTGTGAAAAGGTGGCAATGGCGTCATCTGTCCCTCTGATCCCCACAGCCAACGAAGACGAGGACAAGGACGACGACTTCCGGGCGCCGCTCTACAAGAACGTGGAGATCAAGGGCATCCAGGTGCGCATGAAGTGGTGCGCCACCTGCCACTTCTACCGGCCGCCGCGCTGCTCTCACTGCAGCGTGTGTGACAACTGTGTGGAGGTGAGGCAAAGGCACACACACGCACACACACACACACGCACACACACACCACTTTCACACCTCACTTTCACTACTACAGTTGGCTCACTGAATTCCCTGCCCACTCTTTGCAGGATCAATGGTGTGTTATGTGAGACAGTAGTCAGTAGTTGTTTTATGTATAGTATTCTGTTACAATCCATCTCTTCCTTGATTAATACGGTCTCGACATAAACATGGGCAGCGCATTGTATTACCTCGTTAGATTACACCTACATTATGGGTTAACATTATGGGCTCCTCCATCTTCTTTGACTCATCCGCCGCTTTTGTCTTTTATCTCGACAATGAAAGGCGCAGAAAGCATTAGCCCAGATAAAAATGTCGACTTTCTCTCGATAGTGAGAAGTGTTCTCCAAATGACTAAGTGCAAAACGCCCGCAGCAGGAACAACAGCGAAAATGGCTTGGTGCTCTGCGGCGCGCGAAGATACAAGACTTTATTTTAATGGCCGTCACTGTCACACACAGCATGTAATGTCTCGAAACACAGAGCTATAAAAGCGACTGGGGCACTCGTGTTCGTGGCAACACGTGGTGTTATTGCCTGTGGAGGATTAGAGGGGTCAGGGGGGGCTTTTATGAATCCCTGGGCACTCAAGCATGCCACTTTGCATTGTGGGTCCATATGCACTGTGTCCAGCTTGGGTGTGTCTGCGTGCAGCATGTTTTAATGTCCTTTTGATACAGCCCTTACATTATACCCTTTTTGAGTCTCGTATGATAAACACAGAGTGTGTGTGTGTGAAGAGAGATATGAGTGTGTTCTTTAGAGAGAATAAGCCTCAGTCGGTTCGGCTTGTGAGAACACTGCCTGTGAGGGGAGCTTTTGTGTTTTGGGGTTTGTGCCAGTCACCGCCATTCACACGCACACACTCACTCTCACACACACACACACACACTGGCGATGAGCTCACTGGTGGTGCTGTGGAGGAGTAGGGGAGTGTAACCTCAATATGGAGGCCAGCTGAGAATTTAGTGGAGTAGGTGGTAATCCTGGGGAACTTTTGGGGGGTTGTAACTCAGGGTGCGTATGGCAGGGAGATGACTTGCATAATGTGGGTGTAAAACATGGCCGTCTCCAGAGACACGCGGAGCTCAAGTAATTCCTCATGGCGAAAGTGCGACGTTGGATAAGCGCGAGTGCAAATTCTCACAAACTTGGCAGTTGGCGGACACTTTTAAAGTCCGCGGCCGAGCCAAGGAATGCTTTATCAAAACACTCAACAACAAAATAAAAGTGAAAGAAAAAAAATCCTTCCGCCCCCGAGCTTCATTCACTCTCAGCTCGTTCATTCACTCTCAACTTTGTTTCACCCACTGACTCATACAGTATCTTCTCCCCATTCCTCCAACCCCCCCCTCCCTCCCCCCTCCTCCCGCTCCCCTCTTGCAGGACTTTGACCACCACTGCCCCTGGGTGAACAACTGCATCGGGCGGCGCAACTACCGTTACTTCTTCCTCTTCCTGCTGTCCCTGAGCACCCACATGGTGGGCGTCTTCTCCTTCGGCCTGCTCTTCGTGCTCCACCATCTGGAGCGGCTGGGCGCCCTGCACACCACTGTGACGTATCCTTTTTTTTCTCTCCCCCCTGAACGTCTCTCTTGTCGAGCGCTCGTGTGCATCGGTGGGGGCGGGGGGCGGGAGGGGGGGGGGGGGGGATAGCCCTGGGGTTGAGAGGAAAAGATGTCATTTCAACACGGGGTTCGTAGGAATAAGGGCGGTTGGTGAGTCACGGTTATTCGGCCGCTGGGTCTTGAGTGTGTCCTGTTGGAGAGAGCGATTATGATTTTGGCTGTGTGTGTGAGTGTGTGCGTGTCTGAGTATGTGACTGTGTGTGTGTGTGTGTGTCTGTGTGTCTGTGTGTCTGTGACTGTGTGTGTGTGTGTGTGTGCGTGTGTGTGTGTGTCTGTGTTTCTGAGTGTATGTGACTGTTTGCGTGAGTGTGTGTGTATGACAATGTTTCTGGCTCATTTGAGATGTGTTGCATGGGCGTGCCAGGTTGGTGTGAGTTGCGAGGCTCCTTGACTCTCGGTCCCCCCTGCAGTCTGGTGGTCATGTGCATATCGGGGCTGTTCTTCATCCCCGTCGTCGGGCTCACCGGCTTCCATATGGTGCTTGTTGCCAGGGGTCGCACGACAAACGAGCAGGTGAGGTCTGGCTGAGAGGTTAAACGGGGTCGACACCCACACACTTCCATGCACAGATTCACTGTCACTCTCACACCCAGAGAGATTCCACAGACACGCATTTATATAACCACACACACAAAAACTCACTCTTCCCACACATACTCTTTCATATGGCCTCCCCTCGCACTTAAACATTTAACGACACAAATCCGTATTGCTGGAGGGATGTTCCTGTATGAGGATGAGCAAACAGGAGTTCTGTTGATGTGGCGGTCGCGTTCTAAACAAGTGGCTGTCTGTTCCACAGGTGACTGGAAAGTTCCGCGGAGGAGTGAATCCATTCACCCGTGGTTGCTGTGGCAACGTGAAGTATGTTTTGTGCAGTCCCCTGGCTCCCAGGTAAGGAGAAGAGAGGACAGAGCGATAGATAGATAGATAGAAAAAAAAAGAAAGAATGACAGAAAGGGAGAGAGAGCGAAATGGCTGAGTGAACAGGGCGGAAAAAATAGAACGCAAAAAGGGGAAATAAATTACCGTGTACCGCAAGGTCAGAACGGAGTCGTCGCGCAAAGGAGAGTCCAGACAAACAACACGCCACAAGGCCTCACAAACGGCAGCGCTGCACCGACGAGGTTTCCATGGCATCCAAGAGGTACCTAAGCCCCTCTTGCTCCCATGGTTTACTCATTTCCAAGCAGACGATGAGAGAACCATCGGTGGCCACAGGAGTCTGCGGGGAGGCGTCATGTCCTGTTTTGCAGGCAGCGGCCCTGGGGAAGGCAGATGGCCGCTTAGATTTAATCACTGCCTAGAACAATGGTACAGCGGGGGGAAAGTGATCAGCGCACAAACAGGACCTCTGATGTCCGCCGGGCCAAGGGCTCCAGCCTCATTAAGACCATTCTCAGAGAAAATGGCAGCTTATACTCTCTTCGCACGTCAGGCACGAGATGAGAGGCCTCCATGAGATGATATAGCCTCATCCATCATTTCCCTGAAAAAAGTAGTCCTCTCCAGTAGTCATTGCATTCTTGCATTTCAGAGAGGGTATCCCATTATCTCCTTGTGTAACAGTAGTGAGTCGTGTTGTGAAGTAATACTGTAATATAGGAATGTACGTACATCTATATAACTTCGACAGGTGCTGGATATGGGCACAAACGTAGTCAAAGGAAATGTGTCATACCTGAGTGGTCGAAGCGTTGTACTTTGCCATTAAACCGGGAGCATGTTAGGCAGTGTGCGGATGTTTTTCCTTTGGTAAAGTAATACGGCATCATAACACAAATGGATTGGCCTGAGCTCAGAAGAGGCTTTTGACCCCCCCTCAACAGGTACATGGTGGCTCCCAAGAAGAGGCCCGCCGTGCCGATCCAGCCGCCTTTCCTGCGGCCAGACCTTTCCGACAGACAACTCACCATCAAGGTCAGCGACAATGGGATCCATAGCAGCATCCTCCGGACAAAAGTGAGCCTCTCCCTCTCGTCATTCTCTCCGCACTCCTCCCTCTGTCCACCGCCCACACACTTAAGGCTAACGTGTGTGTGTGTGTGTCTCTCTCTATCTCTCTCTCTCTCTCTATCTCTCTCTCTCTCTCCCCAGTCTAAAATCAGTCTTGCTGACCTGGATGACAAAGGCATGGAGATGCAGCCACCTCTTCCCCCAAAAGCTGACCGCTACAACCATCTGAAGAACCAGCTGACATCCAGTGAGGGCAAGTATACCCCAGAGACCACTCTTAAAAAGCTGTGGGATCCTTGCTTACAGCGGAGGGGAGACAATCCAGCAGTTTTGTCGACAGATTTAGTGGTCCTTTCTGTAAAGAGATGTTGGATGGAAATTCATACCACTGTCTCGGTTCCCTCCCTGCCTCTCACATATACTCATATACTGCCATCTGGTGGTGACTTTGTGGAAGCACATTCTGCATTGATTGTGATTGTGAGACATAATTTGTCATATCTGTGTATTTCTTTTTCTAGAGAGCTCCTTGTCCAGTAATCCAGTGAACCCTTCTACCCCAGCCATGTACAAGTACCGCCCCTCTTTTGGCACCATGCCCAAAGTACACTACCATGCAGCTGGAGAGAAGGTTAGCACTATGGCCATGATACTCAGACGATTTTATTTTATGTTATCTGAATGCATAATGGGCTAATGTATTGATAAACACTTTGATTGCAATTATCAACTATGTTATATGGGATTTTTCTACATTTTTATGTGCTTTGGTGATTAGGTTTAAGGGCCATTCCCACTAAGAATGAAAACAACAAAAATTCTAGCTAATATGACTGAAAACATCGACACATAAATTATATCAATAACAACATGTTTAATGACAACACAGTTTGCATTGTTTTTTAACAATCACACTCAGAGTGATTTTGAGAATGATAAATAGCTGACTGCCAATCAGAATCCATCAAATCTTAGCCATCTCACTCATCTACATGAGAAGAGACTTTCCTTGTCGTTGGGCAGTGTGGACACTTTTATCGTTATAGTTATAGTTATCTTTATAGTTATCGATCCTGGTGTGGACACTTTTAGCGTTATAGTTAGAGTTATCTTTATAGTTATCGATCCTGGTGTGAATGGCCCTTTACAGGAGTAGAAAAGAGTATCTCTTTAAATAGTAACAATCGTTAAAATAAGACCATTTATTTTAAAACCAGTGCTACTTTCATGTTTCATAGTTTTCCTTATAATAAGGAGATAACCATTCTGTGGTGCTTGCTGACGTTTCAGATTGTAATACCGGATGATTGTAACACATCTGCCATCTTGGAGGAGAGCGGCCGGGGCCACGACTACCGCTCGGAGCCCAACCTGGACCTCCCCGACTACAGCAGCACTCCGCTCCACCGCACCTTCCAGTCCTCGCCCCTGCAGCTGGACCAGTACAGCATCAACTCGCGCTCGCTCAGCCTCAAGCAGCACCGGCACGCGGCCGACAAGGCCCGGGGCCTGGGGAGCGGCCGGGCGGAGGCGGTGGGGGCCGCCGCTGCCGCTGCGGCGTCAGGCGCGTCCTACAAGGGCGTCTACGCGCCGGGGACGCTGTCCAACCGCAACGGGAGCCTGTCGTACGACAGCCTGCTCAGCCCCAGCTTCGCCTCTCCGTCGCAGGCGTCGTCGTCATCGGCGGCGGGGGAGTGCGTGGTCCACCCCGGCGTGCCTTCCATGGGCTTCCACTCCCCCTACCTGCCCACGAAAATGTGCCACGTGCGGGGGCCCGAGCTCCAGCGGCACGCGCCCCCGCCGGTCACCGCCACCGTCACCGCCTCCTACAGCCCCGTGCGCATCGGAGGCTTCAAGGGCCGGCGCTCGCCGCACCCGCAGCAGCACCCGCAGCAGCACCCGCAGCAGCACCCGCAGGAGCGCGACCCCTCGCCCGTGCGCTACGACAACCTCTCCAAAACCATCATGGCCTCCATCCAGGAGCGCAAGGAGCTGGAGGAGCGCGAGAAACTCATGCACCTGCACGGCCACCGCCAGCCGCCGCTGGCCAGCTACGCCGTGGCCTCCGCCGTGGCCGCCGCCGACTCGGGCGTGTTCGACGCCTGCAGCTACGGACTGCCGCCCAGCGCCTGCTACGCCGACGGGCCCCGGGGCCCCGGCTCGCAGGGGGGGGTCGTCGCCGTGGGCTACGGCGGCTCGCGGGAGAACCTGGTGGGGTCGGTCGGGGGGGTGATGGGCTACGGGGCGCGGACGCCCATCCTGCGCTCGGCGGCCTCCTCGCTGGCGCGCGCCCCCAGGACTTCCTCCAGCTCGCTGCACACGGACGGCCGGACGGCCGAGCCGGCGTCCTACCGCTCGCCCGGCCACCAGCCGCACCACTCCCCCGCGCCCATCCCCCGCTCCCCCTCCTACTCCCACCAGAAGGTCTCCTTCATTAGCGCCCTGGAGAGGAGCGACTCGCCACGCATGGGCTCCCCCAGGTACGAATCCTAACAACACCTCCACCACCACCACCACCACCACCACCCTCCCACCACTCACAAAAACATGCTGTCCATCCAGAGTGGACGGCTGCATGGCTGTAACTTTACTCAGCTGGCCGACTGCAGCGTAACAGGGGCTTAGCCAACACTCCCAGCTGCTCCTCGTCAGAGCATGTATCGGCCAGAACGAGACTGGAGCCCATAAATCACGTCAAAGCAGTCAGTCTGTCCCCTGTCCTAACTTATTATCATTGTCAGCAAGTAAACAAGGAGACACTCTATATAGGTTTGTCCTTAATATAATGTTTTGCCGTCTTAGCAAACATTGTTTTGTATATAATTTGTAATGTTTAGAGACAAAATAAACTTGCTGTATTCAACTCACTGATTTTTTTTTTCTTTTCATTTTGCATGTTTGTTCCTATTGTCTTTATTTGTCTGTCACGTGTTTCTGTAACACTGTCCCTGCATCACCTTCTCATGATTGTCCATCCTGAATAATCCCATCTCACATTTCTCTCGCTTTAGTCTGTCCGTTTCATCTCCTTCGAACTTTTTCCTTTTAACATTTTGGTCTTCACACTGCCTGCCACAAGGATCCACCTGCGATCTGACGGACTAACCCTCCCCTCATGCACGCAAGAATGACCTAACGCTCTTTCTCACCATCACCTAACCCGTTTCATCACCATTTGAAATCGCAACTGTTGAGTCTCGAAAATCTCTTTTATTCCTGTTAAACATACATGTCCTTTCGTCTCTTTTCTCCAATCCAGAGAGGACATGGCCCAGGGGAAAATTAATGGACAACCTAAGGGTCAAATGCGAGACTGCCACCTAGGGACATCCTCCGGTACCCCGGGCACCCCCCTCAGCCCCGCCCGACACACCAGTGTGAAAAAGGTGTCGGGGGTGGGGGGCACCACCTACGAGATATCTGTTTGAGAATGGCAGGGTCTCGCTCCCAACTACCAAGCCCCCCCAGCCCAACGCCACCCACAGGAGGTAGCACTGCCAAGGCAAACACCACCACCACCACCACTACGCGTGCTAGAGGAGACATGGGTCGTGGCCTTTCCTTTTTTAACCTCATCCGAACACTGTACATTGACCTATCAGAGGCTGGCAAAACCGTTACCAATAACAAAACGACTGCCAAAGTAGACATCCTCTGACCTCTGTGGTTTGGCCCAGTGCATGTGTGTGTGTGTGTGTGTGTGTGTGTGTGTGTGTGTGTGTGTGTGTAAGTGTGTGTGGGCACAAGTGTCAATGGTGGAAAACGTCAATAGCTGTGCTCCCTGGCTTATGTTGTGGTCTTACATGCCCTCAGCAAAAAAAAAGAATAAAAAAAGAAAAAAGAAAGAAATCGATGAAGGCACTTCTGTGTTGTCGAGAAGTTGCTCAAGTAGCGCACATACGCTAGAGCTGGGTGGGCAATGAACGGCGACGAGGCTAATCGTAGCCTCTTTTCTTTAAAGGCTAGTTATCTGTGTCTATTTTCTCTGTCCATTCTCAGGTAATGTTATATTACCATGATGGAGAAAGATAAGGTGCTCACAGTGCCCAATTGAGTCCATTTGTTTTCTTTTTTGTACATCCCCCATTCAAATGTATATGGTAATGTTATAAAGACTTTAAACGCATTTCTTCTTGCTAACATATTTGTTGCTTCTGACATTTGTATTATTTTCAGTGTTTTTAACCCAGTCCTTGAGAATCTGTTATGTTGAAGCATTACCAGTACTCGTGTGCATTTAATGCATATCCATAGTTTGTAAGCTAGTCTTTTGAATGAGATTTGTGTTGTTTTCATGATTTTTTTTTTTTTTTTCCTAAACTATGCGTTCAAAAGAGAAACAATGTTCCTAAACTATTGCAGGTCCTCACACATCATTTGCACTGATATACTCAGCACAAGATATCTGTACCTCCAGGCCTTTGCCCCAAGCTAATCTACAGTATTTCTTTGGCGATTGTAGATTGGTCTTCTGACATCATACAAATTCCATGACTTGGCTGACCCAACAGGGGGTGCTAACGTGCGTCCGTGTCAGTATCAGTCTCAGTTCAGTGTGGCACTCAACCATGAGCAATCATAAAGGCTCATTGTCTATTTTCTTTTTAAATTTAGTTATTTCTTGGAACAAATCTAATGCAGCGGTTGATTGCATTTATTAAACGTCTCTGTATTTATTTTTATACCACATCAATGGAATGGATAAATTTGCAATAGATATTCACATGTGATCCATAGCTACATGGCCTATTCAAGCATACAGGTCCAGCATTGCTGTTTTTTATGAGTTTGATTTTTTTTTTATACCCAACCTTTCAATTGTTTGATACATCCTGCTTTTTATACAGATATTCAATTAAAGCGTGAATGTTTGTATTTTGAGTGGATTTTGTGCATAATTTAAATAATTTAAATGAATGGAAAAAAAATAAGCACTCAAAACCAACATTTGGGTTATAGAAGGTATAATTGTATGTTGAACTATTTTGCAGTGTATTAAAAAAAATAAAAAAGGATAAGAACATATGAGGCAATGTACTCCATGGGTTTGAATGTTGTAACAAGCCTTGATTTGGGATGTGGCCTGATATGATAACAGACCTGTCGTACTCACACAGCTGTTTTTTGTTTGTTTGTTTGTTTGTTTTTGCATACCTGACTGCCTGTATTTTACATGTAAGTCTCATCAAAATGTCCCAGACAAAAATTCCTTGCCATTTTCAAAGGCTGTCTGGCACAGCATACGTACATATATTATGTAATGTGTAAATTCATGGAAATTGCAGGATTTTTGTTGAAATGAAGATTTCCTTTCTGAAGAAATATAGTTTGATATCAAGGTACACATTATTATTTTTTGTTCATCAAAAATATCTAATTAAATATAGCTTGAACGTTGCCCTCTGTCAAGTATTTTTCTTCTCCAGATTTCATAATGACTGATCAACTGTGAATGATTCAATCCCATTAGTTGCATATTCTTAGATAGATTGTTTTGCCTATGATTGGTTGTGGCATATTGTACCATATTGAGTTGACTGCCACACGATGTAGTAATTCCTAAGGGGACAAATAAATTCCCGGTTCACTCTTCAGGCTGCAATCAAATCAACCGTCTTGGCATTCGAGCACAGGAGAGAAATGATCTGTTTTTGTCAGTTTCAGAACTGGGATATTCCTAAAATATTTACCAGGTGCGCCCTCTGGTGCGCCTACAGACGCATGACTTCCTTCTAGAGGCGTGAGTGTGTCTGTGTGTGTTGGGGGGGGGGGGGGGGGGGTAGGATAGGGGGATCTTCCAGATCGTGATCCTTAAAAGAGAAAAAGAGAATGTTAATGTTGGTCTACAAACCAATACAGCATGGTCTGGAATGTAGGCTGAGCCTTGCACGTTTTTGTCTTGCGTGAGGCCAAAACGGTTCACAAGTGTCCAAACCATAGACTGCATAAATCCAAGGTCCAAACCCGAATTAATACTGAATCACAAATGACATGTGGCCTCAAGATTATGTGGAATATTTAAGGAATGAATGAAGTACATGCTAAAGCTTCACACAACAATATGAGGCAATGGCATGCCACAACAATGGCAAGATAATTACAATATACAAAAGATAAAACGATTTTGTATTTAGTTCCTATTCAACTTAAAAGTAGCCTAGCTAATTCTTTACAACTTTACAACGTTTACAACTTTAGTGCAACGCTTAGAAACATTGCCTTAATCTCCAAATAGTATTGGTCAAATATCATCAGGTAATTCACCCAAATATTTCCGCCAAATGTTTTCCTTATCACCACATAATAACCATGTGATTTTCTTCATGAGGTTTTATGCTAACAGGTCAGCCTACTTTTCGCTGAAGTGACAGTTGGTGTGTCGTGAATACGCTTGGCTCAGCCTCCGCCGTTCTGTTGTGCGTGCGGGTCCACGCTCTATGAAAGCGCGCTCACGGACTCTCAGGTGAATGGAGAGAGAGAGGGAGAGAAGGGGGACAAGAGAGGCTCTGCTGTCCTGTCTTCGTCGTTGAAACTGAAAAATAGGGAAAATGGGACTTTGTATGTTCAGAAGCACACCCGTTTTTATTGTGTCCTTTCTGTTTTGGATCACAGGATGTGCACCACAAAAAGTAAGTAATAGTCATCTGACCGTCAATATGTTGTTTGTTAGGCTACTTTATTTTCCTCTAAGTTAGAATGTACGTGATTTGTAGACAGCAACTGTACTGTCACTTCGATGCGATGGAAGCAAGCCCTGCGTTGCGACTCTGCTTTCTTGACCAGAGGGAAACAATTCAACAAGTTTCCCCGCTGTTTTTGGTCAACAAGTAGAAGAAGAGCGTGTAGTAGAATTTGCCCAGAAGTTTTTGGTGTCTTTAGCTTTGGCATCGTGGCGCATTGTAAATGTTTCGACTTAATTTAATGCCTTAAATAGCAGTTTCATGGCGAGGTTCACTTCTTGTGCTTGGAACGCTCTGCTGTTGTTTTGGTGTCACGTAAGCTTATTAAAATTGCGGTATGCTAATGGAAAAAATTTAACGCATTGCCATCAGTAAACAAAATGCCAGCGCATGACACAGAGTTCTAAAAGAGGACAATCCAGCTCGAGGCAAAAATCAAAATGAATTGATTTACTATCTGTCTGACTGTCTTAATAAGGCACTGACATATCTGTCAGTGTTTGCATAATTCAGCAAGGGTAAATTATTGCTATTTGTGTCTAAATGGACTCTATTCAGACTAGGTGGCACAGAAACAGAGCTGTCACTAGTCTTAGTTGTTTTTTTGTTTGTTTTGTTAAGCGATTTAATTTTGCAGGTATTTCAACACGCATGCGCCATTATGAGTATTACTAAGTTAATTTAGTTTTATTTATTTACATCTTTAAATCTTAAAAAAAAAAAAAAAAAAAAAAACACTCTCTGAAACTTTGCATGGAGCCTTTTTGTACCCCCTGGCAATGCCATGGTTACACTCACAGTGGAAGCCTGGCCTCTGTGTTGCAACGAGCAGCATAAACAACACCTCCTCAATTGGTGCTCATTACGCTGCTCCACGGCTCACTGCTACACTATCTCATCACTGCTCTGCTATGGTGGTCCACTCGCTGCTTATTAGATCCGCTGTCAGGGGGGGCAGCTACAATATGAATGACCACTCTACCCAGAGGTCACAGCCTGAGCTGGTGTCAAATGTAATCAAACTGCCGTTGGATAGCTGGCCCCTTCCTTTGTGTTTGTGTTTGGTTTGAGCCAGTTCAGGGTCACACAGATGAACATCATCGGTGGTCGAGGCAAACTGCTGGGCTTTTCCTCTGCTCCTCCAGGGAGATGAAGGATCAGTGACAGATGACTATGTGTTAGATCTGCAGGCAACACTATCAGCAGACAGAAAGAGGGAAGTGGTGGTTGTTGGTATAGCTTGACTGGCAGGTCCCTCCTCTCCCTCTGTGGGGTGAGAGTGGAAACTCAGCATCTGTTTTTTTTTTTGTGTGGTTTTTTTTTTCACCTTCTCAGCATTGGGGAAAGGCCTCTTTAATCTCACCACGATTTACAGGTGATTAGCAGATTCCTGCAGAAGGCATGCTTTTAATAATCAAATCCTTCCTGCCACTTTTGGCAGACTGGTTTCTGAATGAATTACTCTGGAATAACCTCACTCCCATTCCTTTGGTCATTCAGCTGGTGGTATGGCCACAACAAATCATTCACTCAGCGAATGACCCCAAAATGTAATAGTATCTACGCATGACCACCAGACATCCCTATTCATAGCCCTCTGAACAACCCTCACCTGAATACTTGTAACATTTCTCGCTCGAACACTCCCCGCATTCTCATGTCTTCTGAGAGCGTGGCGCAAAAAAAGGAAAGTTCACAAGTGTTGCGCTGCCCCTTTAGGCTTTGGGGCAACAGTTGTGGGATACGAACTGTCAAGACTCATCCACGTCCACTGTGGCTGAGCCGGAGCAAGTGGCAGAATTCTTAGAATTGGACAAACAAAAGGCCGTCGGTGCACTGGGCTGTCAGCTCTCCCTTGCCTCAGTCTCTGTGCACATCGGGCGCTCACTATCTCTGTAATTATCTGCCTGAGGGGGCTCTCTAAATGATGCCTTTGTCCTCCTTTGTGTTAAGTTGATTTTTTGAAACAGCGTAAACATGAATTGGATTGGTGGCCATGCTTGCCCCCCCCCCCCCCTCTAGAAAGAGGAGGTAGTAGTGTTTTATATGAGAGTAAGTGCAGCATTTGCATTTTTGTTTTAGAAATTGCACACACAAAATTGGCAAGTGATTTCAAGATGTTTGTCCACCACGCATTGTTTGTTTTGTTGTTGACATTTGCCACTGACCTTGGTTAATGCGGATAAATATTTTGGAAGCATAAGATGTGATGCATAACGATGTGAATTGCTTGCACGCATGAATGAATGTAGTGGCTTGGACAGCCTTCTGTGTAACAGATATACGAGGAGGAGAAAAACACTTTGCCTTTTGGAGGAGAAACTGCCCTGTCATCCTGCTTGCCTCTCGGTTACATCGGGATTAACTGTCTCGGAAGCACTGGCTGAATCACATTCCAGATCTGGAAACGATTTTGCTAAACTAGTCAATCTCTCCATGGAGATAAGGCTTGCATCTCGCCCACATGTTTCACACTGTGCACATCCATAATTACGGCTGCTCATTTTGGAATGGCAGAAAGCCTGTGAAAACTATGTTAATTGGTGTGTACCACACAAATTTGGATCACTAACTGCCCACCCACCCAGTCGAGATACCAGTGGATCTTTTTGGCAGTGTGTTAGTGTTTGGGGATTATGACAAGAAATATAAAACACTGAGTATCTGAACACTGTTTTGGGTGCAACAACAATGTACTAGAGATACCGAGTGAACCTGCTGACCCTAAAAAAAAAAAACTGCAGTATTTTTTTTTATTCAAGGTTAGTTGAGAGAGAGAGAGAGAGAGAGAGAGAGAGAGAGAGACAGAGAGAGAGAAAAGTTGACATCAGAAGGAAGATATGTGATAAGTTGGAGGCTAGTGTATCTGAGCCCTCCACAGCTGTGTCAAGACTGCTCTCAAGGATCCTTCTCCTCTTAAAGCAGCACCGCTCCTTTCCTCTCCTCTCCTCTCCCTCTCCTCTCGCAGGACGCTCGGGGAGGTGCACCGGAGCGGGAGCGGCAAGGCTGGGATTTAACGGGTGGCTTCATTCCCGAGCTGTCAGGAGCGCGGTGACAGATTAGGCTGCTGAGATGAACCTAATGTAACACATCGTCACAACATTCACACCAGCAGAGGCCGATAGCCCGGTGGTGGAGCGGGGCTCACTTTTCACAACCAATAAATAGCCCCTGCTGCAAGGATCTCAGCCCCCTTACGAGGGCCCCGCCTGTCTGTTTATGAGCGACTCCGGGTCTGTTTGTGCATTTGAGCGAGTGTGTGGCAAGACCTGACTGACTAGGGGGCTCCGTCTGCTGGAGTTTAGCAGTCAAGACGTAAGCTCGCTCTTTCCCCCTGTCATGTGGGGGTGGGGGGGTGTCAGGGGGGAGTGGGGAGAAAAAAAAAACTTGACGTAAACTTGTTGTGATCCCACTCAGAGGAACTGAGAGTAGCAAAATAATAAAAGAGAACAAATGTGCTCTAAGGCACCCTTTTTTGGAAGAAGTATTCGCAGGAGTGAAACACCAGATGGAAATCCGAAAAGCTTGTTTCTCAAATCAGTCAAATGATTTGTTGAGATCCCTTTGTTTATTCTGGGTTGTCAAACATCACAAAAACATTGAACATTGAATTTACACAGACTTTAATAACAAGTTTTATTCCATTTTGATACAGCTTTATGAGGATACTATTTGCAATAAATACCCATATTAGAACTGGATTGCTATTGCTTATATATTGCTATAGTTACTCAAGTAGTTGCTATAGTTGATATAAACACAGTAGCAGTTGCTTAGAGTTACAATATTTGTAGCAAACAAACACACAAAATAAAGAAACAAACAAATGAATTACGATAAAACGGAACAGAAATATGTTATTTTTTCCATCAATAAGCTAATGCCTCCATTCATACCATTTATTCTCTCAATAAAGCTCAGTTGGCTTAGATTCTTGACTGCCTCTCGGCTTTTTAGAGTTTGTAGGTTACGCAATGGCATCTTGTCAGTTCCTGATGTAATGGTGCATTGCTGTCTTACAGTAATGAAGTCCAGTGAAAAAAATACTTCAAACCACATAGACCGTAATGCAGCGTGAACAATGCTCTGCTTTGTCATTGCGATCTGTCACTTGACTCACACAATTACTGTATTTGTCCGGGTGATCTACTTCTGGAGGGGGGTTGTCTAGTCATTTTGACCAAGGCACAACTAGGGCGCGATGACCAGCAGGTCTTATGTAAACTTCTGCTTGCTGCTACTTATTAGCATCACTTCATTAAAATGTCATCTCCTATCCCAGCATGAAGCACAGTACCGGCTGGCATGGCCCCGCATTGTTCTCTATGAGAAAAGGCATCCTTGGTTAATTGAGCCCCCTGCCTGTGATGTAACAGAACTGGGATGTTTGGCATTATAAGAATGTCCCATTTCCATTATACACTGTGCCACTTTGGAAGCCATTCATGTGAAGTCTACCATGCACATTTCTGTGCCTACCCACCAACGGATAGCTAAGTCTGAGGCACAATCCACAATTATAACCTAGTTTTTGTCAAATGGGGGTTGGAGATTCACTAGCTTGGAATAAGTGTGAGAGACCAGGCCTGGACAGTAAACGCTGAATCATTTATATGAAATATTTCGTCATGAATGGGAAAATGTCAGAATTGTGCGTGCATCCAGCAGTTTACCCCCCCCCCCTTCCCCCATTCATGAAAGTTTCCTTGATTCCATAATGCAATGAAGAACAGTGCCGTGCAGCCAAAATCGGCTTACTCTTCTCCTGCTCTGTGAGAATGGCATTTGACCGGTTCAAATGTCAGTCATGTAATTATTTGTGGAGTGGTACACAGACTTGTGCTAAGTCCAGCAGGCCAGCTTATCCAAAGCGTCTGCACCCTGGAAGCAGGTTGTCTTGGAGGTAAACACTCTTAATGATAAACAAGTTGTACCAAAGTACAAAGCCTGCCAGAGTTTTGTTAAAGAGCTCTGTTTTGAATTGTACCATTTGGCTGCATGTCAATGTATAAATCTAGTATTTGTATGCAGATGGATGATTGGCATGCATTTGTATTCATTTCCACGTATGTGTGTGTGTGTGTTCACAATCTGGTACTTATTTGTTCATATTGGTCAGGCTTTGCATTGAAATTCACTCTAAAAGCACAGACCTTGTTTTTCCTTTCAAATATGGGCAATAAGCCACCAGGGAACATGTATGGTAATGCTGTATACAGTATATGCAGATGGAGGATGTGTCTAATATGCATGTCTAGGTATATGTGTCAAATCTGATACATTTGTTAATATTGCTTAGAATTTTCTAAGAAATATGCTCAAAAATGCTGCAGCCCTAGCTGTGTCTAATGAAGTATGGGGGTGATAAGCCACTTAGCAACCTCCTGTGCTATAAACATGTTTCCCTCTTTTACTGCAAAGTGCAAATTACTGGACAGCCTCCAGCTAGGTTTCAACAGTGCGGGTTGTTTTTTTTGTTCTCAGTACAACTGCGGCAAAGTCAAGTAAGGAGGTCAGGGAGGGAGGACGGAGTGATGTGGTACGGCACGCAGAGAGGACGAGGGGGAAAAGGCAGTGCTCCCGACCGGTAGGCCTATACTTGGTTCTGTCCTTGCAAGAGAATGACATTAATGTCCCCCAGGAGAGCGGTGTCTAACAAAGCTGGCAAAAACGTCTGGTCAAGTCGCTCCTTTGACATGCGATGAGGATGTTTTTGTAAATGGACAGTTTTACTGTCTCAGGTCCTCCTGCTGTGTCGGGAGTAAGGAGGACTCAAGGTCTCAATCAGGGCTACTTTTGTGGAGGTGTAGAGCTAGCCCTTGTTGGCCCTTCAGTGCTTCCATATCGCCTTAGTGTGTCTATGTAGACAGTATTTCTTCTTAGAAATAGGCTGGTTGGAATGTTTTTGATGAGAACACACACATGACCCAATCACTGTGCTTTGACGTTATTGAAGGGATGGAGGCTTTTGCGTTTAGCCTCTGTGCTTTGGCAGCCGTTTTAATTTAGTTCCAAGGCCAGGATGTACAAACGCTGCTGCTTTGGGTGCGGGGAGCGCAGGCCAGGGGGATTCATTTACCTGTCTGGTAGCAAGGCACTCTGGGCCGGGTTGTTCACCCTGCTTTCCCACAGTCCAGTCCCCGGGTCGGCAGGAAAGCTAATAAAGCAGGACCCCCACAAAGGTCTGGATCTGGAGTGGTCTGCCCCGACAGACATCTGACTGCCATTAGAGTGAGGTCCCCTGCATCCTGCGCACCTGGGACGCATTACCGCCAGTGTGTTTGAAGAAATACCTCCCCGGGGTTACCATAGCAGGAGCAAAGAGCAGCTTTGATATGCCGGCAAAGGAGGAGGATTGACTAGGTCAGGCATGCACACATTTTGCGCAAAGCAACTCAATTTTACAGGCCTCCGCCGCATTTCAAAAGTAATGGCGGCGAGGCAAGCCCAGAGACAGTGATTTACTGTAAGCGGGTGCCTCTGCATGATTATCCTCTTGTGGATGGACTGATGATTTTTTTTTTTCTTCTTTCCTCCCACCAGGCGTGAGTCTTAAAGTCTTAAAGTCTGGGAATGTAAAGTTAACTGATTTACTTGACACTTATAACAATTGTGTTTTTGGTTTCACCAAAATTTGGGTGGTCTGAGCAATGGCGGCCAATAAACAGTGCTTGCATTGTTGGACGTCCTACTCAGAGTGGCTTAACTGTAACTACATAATGAGAGGACATGGTGTTTAATGGAACAGTATTCATCTTTCATGCTCTGTCTTTGTTGTTTGACTGAGAACTGGTGGGGGTGGTATTTCCAAGCAATAGTGTGGTGCGCATTTTGGTGTTTTCAACGAACATGGTAAACCAAGGAGGATGATACAGTTTTTGCACAGAATCCATTTCCCGTAAAAGCTGGATTTCCTGTCCCTCATGCATATTCTGCATCTGCATAATACACTGAATGAAACCATTCATTACAACCATTACAACCATTAGCCCAATGTATACAATGTATATTATGTCATCACTGTTTTGTCTCCACCATCCTCCGTACCAATATTTGAGACATATTGTCTTTTTTTTTTTCTCAGGTGTATTTCGACTGTGGAGCCAAAGTGGACGTTGTGGATGCCCAGGGGCTCATTCTCTCCCCTGGATTTCCCTATAACTACTCCTCAGGGACTCACTGTGTGTGGCAGTTCTTTGTACCTGTGGGCCACCAGCTCATCATGGAGATGTTTGACTTTGACGTCTTCGAGAATCACAACAGTCAGGTCCGATTTGCCGCCATGTCGGAGGGGGACCTGGACGAGGAGATGATGGACGACAGTGCGGCGTACTCGACCGAGATGCCGGCGGTGGACGAAGGTGACCCCTCCCAGTATAAAGGCTTCGCCACGGCAACACAAGGCAGCAGTAGCAGCGGCGGCAACGCCAGGGAGCCCCAGTCTTCACCAAAGGACGAGGCCAAGCCCGTGGTCGTCCAAGAGCAGTCCACGAAAATGGAGATGGCCAAAGTGTCCAACTCTGCCAAATGGTCACCGGCCTCGCCCTCTGTGGCGCCCTCGCTGCAGCCCCCTGAGCAGCAGGCTGCCGGGACGGAGCTGGGAGAGGGAGAGAAAGCCCAGAGCGACGGCATCTCGCCGCAGGGCCTGCGGGCCGACAGCAGCCTGGGGCGGAGCGAGTTTGTGTACGAGCCCACCTCGCCTCCGCCTTCGCCCGCCGACGACACCGAGTCGGCGAGTCCGGAGACGCAGCAGGCGCAGGTGGACGCCTGCCCGCACGACGTCCTCTACATCTCCGACCTGATCACCTTCTCGTCGCGCTTCTGCGGCGCCAACCGGCCGGCCAGCAGCCAGCTGGTGTTCGGCTCCTCGGACGACATGGTGGAGGTGATCATGGAGCTCATCACCACCACCCACTGGGGCCGCGGCTTCGCGCTGCTCTTCCACTACCGCAACCAGACCGACGCCATGGCCGACCAGCGCACCCTCACCCCCGCGGCCAGGCACACGGACGCCGTGCTGGCCATCGTGAGCGGGGTCGCCTTCTTCGCCGTGGCTCTCTCCTGTGTGCTCTTCATCATCTTCAGGTAAGCATTTTATGGGGAGAGAAGGAAGCCCAGTTCTGTCTTACTGTAGCTTATGTGTTTGATTTTATTGTATTTGTGGCTCCAATAATATTCTCGTCTGAAAAGGGTAACCAAGAGCAGGTGCTCAACAGGACATATTCATTTGTAGAGAATATTGCAGCACGTGGAAATTTCCATTAAAGGGTTGCGGTCACAGAAAAGTGGTGGTTATTTATTTCATTTATTTAGTCTTACACTAAATTTCCACATGTTTGGCAACAACTGAAATGTGCCCAATGTTGGAGAACCTGTTTTGAATGACTGAATATTAGATTCCCATGCCACAGATTTAGCATGGTGTAGTTGGCAGGCCAGCCATTTGTGTTCGACCTAGAGGGGGTGTTTCTGATATTCATTTCGGTGTTAGTACAACAGCAACGTTATCATGAATGGGTTTGTTGATAGGGCTGCACTCCTACACGTGGTGGCCAGTCGGGTGTTGACTCAGCTGGAGTCCTTCCCAGCCCCTGAAGTGCGGTGGGTGCGCGAGGGCCGCCCTGCTCGGCTGCACCTTGATGTGGGCCTGTTTCCTATTGTGGGAGCCAGAGCCTGCTCAAGGTGCAGCACCTGGCATCGATTCCCTCGGACAAAAGGGAAAAAGCACAGCCGCACAATGGTCGGCGCAAATGAAAAAGGAGGAAAAACAAGTAGAGCTGTACGTTTCTGCCCCCCAGATGCTATTGTAATTGTTTAATAGAACAAAGGGTGTACTTCACAAGCTGTGTGGGGTGTTGCTATCACTTGGGGAGGATGTAATCCTATCCATTTAGAGTGCCATGTACGGATATGGATGAGGACTGTCAAAGAGTGTCCTTATCTGATCTCTTGCCCGTTCCCCCGGCCCAAAGCCTGACCGACACTGTGAACCGTCTCATGCCCTGAAAGCACAGGCCATTCAGTGCTTGCCAGATTTAGTGATTCTGAGGCTTGAATGAAATGTCGTTTAATTTAATTTTGAACTGTACGTCCCCCATTCCCAACATTGCTTGGCTAGCTGCAGAAACCCAGACATGTACTGACCCATTATGAAATGAGAGCAGTAATAGTGGAAAGTAAATCTGTAGCAAATTAAATGTTTGCTTCCATTAAAAGTGTGTGTGTGTGTGTGTGTGTGTGTGTGTGTGTGTGTGTGTGTGTGTGTGTGGTAGCACACAATAACACCAGTGGTGTATAATACAGTTCATGAGGGGGAATATAAAGCAGATCTCGGCAGTTAAATGAACGTCTAATTATGAGGAACTAGAAAGACATAAAAAGCAGCAGGGAATCAGTACACTGCCCTAAGTAATATACGGTTGAGGGAAATTCTAAATTGCATGAGGCTCTCATTTTCTATTAAAGGAATTCCAGCAGTAATCAGTCTGATTTTGGCTGGAGGCTTGGTTAGTTTTGCTCAACGTCTTAGTTTTTCGTATTGAGCCCTGAACATCAGCACCCAGAGACAAAACAAAGGTACATTGTTATGTCTGTTATTGTTGTTTTCTGCTCTGTGTTGTTGCTGTTGCTTGTCTGCTGTAGTCTTGTTTATAAATCTTCAGCAGATCCAAGTAATACACTGGAATCAAGCAATTGCCTTTGATTGACGCTGAGGGTTAGACACGCAATTCTACACGCATTGTCAAAATGTTGTGGGTCTTTTGTGTTCCAGACCAAAACTATGCGCAAAAGGGGCCAGCGCATCTCCCTCCAGCAACCCTGAGGTAAAACAACCAAACAATCCTCTGATCTCAATAAAAAGCAAGCAGACATTCCTCCTCAGGTTAGATTAGACTCAGATCCTGCCGCCTTACCTTCATATCCTCCATATTCTCCTGTAACAGCTATATGCCCCACAATATTCTTCTTTAGTCTTTATGACACACATTCACAATGATGAACATCACTGACCTTCATAATGATTTGAACTGATTAAGCATCATATAATGCTTTTATTCATGCATATGGCAGTTACTGTATGTACAGTATATAACTTGTATAGGCCTACAGTTAATCAGTTAAGTTGTATCCTTCAGAAATGCCTCTATGTTCTCAAGTGGCTTATTATGGGTTGCATTTTGCATTGCTCCGGTAATGCCACGGATTCTCAATGAGCCTGAGGTCAGATGTTTCACTGGGTGACTTAAGGACACGAACTCTTTTACATGACCGAGCTATTCTTTGGCTCAGAACTTTGGAACAGTCCACCCACAACAGCGAGTTTCAAGCTCAATTAACACACTGAAGCAGATTGACTTGAACATTTTATGACTTTGCAAAGTCCTGATTTACTGTGGCGAATGCATGCAGCCTTATGTAATCCCGACATCTTTTAACCGGCCTCTGTGCCATAAATTGCTGCATTATAAATAATAACAAACAAACAAATTCAAAAGCAGCAAGTGGCTCCTTTTAGAAATATGGAGTAGTTCATAAAATACCATAATTATGTTACAAAGTATTTCCGATTTACCGAGGCTACATGGTGTCACGCTCTGTCAGAACGTATGGTTAGGAGAGTGGTGCCATATTTAGTAGACTTGTGTGTTTGTCATTAATGGTTTGGCTGCTTGTTGTTTCTGTGCCCCGTGGTGTGGCGCCCGGCCTGCTGCCTGGCCTGGCATAGGTACCTCAGCTTGTGCAGAACCCCGGGGCGGACGTCAGCGAGTTGCAGCTGGTGCCTCCCAATGCCCCCGGCCAAGAGACTGTGCCCAAGAATGGCAACAACAACCGGTCGCACAGCCTGAGCCTGCCAAACACAGGTAGCATGGTGTCTCTCTCTCTCTCTCTCTCTATTTTTTCCTCTCTCTCTCTTTCTCTCTCTCCGTCTCTCTCTTTCTGTCTCTGTCTCCCTCACTGTCATTTTGCTGTCTCTCTCTGTGGTGCCATCTGTAATTGAGGGGTCCCTTTTGGGGTCTCTGGGCTGAGTCCAGCAACGCCGACGATGACCTCATCTGTCCCGGAATTGAACTTATACATCCAGTTTAATTGGTCGGGAACAGAATCTACTTGTTTCCATGAATGGAAGCAAGAGGAGCCCACCATCATTGTCTCCATCTATGAGCCAATGTTGAACTGTTCATCTATTTCTCATAATACAACATGCTGTTGGGTTTGTGATGTAGTGTGTAGTGCAGTTCATTTGATTTCCATCAGCCTGAAGAAGTGGTGTCTGTGGATTTAAACTGATTTGGGTAACTTGAGCAATCTATAGTCTCGCTCACTGTGACTGGCGAAGCCTCCGCCTGAAATACTGGGGAGATTTAAAGGTCGTGGCATTTAACCTAGACGTAAACACCCCCTTTCTCTTTTTTAAAGTAGTTTTGTGTTGTTGTCAGTCACCTAGCGCCATAACTGTTTGATTACACATAAACATTCACTTTAAAGCTGTTTATTTTTCGTTGTTTGTGTCTTGTGGATGTTTGTCCAGAGTTGTCGTTCACGTCTGGCATCGAGGCGGCCACCAACCCCGAGCAGGACATCTCCTCTGGGGGTCTTACCGAGCTGGAGCTGGGCACAGACGAGGTGTTTGTGATCTCCTCCGGACCCAGTCCAAGCAGATTGCCATTCTGTCCCCAAACGGTGAGTTACAGAGCTGGGGGGGGGGATGTGGGTTGTGGGGTGTGGTGCTGTGGGGGGGACCACAGTGCATTCGGGAAGCTGGTTGCATCCTTGCCAAACGCTGGAGGGGAGGGTGGCAGTGGCGCTGGCTTTGATGCCATTTAAAGTGGACCTCCCATACGATAAACAGTGTTCCCTTCTCCCCTAGCGGAGCGAATGTATAATAATGTCGGGGTTAGGCTGCCCCAGCGTTTTTTTTTTGCATGTGAACCACTTGTGCTGCTCTGCGACAAAAGCTGGCATGAAAGATCTCTGGCAGCACTTAGGGAGCTGGCGTGCTTTCCAGCAGCCCAGGCTAATGAATGTATTATCTGTGCAGCCAATTTCCCTGGTCTAATGCTCTGTGTGTGGCTCTCTCTCACTCTCTTTTCCTCTCTCACTCACTCTCTCTGTCTCTCTCTGTGTGAGTGTGTGTCACCTTTTTTTTTTTTTTTTTTTGCGACTATACTTTAAATGCTGTAAAAGTTTAGTGTTGTGTT
This sequence comes from Sardina pilchardus, assembly GCF_963854185.1. NCBI lineage: Eukaryota > Metazoa > Chordata > Actinopteri > Clupeiformes > Clupeidae > Sardina > Sardina pilchardus. Next base: position 18,702,911 of record NC_085001.1, on the reverse strand, counting down.
TGGCTTAAGTTAAAGTCTGACTGTGGGACTAGAGAGTCTCTTATACCTAGATTGACTTTTAGGTTTTCTGTGTGTGTGTGTGTGTGTGTGTGTGTGTGTGTGTCCGGCTCTCAAACAAGTCAGTATTGTGTTTGGGGCTTTTGTGGTGCATAGAGTCCTCCACTTTAAACCCCTGCCTAATTCGTGTCTAGACGTGGAGAGCTGTTAGTGATTCTTTGTAAGGATTACCTTCCTCTTTCCGATGATGAACAGCTGACTAATGAACTGGGACGTGTGCCTGATGTGCCTTTCACATCTGATCAGCCACTCCAATCAATGGAGCGTTTCAGCCACTGCCAGTGTTCCTGGGCTTTTCTGCAGGGCCACAGGATGGCCACTATTGTCCCTCTTCGAGCCCCGGCTCTCCAACTGGCATCGTACCTGCGCATTGCGGAGGATTAGGAAGAGACCATGCCACTGGATAGCAAGCCCAAACAGAAAAATGTAATCTAATTCCTAATTCAATTACATCACGCTCCATTTAGTTTTTTTGTGCTCTGTTCCTCAGTGTTTGCGCTGTTTATTTCCCTTCTCTTGTCACGAATCAAGTGCACGATTGTGTTTTTTAAGCGCAGGGGACTGATTTAAGGCCAGGGTTGGGTGTAATTACATGATGATAATCTAATGACCGACCGACCGACCAATCAGCTCCGTCAACATTGCGTGTACTGTATGCTCCCCGTGTCCGTCAATACGCAGTATTTCATGTACTTCTCGGAAAGCACCTTGTGCGGCATGAACGGGGTGTTTTGTCCTCCGTGTGTAAATTTAAATTAATGACCGAGTCTGGTGTGTAATTCAGACTGGCAGCTTATTAAGCCACTTCGCGGAGTGACTGCATTAGTCAGTGCTAATCGGAGCTGTTCTCTTATAATCCATCAAAAATTCTCCAAAAAAAAAATCTGTTTGGGAACATTCATTACTCACCCGGAGAGGTTCATTCACCTCAAACTGTGGCAGGAAATGTGTCGAATGTTGTCGAGCCCAAGCTGCTAGCAGTGCAATTTATGGATGACTGATTTGAACATCTTTCTCTATCTGCTGTTTAAGTCTATAAGTCCAATAAGAGAGAGAGTTGCTGGCTGATATTTTAAAACACCAAACTTCTGTGTGCCAGTCTGTGCTTTATTTCAATATTTAACAATTCACTGTAATGAAAAACTCAACATATTGTGTAATGCATGAGATCATCATTAACAGAAGAAAAAGTAGGCCATAATGTTAAATTATACGCAATAAAAATGAAAATAAGAAAATAAGTGCTTTTGGATTGTTTTTACATCGTAAAACAAAACTCCAAAACTCAAAACTATGAAGTATCACGCACATGGTTATGTAGTAAACAACAAAGTCTAAGTCCAAAGCTAAATGTTTTGTATTTCAGGCTCTCCAGAGAGTAGCCAACGTTTCCTGTGATGACAGCATCTCACAGTCTTGGCATGCTCTCCACCCACCCTGATTAGACACTGGGAATAGCTTTCCAGCAGTGCTGAAGGGAAGGGGGGACTAAACATGTTGAGCTCTTGTTGGCTGCTTTTCACTCAACTCACGTTAATCAAGAGGCATTCTAGGTGATCATCTCATGGCCCTGGTTATGATGACTGATATTTAGCAGACACTTCCAAAGTGAGACAGATTTAGGTCTGCCGACAGTTGGTCGGCCGACGTCGGCGTTGATGTGGGTCGGCGGGGTTACCGCTGTTCCACTACCCGCTAGTATGATGATGCCAATAGCGTGCAAAGCAGTCCTGAATGTAAAAAGAAGCAGCTTTGAAAAATCAGATTCATGAAATGTACTTTTTCCTCTGTTGATATGTATTACTATTAATATGTGTAATATTTGTGGTGTCTTAAGCTGCTGGGATCTTGAATTTTCCCTTGGGTATCAATAAAGTATCTATCTATCTATCTATCTATCTATCTATCTATCTATCTATCTAATAAAACAAATATGGTTGATGTATTATATTTATATTCATATGTTGATATTTTACTGCTAAAGCTAGATAAGGATATGAAAAACCCTTGAAAATAAAAACCCTCATTGAAAGTGACATGGGTTCGCCCGCTATACCCATCTCAGTGAGGAGATTCAGCATGGAACATAAAAACATGTTCTCATTCTGTGTAAATGTGACAGGAAGATTCAAGGCTGTGAGAAACGCCTATCAAAGCCATTGCTAAGCAGTCAGCAGGAAGATGGTGAAATAAACTGGTGTCAGCAACACTGCATTAACAAAGGCTTACCATGCTAGGTAACTTCATCTGGTCATGGGTGAGGGGGGGGGGGGTGAGGGGGGGGGGGGGGGGGGGGGTGTTACTGGAAGGAGCAAAACTTCAGTGACATTTTTCCAGCATTGTTGTTCATCATCTTGGTCAAGAACTCTGATTGTTGATCAGGAGTTGATCCATGCATGTTTTGCTTAAGATGAAGGTTGTCTGTGTGTTAAGGCCTAAAAAGTTTTAGCCTTCACTCTTTGCTATTGTCGGATGCTCTTTGGTGTCAAGGAGTCAAAAAGAAAAAAGGGACAGAAGAAAACAGACCAAGGCACTCCTTAAATTAAAATATCTTTATTGAGTGGACTTGTCCTTAATGAACAAACTAAAAATGTTTATGCACGTTTTGTATTAGTATTCATGTAAAAGCGGCACAACCTCGTAGATCAGACCTGTGGTGTATGTTTAGTGTCTTTCCCTCATGTATAAAGTGCAAGGTACCTTTGGGGTTGTGGTAGTCATCATGACATAGAGTAATACTCTTGTTCCTCAACAGCGGGAGAGGTTCCTGCGACACAGTGACACCGGTCCCTCCCAGGTGAGTGACTGGCCGTCTCCAGAGCCTGCAGCTGCCCCTGCCGGAACCACAGGGTCCTCCAACAGCTCTCGCCCACGAGCCTGGAGCGTCCGCACCTTCCAGGACTTCCTCCCTCCTCTGCCACAGCTGCACAAGAAGTGGTGCAGTTGGAACTCCACCAGCCCCTTCACCAAGCTGGTCGACAGCGTGAGTAGCAGAAAGAAAAGCTAGCATGTGTTGTGTGTGTACAGAATGTAGACCAATAGTCAAAACCTATGACGGTCACCTACAAAAAAAAAGCCCCAAAGTTGCCACCTTTGCCCATATGAGAGGTCTATTGGAACCTAATATAGTCGTGTCTCTCCATGTGCCCCTCTGGCCCACTGAGGCCCCCTGTGGTATATCTGGCACTAACACGACTTGAAAGATAAACTAAATTTGTTGCCAAAGTGGAGCCACTGTGGTCCTGGTTTGTTGCTTCACAACTCGTTGGAGCCCTTTCTATTGTTCCAACGTGTCTATTTGTCCTAGTGGGCCCAATTGGAGGCACTTTTAGACATTTGGATCGGGATTGGCATAAGAACAGCCAGCCTTACTGGTTCAGAGATCCAGTCATCTGGCTAAGGAGCTGGGCTAGCATTGCTATAGCCAGAAAAGTGAGTGTGGGTTCAATTCCTGGCTCCCACTGCTGTGCCCTTGCTGAACCCTGACGGTGTCTGCTTCATCTAGAGTGCAATTGTGCAATTGTTTTGGTTTGAATATTATTCACGGGGCAGCCGTGGCCTACTGGTTAGGGCTTTGGGCTCGTAACCGGAGGGTTGCCGGTTCGATCCCCGGCCAGTCCACGGCTGAAGTGCCCTTGAGCAAGGCACCCCTCACTGCTCCCCGAGCGTCACTGGTTGGGCAGGCAGCTCACTGCTCCGGGTTAATGTGTGATTAACCTCACTGTGTGTTCACTGTGTGCTGTGTGTGTTCACAAATTTGGTTAAATTGGGTTAAATGCAGAGAAACTAATTTCCCTCACGGGATCAAAAAAGGTATATATTCTATTCTATTCTATTTACTAGATCACATAAAGTAGAAAAGTGCATAGCCTTGTATTCAATGTATCCTAGTTAGCAGTACTTTGTAGTGGTTGGTGGTTAGGAACGAGCCCAGTTCAAAATAAAAAGAGCAGTGATCAAATGCTGCAGGAGAGGAAGGGTGGGAGAGATGGCAGTGCGTGATTTCTCTGAAATAATGACCAGCTTTTTTGGTAAGCGATGGCTCAAGTCAAGTCAGCGTTTTCCTTGCAAGTCAAGTCAGTGTTTTCTTGGAAATTCTCTGTAATCAAGTTTCTTTACTTACTTTAGATCATCTCACCTCTGCTCTCCCTTTCTCTGTCACATAGATAGTTTAGCATGGCATTATCCAGTTTGAAAGTGATTATTTTGCACAACACTGAGTGATGCTACAACCTAACAATATCTGTCTTGATATTGGGGGGACATTTGAGCATTTTCTTTTTTTATATTGTCCAAAAATTAAGTTTTAAAGACCTGTCCCCTCAAATATATGTTACGATAGAATAGAATAGAATATATACTTTAACCCAATTTAACCGAATTAGTGAACACACAGCACACATTGAACACACAGTGAGGTGAATCACACAACCCAGAGCAGTGAGCTGCCTGCCCAACCAGCGGCGCTCGGGGAAGATTAAGGCCTTATTGAATACATACTAAACCGTGACAACAAGCACAGCCACAGACTAATCAACAGCCTCACTTCATCTGTGAGTGGTCATACAGTAGGTTACTGTTTTGGCCAGTCAGTGCACTCTTGCAAAACTGAATGTGGTTTTAACATAGAAATGTACAATAACATAACTTATAAAAGGAGAATTTATACAGTTCTTCTAAATAGAGAAACAAGACAATTGTTGAAAGTGCTTTTAGATTTAATAAAAAAAAACAAATAAATTCAAATGCTTCCACTTAAAATAATTATCCCGAGAATGGAAGTTTTCAAGAACTCTCACAAGTTTCGTTCTCACGGCTATTCTAATTCTCCAGGCACCATCCAGCTCGGTAGCCGACTGCCAGACTGAGGGCAAGAGGAAGGTTTTCTCGGACACCATGCTGGGCAGCAAGGCGGACACAAGCCAGTCCGACTCCTCCATGAGCAACGCCTCCTACCCCCTTACCCAGCCAGCACAGCGGCAGCGGCGCCTCAACTCCACCAGTAACCTCCGCCGCGCACGCTTCGCCGCCCCATGCTTTGGCCTCCTGTCCGGCTCCCCAGAGGGCAGCAGATCGCCCCCTAGGGGCCACCAGGGTCCTGATGCCCACAGCGGGGGCAGTTCTCCGGGGCAACAGCGGCAGCAGCATGGGGAGGCCCAGGCCGGGAAGATCCGGGACTTCGCCGGAGGAGGCGGCGGCGACGATCACATCACCGTGCCGGTGTTCGCCATATCGGAGGAGGAGGATCGGCAGCCTCTGGTGCTGGCCGAGCACCTAAGCCAGTCCTCGGCCATGCACAACGGACTGAGCCAGGGCAAGAGGCTCGCAGACGGGGGCGCGCTCAACGGGTCCGTCCTGTCCCGCAACAACGGGAAGTCCGAGTGGAGGCCGTGGGCCAACAGCAGCACGGCGGAGCCCGGCCTTCTCCCGGCTGGCGTGTCCAGCGGAGCGGCGCAATCAGCGCTGGTGTTGTCAAACAGCTTGTCTGGTCCGATACAGCTGTCCTCGCTTAGCCAATAAACAAAGCCACGCAGTACGGTGGGCCAAGGACACGATCAATCGAAGCAGTGTTTGAGTCGGAACTGAGGAATGACTCCTGACTCGAACCAGCCGTGTTGAGCTGGCGTTTCACTGGCAAAGGCAAACCGGCAAAAAAAAAGCCTGGAAAAATCCCTACAGATAAACCTGAAGTTAATCTATCAGAGCCGTCTTGACAAAGAGTGAGGAAAGGACTTGTTTTCTATATATGTGTGTAATCATTTTTGTTACTCTTTACCATCCATTTACCAACCATTATATATGCACATACTGTAGGCCTACTAGGTCAAGATATTATCAGAGACTGAAAGAACCATCATTTCAAAATTACAGCTGAAGTTCTTTAATATCCTGTATCTTATCCATCTCCATTCAACATGTAGTCTCTGTTTTTACGTTGCTTATAAAAGAATATCAAATATCCAATATGTAAATGCAGTAGTTAGAGGTAAAGGTGTATATTTTACCATCCACTAGTGCTATGAATTAATACCTAACTGAAATGATAGATTGTATGTGTTTTTTTTCCTATATCAAAGTGATATTCCAAATACCTGCACTTTTTTTTACACAAGTTTGTCCTTAATCCTGCAGTAGGCTACTATGTAGAGGACCAATTAGAGTGTGTCGTGCAGTGCAGCAAGCCGCTTGGCAGGCCCTTTTTCTGCGATTCACTGGGTCCAACATGCCTCTGTACACTGAGTTTAGTAACGCACATGGCCCAGTGCCCACTCGTGCCCCATATCAGCACACCTTCGGTGGGACTGTGGCCAACGTTAATATGCTGCTACTGCTGTTGCTGCTGCTACGCGTGCTCACGCATATTCTCCCTCTCTCCTGGAAAGATAAGATAAAAAAAAATAAGAAAAAAAAACACCTGGACTCACACCTCTTGCCATGCTGGATCATGACCGATGGATGCAGCCGCTGCACCCAAAACGCAGTTTCATAATATGCGTGTGGCCTGCACAAACATAATGGCTGGCGTTCCAAGTTTTTTTTTTTTTCTTTTTAAAAAAAAGGGAACTGATAACTGTGCAAACATGACTGAAAAAAAGCAACTAACCTTTATTATGTGTAAGTATACGCTACTGTATAGAGAATATTATAGTGAGTGTAACAAACAATGAGTGGAGTCAAAAGGGGAGTGTGTGAACAAGATTCACTAATAAAAACTATGTGCCATCTCTGTGTAATTCATTGCATTATTTTTTTTTAAGAAAATTATGATACTGACGGTGCATCATGTGGGTACCGCAGAAATACAGACACAAACGCAGGTATTTTAATCAATGCAAGGGTTTATTAGTGCAGTAAACAGAAAATAACTTTCTTGTTAGAATGATTCTACCTGACGTTACATTTTTTTTTTTTTTTTAGCATTGCTAATGCACAGGAGGCACTGAAAGCTGTCAAAGGCATTCAACTTTAACAGTGCTACTCTAAATGCCCCCTATGGTCCTTGGCTACTCAAAAAAAAAAAAGAAAGAAACCTGCTGAACATAATGTACAGACGGGATTGTTCTCCTTTTGAACTTGTAGTAAGCCTTGATGAGGTAGAATTCAACTACCCCCCTCTTATGTGCTCCGAACTGTATGGCGCTTTCCAGACTTTCTCACAAAAGTGAGTAAATATTTGCCCCTGGAGTACAATGTTTTCCTTTGAGAAAAAAAAAAAAAAATGGCAAAGCGGCCTACCACCCACTCCTGATCAGCGGCTTGCACTGTTGTTGGCTTTAGGGTGCAGAGGTCCTCTGCTTGGATACAATTAAAACGCAGCAGTGGCGCTGGGCAAAGGGGTTGGTGGGGTGGGGGGGGGGGGGATTGGCCCGGGGCTCGTCTCAGGGTCTTGAGCCGCTCAGGAATGCTAGTGTGAGCCTACAAACCAGGAAACCCACAACTGCCCTCGTCCGCCCTCTGGACGTCAGCGGGCGGGTTCCGGGGCAAGGGCTCTGCACATGCACGCACACCGTCACACACGTATTCACTCACGCACTCAGACACACATACACACACACACACACACACACACACACACACACACACACACAGTCACACACTGATAGCTGTTCAGTGATTGGCAAGTCTGGAAGATGCACTTAACTGTACGTATTGCACTCGAGGGGGTCAATGTCCCTGGATCAAAATAAGCTGTTGTGCAATACTGATTGAAAAGGGGGGGGGGGGGGGGGGGGGGGGGATCAAAACCAGTTCCAAACTCTGTTTGTTGTGGGCAAACTACAAAAACAGCAAACTTTCACCCTTGCAAAAGAGGCAAATCTAGGGTGACTACCCCACAACTGATCAAATGTTATATGTAAACACTTGTATTTAGGGGCGGGGGGGAGGGGGGGAAACTACCTACATTCCCAATTAGGAAATAATACTACAATAAATTCACATCTACAAAACAAGTCATTGCAACAAGTTGGGAAAAAGTATATAGAATAACATGACAGTGTAATATATTGCATACTGAACCCCCTGGTCCAATATCTGGAGAAGTGAAAAATCAACCCTAAGGCCATATATAAATGACAAACATGGTGACGGGCTCAAGCCATAGTACTGGAGTGCCAGAGGCATTCCGACTCAGCCACCACTGATTCATTACTTATTTAAAAAGGGTAGAATACATCGTCCAGAGTTATAAAAACGGTCACTCTTCTATTCCCTCAAGCACACTTAAGAGCACCGAAACAATGTGTTTGAACTTCGAAGATCGAAACACAAATACGTCCGACCATTCACAATCCACAATAATATTTGTGTGTAGTAGTAGCCGCCATACGCACTGGCACATTAGATATCCGGAAACGTCGTCTCGAGTGAACTTTTCCCACAGGACATTTGACCTCAGTCATGCCTGCGCACTCCATTAGCCACCTGATTAGGTTGCCCTCCGTGTCGGAGTGAGGTTGACTTATGTGTGTGAGCTTAAACAACACTATGAGCCTATACGAAAAAACAGAGAGAAGGAATCCCCCCCCTCCCCTCTCCTATGGACGACCATTGTGCCTTCTACGCGACCCAGAGCCAACGCTGGCCATTACCATCGGGTCGGAGTAAGCGTCCGTAATGCACGGCATTAATCAGCTTAGAGTTGATTATCTCGAGCAAAGCATACAACGGAGCGGCCGTGGCCTTGGATAAAACTACACAGTTTCAACACATTACTCTTATCCCCTCACAGAGTAGAAGGTGTAATCCTATACAACTATCACATGAACTCCCACTAAGCCCTGCTCTGTACAGCTCTAGGCTCACAAGGCTTCTCACCTCTATGCGTTTCACCAAACAAAAACAAAAACAAAAACAAAAACAAAAACAAAAAAACAGTTGCCTGTTCTACAAATAGATTTTTTCCCCCCTAATTTTCATTTTTTTTTAATTTCTTTTCTTTTTAGTTGTCTAAACTAACCTACGACAAAATAAATACAGAATTGCATTGTCCTCCCAAAGTAAGCAGATTAGATGGAAGCAGCAACGAAGTTAAAAACGGTGCAATAATAGTGCATTTGTTTTTTTTTTCCTTTTTCTGTGTGTGGTACACCTTGACCACAAATAACCTTCGAAAGATGCATAAGAAACCTGTTGGCAACACACCTGTGCAGTTGACCATATAGTCCTCCAAGAGCGACTGGAGCCACTCATAACATGCAGTCACCAGTAGATGGCATTTCCAAAGAAACACTACATGCGCTACAGCAGATGAAGAGAAGAAGTTGCTGGAAGATCTAAAAAGCTAGCAAAAAGCACTTTACAAAAGAAATCAAAACTAATAATTATAATAATAATAATAATAATAATAATTAAAAAAAAAAAAAAAAACATCCTAGCAAGGTTCCGGAACGGATCTGGCTCTGACCTGGCAAGCCACACAGTCAGGGCCACCCCTGTTCTGTTCCAAAACCATTGGCTAACTGAGATCGCTATGGCCTCTAGGCACATACAGCCTACAGTCTCCTCTGTGTATACTAACATACGTGTGCAGGGGTAGGCACTACACTGTTTAAGAGACTAATAACTGCCTGGATCTACTTATACATATACAGTATATAGTCATCTAAAAAGAAGCAAGGCAGTATCTGACCACTCTCCACCAAGTCCCTTCCGCTATAACAGACCACGCACACACAGATTGATTTGATTGCTATCTCCGCTAATGTAAGATATAGGCCCTTAAATGTGAGTCACGCATAGAAAAACTAAGCACTGAAGCTTGTGCGGAATGAAATGAGTGGCTGGCCTATTTTGGCAGGCTCTGTGCTTGCTTGCCTTCCAAAGTGCTACTCCTGGTCTAACTGCTGCTTCCCCAAAAAGTCCACATGACCAAAAGACATACTTAACATAACAAGACCAAAAAAAAAAAGGAAAAAAAAAGAAGAAGTACAGTGATTCACAAGCAAGCAATGTGGTAAAGTACTGTGGAGTACTTAGAGTGAATTAATAAAAAACAAAGATGTCCTCTCCGGGATAAAGCGTCCAGCATCTGAAGTGTGTGGGTTTGGTGATATGAGTTTCACCGGATCATGTTCATTTTTCACACAGTCCGTGGGGCTGCTTGGCAGCCAAGGGCATTTTCTCTCTTCAGTGGAATGGACACCATCACAGGTACACATCAGTTCTTAAATCGTGTCTGTTCACATATGTGATTGAATTTCCTGCAGAGGGAGCACACACACACACACACACACACACACACACACACACACACACACACACACACACACACACACACACACACACACACACACACACACACACACACACACACACACACACACACACACACACACGAAATAAGAAATTATACATTATATAGAATTAAATACAAACTTATTTCATTCAGAATTCACTATGGCTGGTTTCAGTAACTAAATGTCAGGAGGCTCTAAAAACTGCTAAGGCAATGTAGCAACTCCCTCTGCTGGAGAAACACGTGTATGGCAGCCAAGACCACTAGAAGTAGACCACTACTAGTATGAAATGTAGGGATAGACATTAGACACAGCATAAATAGCATGGGAATACTAAATATATCAAAAAGATTTTTGCAGACAAACCATCCAAAGGATGAGGGCAAACTACTGCCAAGCTGGTATAAGCAAGTTATCATGTATAACTTTGACCGTGCCAATCTATTAGCTAGTGTGTTGCCTTTATCACAACATTGTCTAAACAAAAGCAAACGGACAGAAATCAGCCACAGAACATACCACTGATGCCATCCAAAGTGAATGACTAGCATAAAATAACACAAAGTGATGACCTTCACTTTATCATAAGATGTTTTCATAAACTGCTGTGAAATTCAAACCAGGTTAAAGTAATCACTACACAGATGGAGAGATCAATGTCCTGTAGAATGGGAGAGAGGAGGCTTACATGGCATGGTGTGCTTTGACTTGAGTGCGGCAGTTGCGTCCCCAGTAACAGTCTGGCCGTGACGTCACAGTAGCTGGGAGGGCAGAAAAAACGATGAGTTGACCGCGAACTTCGTAAAAACATCCTCATGTACTAAACTTCTACCTGCCATTGTATCACACTAAGGAAAAACAACGCCCTCCACAGGAGAAAGGCATTGAAAACCGCAGCGATTAAACATTGTGTACAGGCCTCTACAGTCACACCGTGCGGTGTTCTTTTGATATTTAATGGCGTTCTGCCCTCAGGAGTGCACTAAGCCCACACACCAGCCCGCCAGATGACACCGTCCCTTCCCAGCAGCACACCGAGCTGTGAGCCAGAGTAAACCGCCATTATTTACCCAGTCACTCTATCCACCTGGGACTGGGAGAGGGAGGTGGGGGTAGAGGGGGGTGGGGTGGGGTGGGAGGAGGTGGTTGGCTGCGTTGGGCGATAGAGCGATACGCGGGCGGAGGTGAAGGTGGAGAGTTGTGGGTCTCCTTGGCAGGGGAGGGTTGTTTTGCTCCAGGGGAAGGTGCTGCTGCTGGTGGCGGTGGTGCGGTGTTGCGGAGGGGGGTGGGGACTCGGGAGTGTGTGAAGTGAGGTGTGGTGCTCACCTGGAAGCTCAGAGGCAGGGACGCTCTCCCTGTATTTGTAGGCCAGCTCCTTGAAGGCTCGCAGACCACAGCAGTAGCACAACACAGCGCTAGCGTTGATGCGGCAATCTACAGTCCACACACACAAACACAAACACACACTGTTTATACATGTATGTATCTGGTGTATATGCTGTGTTTGTTTGTGTTAGGATGGTATATGTGTGTGTGTGTCTATGTCTATATATGCACAAGCACACACTTGCACACAAACACGCAAGTATATATTTTATGTGTGTGTGTGTGTGTGTGTGTGTGTGTTAGGATGGTATATGTGTGTGTGTGTCTATGTCTATATATGCACAAGCACACACTTGCACACAAACACGCAAGTATATATTTTATGTGTGTGTGTGTGTGTGTGTGTGTGTGTGTGTGTGTGTGTGTGGACTCCCTACCGGACAGATGGAAGACCCCTCGCTGTGCCGCCTGCAGGCCGTCCTGCAGCATCTCCTTCCACGACATCCCTCTCGAGGACAGATAATTCTGCCAACAGAAACACCACAGTTACACTCCAGAGATTGTGTGTGTGTGTGTGTGTGTGTGTGTGTGTGTGTGTGTGTGTGTGTGTGTGTGTGTGTGTGTGTGTGTTGAGTGAGAGATTAAAGCTGGATTTACAAACAGAGCAGTGACAGAAACTGCTGTCTGTACCTGCAAGATTTCAGACTCGTAATTGTTGCTGTTCAGCACCCCGTCGAGGCATTTGTCTGTGAGGTTGAGCTCTGCGGGGAGACGCGAGTGTTAGCGTTCACACACACTCACAAACGGTGATTCACCGGTGGAGCAACAGCACACAAGGAACATGTAGAGACAGAGAGCCGGAGGGGAGGGGAGAGGAGAGGAGAAGAAGAGAGCAGGAGGGGAGAGGAGAGGAAGAGAGGAGAGAGGGAGGAGAGGAGGAGAGGAGAAGAGGAGGAGAGGAGGAGAGGGAGGAGAGGAGACAAAAAAGACAAAGAGAAGTGTTCTTTCCTCTACAGTTGACAGCTCTGCTGCCTCAGAAGCTTGGACAGAGAGAATGGAACGACTTGTGTGTGTGTGTGTGTTTGTGTGTTTGTGTGTTTGTGTGTGTGTGTGTGTGTGTGTGTGTGTGTGTGTGTGTGTGTGTGTGTGTGTGTGTGCATGGCACCGTCCGAGGCGCTTACCGCTGAAGCGTGCTAGGCAGCCCTGACAGCCGAAGCGCTGGCAGCCCCAGTACATGTGGCAGAACGGCCGCTGGCACACCATACCTGTGGAGCCAAAGACACATCACATGGACACCTACCCAACAAAGGCACACGGGACAACAACAAAGACTGCGCTCTCTGAGTGGTTGGCTGCCTTTGACGGACAGGCGGGGGCGACCACTCACACTGCTGGGAAGACATCTGCTGGGCGGTGAGCTCGCCACGGCGGTCCGGCATTGGCTGAAGGCAGCAGGTGCAGATGACGTGGGGGCCCTGGGGAGGGCAATGGAACTCCGGCCCTGTGGTGGCTGGAGAAAGAGAGAGAGAGAGAGAGAGAGAGAGAGAGAGAGAGAGAGAGAGAGAGAGAGAGAGAGAGAGAGAGAGAGAGAGAGAGAGAGAGAGAGAGAGAGAGAGAGAGAGAGAGAGAGAAAGCTATTAGGCATGTCCTGCTTTTAGGCAGCTAACAGGCATCAGAATCAGCCTTATTGGCCAGATTTGAGTAAACAAACAAGAAATTTGACTCCGGTTAAGGCATGGAGGGATAAAGACTGCACACTCGCAAACATCAATGGTGGCTTACTGGTACACAAAGTTGTGATCGTAACCAATGTGCCCGTTCAAAAAATGCTAACACGTAAATGTACAGTATGTGCTACCAGCATGGAAGAGAGCTCCATGGAGGAGTGGAGGACAGATAAGAACAGATGGCAAGGAAGAAGGAGAGAAAGAGGGAGGGAAGAAAGCGAAGGAGAAAGGGCAGCACCTGGGGAGGCCTCTGCAGACGTGGAGGGTCCCTCTCCCGGGGGCTTCCCGGGCCCCTCGTCTGGAGGAGGCCCAGCGATCCACGACGCCTGGCTCATGTCCTTCCTGTAGCCTGGACACTGGCGACAAGTCAGGAACGGCTGACTGTGGACAACAACAACAACAACAACAACAACAACACAAGCGGACATCAGTTTTCCAGCGGCAGACTCGCTCATTGGTCAGAGCCAAAATGGGGAGGCAGGGTGAGAGTTTACCCCAGTGCCATCGCCCTAAAATGGCAAAGACATCATTTCATTTATAATCAAGAGCAGTGTCTTGTTCTGTAAGTGCTGAAGGCAAAATGTGCAGACATCACCACCTTACATTTGGCAGCAGAACCACTTAACAACATTATCTGGTTAAACGATAATCAATGATAGATTAGTCTTGTCAATTGACCAAAGTATTGCCCAACTAAAATCTTTGGCTATTTCATTCCAGTTAAAGATAAGATGCAAATGGTGATTACAATAAAATATCACAACACAAACAAAACTCAAGAACATTTCCTCATGCCATACCGGAAGAACTGACTGTATGAACTCTCTAAAAATCAAAGAGCGTGAAGTTTGACTGAGTACACCTGTTGACAGGTATGTTCCTCGTCTGTGTAATCAGCTGTGACAGATATGACCGGTAGCGGCAGGTGAGGGCTTATGGCGCAGACGGAGTGGAATGCTGATGGGTGACTCGCCTCATGTCGCTGGTGTCGCTGTCGTTGTCGGAGAGCTCAAACAGGTAGTCGGAGCTGCCCTCCTCATCGGAGAACGAGCGCTCGATCTTTGGCTGCAGCATGTCCTGAGTGATCTTGTTGCGCAGGTCCATGCTACGCAAATCCTCCTCGCTGCGGCACTTCTCTGTAGCAGGACACACACACACACACACGCATATCAGCATATCTACATTCACAACATGTGCTGCTACATGATTGTCATCAGTATGTACATCTGCGTCTTCCTTGTAACTGTTCCTTGATAATCACAGAAGTGATTATCAGAAAATGTCATCAGCGGCAGTTGTTGAGAGAGCAGGAGCATTATCGACATTTTTTAAATAACTCCTTCATTGAAAGCATGCTGGTTCCTCTCCATCAAACATAAGAAGCACCTCCAGAGCATTGTGAACACATGCTCTAAAAACCATTGGCTACAGTCTTACATCACTGCACAACAGGTAGGTCCTCTGGTAGATGTCTGTGCTGGCCCCTGGCTAGGAATAACCAGAGGAAGGCTACCTTTACTTTTGAGGCTAGTCACCTTCTGAAGTTGAATATGCTCCCAGCCCCCTCCTCCTCCCTCTCCTAATGGGACTAATCCCCCACACTTGCTTACACTGTCCTGTCTGTCCTGTTCCTTCTTATAGTCCTGTCTTATGTGTTGTGTTATGTCTTATAGGTCACTATGCCTGCATGATGAAATCGGCCCTCAGGGATAAATAACGTTTTTTTTCTATTTAATTGAATTGAATTGAAACTGCACCCTTCAGCTGGGGTGAGAGTGAGCGTGCTTGTACATACAGAGCTTCTGTATGCACGCTCACAGTCCCATGTTAATGAGTATATGTGCTTAACTGCCTTGTCTGTGGGCAACCTGGATATTTACTGCCACAGAGTGTTTAATGGGATTCTGCTGCAGGTGTGCAAGTGAAATCAGTTCAAAACGTGAGAATGTTCCCTGCTGAGGAACAGAGTAAATGTCCCGAATTTGCTTAAATGTGAATGATGAACTTATGCAAATGATTCCTCTGATTTTCAAAACAAAAAAGAAAAAGAAAAAGAAAAGAAAGTATCCACAGTCTCTCTTCCCCAAGAGGGCCATATCTTAGCTTTGGTGTAAAGCTCTTATTTGTTATGTACAATGTTGGTCACAAATGTCACTCAATCAAAACTATGGCATGACTCAAGCCTGGAGGCTAATGTAGAAAAACTGTGCTACTGTGCTGCCCTATGTGCGCACGCACACGCGCGTGTGTGTGTATGTGTGTGTGTGCGCGTGTGTACCTGGGTGCTGCTGCAAGTAGGCCTCCACCAGGTTGTTGAGGATGTGGTTCTTGCGGATCCTCTCCACAGGGCAGCGGCAGGTGGGGCAGAGGGAGGAGCGCTCCATCCAGCCAGAGTAGCAGGCCGCGCAGAACGTGTGCATACAGGGCTGGAGACTAACACACGCGCGCGCACACACACACACGGACACACAAAACAGACGAAATATGAGAGAGCATAATAAAATATAAACACATGAATTCATTGGAATACATGAATACAAATTCAAAAAACACTACCGGCACACGCACAAAAAAAAAAAAAAAAAAAAAACAGAGCTGGCACAACATTTAATAAAGACACAACAGAAACTGCCGTTGGCTCGTCAAGCGCAAGTCTGGCGAAACGGCGACTAGTTTGACCGTTTGTTGGCGCGCCGCATCGGACAGGGTTGAGACGGCACATGCTGCCGAGCGGCTGATCAAAGTGTGACATCTGCTGTGTGAACATCCCAATCTGGCCCCGGCGCCGCCATTACTAACTAATTGGAATTCACAGTGTTAAATGACCCACATATCACAGCGCTGAGGAGATAGCCAGACGCAGACATGAGGCAAGATGTCACGCGTCTGTCTCAGAAGGAGAAATGTCTCAGTGCTGAATTCTAGGTGTGTTAAGGAAAGCTAAAGCATCCAGGACTATTAGAAATGTACCATAATGGTTCTCTTATCTAGAAGGATCTAGATCCTATCGTCCTGTCACTTTCCATTGGGTGGAGGCATAGAGAAATATATTGTCTTGTTAGCCATTGTGTTTAGCAGCACACTGGGCTGGTTTACCGGACACCGATTGAGCCTGGTCCTTGACTAAAAGCAGTCTTCACTGAGGTCCTCTTCTAGCCTAGAACTAGGCTATATTCGGTAAAACCGGCCCTAGGGGTAACTAATCTTCTCAAAGTTCTGCTTCTGAGCAATATGTCTCAGGTCCGGTCAGGTCCATTTGCTGGCACTAGAAAGGTGGAGCAGAACAGCTCTACACAGAGGGAGGTGTGTGGTGTGCGTGATGAGGGCATCATCACCTGTGGACGTCACGGGGTCTTACCTCACACAGTCATGCAGCAGGTCCTGACAGATGATGCACGTGAGCGACTCCTCCATCTTGTCCGTTTTGGCCCCACCGGCTCTCTCCTTCCTCGGCAGCTCCGCCACCTGAGGCTGCCTCTGCAGCGCTGCCGTCTCACCGCAGCCAGAGGGCGCTAGACACAAGTTCTCTCCACCATCTGGAGAGAGAGAGAGAGAGAGAGAGAGGAGAGAGAGGAGAGAGAGAGAGGAGAGAGAAAGAGAGAAAGAGAGAAAGAGGGAGAGAGAAAAAATGAGCACAAAACCCAAAATGGGAGCAAAGTCAGCGATCAAAGCAACACAACCGTTACCGTATGACACCAGAGTACTTGTGTACTTCTTTGTTAAGTGCACTCTACACAGATCTGATGATCTCCATCTTCGTCTCGAGGAGTCTAAACAAAGTACAGGAGGACTGCTGACCTGCGCCCGTTTTCCTCTTCTTCCTCTCGGGCTCCAGGCTCTCTCCCTCCCCCGCGGAGCAGGGGCTGGCCTCACGGCTGCGCAGCATCTCCCGCAGGGTGAGTGGCCTGGCGTGGGTCTGGGGGCCCCCAGCGTAGAGCAGTCCAGCCGCAGCAGCAGGACTCTGGGAGGAGGAGGAGGGGGTGGTGGAGGAGGACTCGCCACCGAGAGCGTGTAAACAAGCAGCCTCACCTGGACCTGCACGATGGACACAACACGGTATTACTTCACGTTCAGGCAAGACAAGGCAACTTAGGCTATTGATCAGAGGCAGGCAGAAACCTTCAGCAAATAGAGGGACCTACTGTGACGGGAATACAATTTAATGGTGTTGTCTGTATATGCATCAAGCATAAAAGAGCCTGAATTCACAGAGGTAAATTACAAGAAACAGATTCTCTGGCTGCAAGCTCTTCCCAAATAGGAGGCTTATCAGTAGTCTAAACTAATCATGTAACTGTTTGCCTGTACGGACGACTTACAGTTCATCAGGTTCAAACAAAAATCAGGAACAATAGCTTCAATAAGCCCCAGTCAAAAGCACCTACTAGTTCTGCTTTTGTACAACCCTTCCTTTAAAGAGTTTCATAAGCATCACTAAATTAGTATGCTCTTACAGAATCTTACAGTGCATCTTATGGCCTGTGCAGACTACACAATTTCAGCCTGATTTTGCCACAAATTTCCATTGTCGTGTCCAAATATTCAAAGTCGGGAATGACGTTCGAAGGAGGAAGCATCTTGTAATGTGACTTATTCAACGACCTGCGATTTTATTGTCTGCGACATTCTACGACGTTACGACCAAAAGTCATGTCAGATTTTTTTGGGAAATCTCCTACGACTCCCATGTTCATACTGACACGGTGACGATAGACGACGAGAAGGCTACAATAGATGATCTTGCAATGTGGCCACTCTTACGACCAAGACACTGCAAGATTTTATGGTTCTCTGATCACCTAGTCTGACATGGTCAATCGTAAAAGACAATCGTGAAGTCTGTATAGCCCATTACAGAAAAACCCTCAAATGCCCAACTGCTGGGATATGCTCCAATACAAAAGCTTCACCTTTGTCTTCATTTGCATGGTCGCTCAAATTTTGAAAAACACTTTCCTTTCCACTGCTAACGTCACCGCTCTCACAGTGTGCAATACTAGACAAGAAATATGCATATGGCTGTAGGAAGTATATAGGAACAGAAACTCAACGAAACACATGAAAGGAAAAAGAACCGCTTTAGAAATGAGGGTTCTTTAAGGTTCTTCAGGGTTCTGCACTGGGCCTATACTGTACCTGAGGCAGAAGCCTGGGGTGCTGAGGCAGTGGAGGGGGAGAGGCAGTACAAGTGAGAGGTGGAGGTGGAGGGCTGGGGCTCCTCCAGGGCCAGCTGCTGCGGGGCAGGAGGCTGAGGAGAGGCTGCCACTGCTGGGGGCTCCGGGGTGCTCTCGGCTCTCCTCTCCTGTCTGGGCTCTACTGGCTTCCCACTGTCTGCTACAAACACAGAACAAATCAACATACATTATAGACAATTCTATACTCGACAAGATCAATTGGGAGCAGACTCCATAATTCAGAGGGTTGAATTCAATTTAACTTGATCAGGTCATCTTTAACTTAACATTGTATTGTAATGATTGCTGAATACAGATAACAGTAGATAAATAATAATAATAATAATAGTTTAAGGAAGTGATTACATCTAAATGGACCGTAAGTCATACTTGCCATTTTGAGAGGGTGCTTGAGGAGGCCTCATGGACTGAAAAATGTATGCGATGTCTGCAAAAACAAAAAAGATTGCATTCTGCTGAACTAAAGGGAAATTGTAATTTGTACAGCACGCAACACCCACATGAAACCAAGAGGAACACATCTGAATTTCCCTTCACAAGTGGCAGGTTTTTGGTTCACCAGTGCCACATAAGCAAATTACACAGGCCACTAATTTCCTGTGCATTAGATAACTTCGCATTTTGAGGAACTCACAGGTCCGTTAAATGTCACCCATTTAAAGAGCCGTGTAATACGGGTAAATAAAATGCAGCATCGAAACAAACAAGTAAACACAAACAAACAAAGAACAAAGGGCCCAGGCCAGTGCCTGTCATACTCACTTTGCTCTGGTTCATTTTTCCTGTACACAAAGTAGATCACGTCTCCGTTCTGCAGGAGGTGCATTTGTTTCTTCACTAACTTCGACATGTTGATCACCGTACCATTTGTACTATGAGGTAGAAAAAGAATTTGTTAAATAAAACTTTATTCTGAAGTTATAGCACACAAGTGTTTAGGCTATTGGTTACTGCTATACTGTAGGTTTATGCTCAAAACAGGTCATGTACATTATCAACTATGAAGAACTTTAGAGTGAAGTAGAATAGATTGCAGATTTTGCAACTCAGCCTTTATTAATGGCTAATTAATCACTTAATTCCATTCCCATAGTTTGGGACAGTCCAAATTACACTGAGGGTGTTTACTTGTTGCAATCATGCCATATTGTAGAACAGGAGTCAATGCTGTAAATGTACAGTAGTAAGGCTGCACAACTATCGCCATCGCAACATGAACCAATTGCAAAAGCTACAAACAATTGTGCACAGTTCATTTGGTCACATTTCAGACTTTTATATTCATTCCATCCTCCTTGACTATGCCACTTCTGGTGGGTGGCAAAGAAATGCTGATTGGTGAGCTTCACAGTTGGTTGGGGGTGCTGTGCTTCTTGTGCACCAGGTGTGCTCACCAATCAGGGGTGGCACAAATTGAAGCGATATTTGGAGTATGAGACTGAATCATACGTTGACATTCAAAAATCACGATCACTATATCTCTCAGAAACATCGCAATTAGATATTTTCCTCAAATCGTGCAGCCCTAGAATATTGCAAAGTTCAATGTCAATCTAGTCCCTGACAACCAAGCAACTTTAACAGTAATCTTCTACCACGGGACACACACACACACGCACACATAAACACAAACACACACATCCTGAGCCTAAAACATGCGCTTACCTCATATCCTCAAGCCAAACCTTCCCTGACTGCTCATCCTGCACAATTTTACAGTGGTCCCCTGAGACCAGTTTGTTTGCAGGAAAAGACAAATCACAGCCTAAAAAAACAACAACGATGACAGTAGCTTCAGTCTTGGCCAATGGATGAATGTTATCATGGTTTTTAACACATTTATAAGATGGCATGACTAACAGCGTGGAAATGACAAAATAACAGAAACACAACACACAACATTTCATTGTGGTCTTCAAACTCAATATATCG
Organism: Sardina pilchardus; assembly: GCF_963854185.1. Classification (NCBI taxonomy): domain Eukaryota; kingdom Metazoa; phylum Chordata; class Actinopteri; order Clupeiformes; family Clupeidae; genus Sardina; species Sardina pilchardus. The sequence continues at coordinate 18,682,436 of NC_085001.1, read as the reverse complement.
CAAAATACCAGATCAAGTAGAGTTTGACATTACAAAGTTAGACTAACACTCCTTTTCTCCTCCGCTGATGCAACTTTGTTATTAGCATTACGCATGTGAAGGCTGTTGTAGTCTCAAGTGCTCCTGGGTTTTACATTAAAATTCAGAGGGAATGGGTCTGAAGAGGCACCATCTCATTCAACATGCGTGCAGACAAATGAATTAAAGCCCACTGGTTGGGAAGCAGACACCGATCTCGACATAAAAGGCCCAGACTCAGACAGAGCCAGGGACATCTAACCTTTGCCTGGGCTAGACCCATACAAAAAAAACTGATTAATATTCTGCACGCATGTTCTCAATAGACGCCTTTGTCATTATTACTAGGGGGGTGGTGTGTGTGAGTGTGCGTGGGTATGTGTATGTGTGTGTGAGTGAGTGTGTGTGTGTGTGTGTGTGTGTGAGCGTGCGTGTGTGTGTGTGTGGGTGGGGGGGGGGGGGTGTCTAAGTTTACAGAACTAAAGAAGATATTATGCAAGAGATGAACTGATTATGTAGGGCTCAATCAGACTCGCGCAGACATTTGTCTGCAGCATCTTTTGTCATGTGTAAAGTAGATTAAGCTGCTGCAAAGGAATGGCGAAGTTTGGATTGCAGATGACAAAGACAGGCTATGATCTAACCAGTATTTCAACACTCATGATCGTTAGGCTTCTGTAAACATGTATCTTCTCTTCTTCCAATAGTTAAATATTGCTAGGCTCTTGATACGTTGAAATTACAAAAACATAACCAAACCAATGCATAACGTTAGACAATCAAGATGGAGAAATAACTCACCCTTCCTTCGCCCGATGGTGCATTCTCGGTTGACCAGTAATACTTCGGACTCACAACTTCGGTCCAAACTTATCAGCTTCCCCCAAGGTTGACTTCTAGACTGATTTTGCATTTTCCACGATTTTGATGGTTAAAAAACGCCTAGAACCGAAACGACGTCGAGGTTAGAATCTCTGTAATGTTGAAGAAATTGTGCTTTCGTTTCACATACATGGGTGTAGCTTGCTAGTTGGCAAAAGAATGACAATAACAGCAAGTGCTGCCGAACGTCACTATACCAGCTCGCTAGTTTTTACTGGTTTGACTATCCTCACACTATGTTGAAGACGAATTTTACTGCTAAATATATGAGAAATAGTTAACGTTCAGATACATCCGCTGAGTCGGGAAAAAATCACTTCAACACTGCACAGCACTAAATACACCAACAAGCTATCTGGCCACCAACATGCTAGCCAGCCAGGAAGTGCTTTGCTAGCTTGTAATTATCTCTTCTATCTAACTCGCATCGATTGATACCCAACATAAATGTTCAAGCATGCATGAACACAGCAACGAATCTTAACAGGAAAACATATGTATGGTATGTCTCTTTAAAGTCGATTATTTCTCTTACCAGATAAAACTATTCCGTCCTTCTGGGCTGACAAAGTGGCTATGCTAGCAGGCTAAGTTGCCTAAAAAGCTAAACGTGGCTCCAGTGTTTCTGTGCTCTTTGCTAGCTCCACATCCACTACAACATAAAATTCGTTAAATAGTTTGCAACATATGAATCGCAAACTTATTTTTAAGTGAACGAAGGTAATTTGTTTGAAATAAACAATTATATTCGTTCTTCATTGCTGGCAAGTGTATATGGTCAGCTATCTAGGTTAGCCTAGGTTATTTTGTTTGGCGATGTTCAGCACCTTCAAGTCAGTGCTTGGCCCCGAGTCCAACACTTCCTGGCAACCAGAGGTATTTACAGACATCAGCTGATTGTAGAGGGGCGGAGGATGTGGACTGTGGGAATGGAGACAGCAGGAGGGGGGCATAGACTTGTCAGTCGTCTGTGTGCAGTTTCACATGCAGTTTCATTGAGTATGATATGTGTGTGTATAGTGTGTAGGATATATATATATATATATATATATATATATATATATATATATATATATGCATGTTATACAGTAGGCTATAGGCCTATAGAGTTTGCAGAAATATAACTTTATATTTTGTGTGTATTGTGTAACCATAGTCTAGCCTACTGCAGACCTTAATAGACTAGCCTATGTCAGGTAGTCAAACCCTGAGCAAAGTATTCGGTTTATTCAATCTGTCAGAATTATGAATGCTGAGCTCCCTTGGCGTATGCTAGGCCACCTCACTTCACCTTCCCTTACAGTCAGTCGCCTGTCAGTGTGAGATCAGAGGACAGTCTTCCCGGGTGAAGTGTCACCACGAGACCCCGCCACACCACAGACAGCCGTGATTTGCCGTGGCAGTCCAGAGGTAGGAGTCATCTCTCTGCTTGTCTTACAGACTCAATGAAGAGTCCCCACCCTCGGGGGGCCATGGACGTTTCTGCTCTGTCTGGCTAAGATAAGAGAATGACAGGCTGGTTAATCTCATCGCCTGCCTGTTTGTGTGCGTTCGACTATCACCTGCAAGCACTGCATGTCATCACCATGAATGGAGTGATGTGCAGGTGGACAGGATAAGTCAACACAGCATGGGGCCCTTGATCTGGTATTGGTATTTTTTGATGAAATTGCAAAAATGGAAAGGGAGTTTAGAGTTTCAGTTTGGCAGCAGAATCTACAATTCTTTGATTTGCTGGATTTGTCACTGTGGCTTCTCTCTTCAGATAGAGCTCTACTAGTAATAGCATAGAATGTGATTTTTAAGATTAGTTTGCATTATTTATTTGGTTGATTGTTGTTATTTATTCGATTATGGTCACTCAGCAATTTATTAATTTATTTATAACTCAAATAAATAACTTGCTAATGTTGTTACTTGTGAATGCCTTGAATGTAATGTGTGTATGTAGAGCTGTAGTATCGTCCTCAATCAGGCCTTACACGTCATGCATGGAGCCTTTAAGGACAGAGGGTGTCATGTGAATTCAATGTACTAGTTACAGGCATTTCAAAATGCAATTGGGTGGAGGAGCCAGACTTGAACGTGACTACATTTGTTAATGTGGAGTGTTTTGTCCAATATTACCAATGAGAATACCAATACATTAAAACATAATATGCTTAATGTGGGTTCAAGAAAAAAGCAATCGCGTTTAATGGTATACTGTAAGATGATTAAGAACTTGTTTTTTGTAATAAGCTCAGTTTTAGGAGGTTATCAAAGCTTGCACTAAAGAGGAATAGCTGCTTTCTAAGGCCATCATAGTTTGTAAAACAAACAAAATGTCTGCCTATGAGCCAACCAATCAGGACATGATATGACTGTTAATTGTGTCCAGGCTAAAACAGCACTGCAGTGTGCATGCAAATAGGGGAGATCACGGAAAGGCGGGAATGTTTTGATTGGCTGTTACATTTTAGAACAGATAACCTCAGCTAAGATGGCCACACATTTCAGGAATGCATACTCATTCATTCAAATATAAGAAAACTGGTGAAATGGTAGGAACGAACAGTTTTATGTTATGTTGAGAATCCAAAAAGTGAGGTTTAATACCACCCTGCAATGTACATTGTAGTTACAGAATATTGTATTCAACTTTGCTGAATTGTCATTGTGCAGATGTCCATTTGACCAGAAGTGCAAGAAGTGTTTTTTTCTTGTGTGCAGGCATTTACAAATGGTACAATTAATTCAACATGAGCAGAGATGATTCATCTCAGACAAGAATAGGAAAACAATAGGGTTTGGAAGAAGAGGCTCTTTCTTCAAACATACTGTATGTAAACACAAGCATTCTTGTCTTTTTTTGTTTTTGTTTCATGATAAAAAATGTGTGGGTTTATTTATTTCGTGGTTATCTCCTGCAGTATTTTGTGCTTGTCAGCTGGCTCATATCAAGTGTTACTGCTTTTACCAGTTTCCTTCATGTATCTTTTCTTTATGTATAATAACATGTTGGTGGCCAGATAGCTTGTTGGTAGTGCGGTGCAGTGTTGGAGTGGGTTTTTTCCCTGACTCAGAGGATGTATCTGTGCATAAACTCTTTCTCTTTGGTAGCAGTATGTGTCTTCAACATGAGTATATTATGTTATATACATTATGTACAATAACAAATAATAAATACCCCACCCCCCTCCAATAAATATTCAACAATAAGTACAATAACTTCACACACACACACACACACACACACACACACACACACACACACACAAACACCCCCCCCCCCAAAAAAAATATATGTAACTCCACCTCAGTCTTTCCCACCTTTATTTTTTATTTATTTCATTTTTTCCCCCTTGTCTGTTATGCCCTCTGTTGCATTTAATAACAAAAAATGCCATAAAACAGGGGAAGGAAGTGACGTTTGTGCTGTATATGCGGTCAAACAATTGCAATAAAGTAGTTAAAAAACAAAGTGTGAGGATAATCAAATCAGTCAAAAGTAGCGAGCTGATATAGCTGACGTTTGGTAGCACTTGCTGTTATTGGATCAGATAGGACACTGAAGAGTGACACAGGAAGTGAGTAGGCCCTGTGGTGTCTAGAGAGAGAGAGAGAGACGGGGTGGGGGATCGGGAAAAGGCTGTAGGTCGAGTGTGAACCCGGATCCTAGTGCACTTGGACTCAAATGTGGACACTGCAGCCACTTGTGCTACACTACAGCCATGTACAATTTGGTGCAGCCAGGACAACAGTTCAGGATGAGGGTAAAATAATAATAATAATAATAATAATAATAATAATAATAAGCTTACTGGTGTAAGAATGCAAAACAATACAGGTGGTTGGTCAGGCCTTATTGGAAAAGCTGCTGAAAGTTTGATGTGACGTATAGTATCTGCCAGAATTCAAAATAGTGATTAAACAAAATGTGGTAGCTACGGATTGTATCATTAACAACCACTATGCCACCACTGGCGCTGTATAGCCTAACCTAGAGCAAGATTAAGAACGCCACTTACAGTAGAAAACTTCTTTCCACATTCAAGTCTCTTCTCAATCCTCCACCACCACCCTCAGCTCTCACTGTCAGCAGATGACTTTGCATCATTTTTCATGAAGAAAGTTGCTCAAATAAGTGCTCAGTTTGAGGAGCCTATAAGGAGGGCGTTGCCTTGTGTTGGCATGATGGCATTGTTGGACTTTTTCTCTCCTCTTGATTCAGGAAGCGGTCTCTCAACTGCCTCAGCAAAGTCGTCCAACAACATGCCCTTTGGATCCTGTCCCCTCTACTCCTCTACAGTCTATCGCACCTGCTGTTCTACCAGCAGTCACAGGACACTTCACTCAGTTCTTTTAAACAGGCAGGGGTTACACCTTTGCTAAAGAGAAGTACACTTAATCCAACTGATGTGAAGAACTTCAGACCTGTCTCCCTTCTTCCTTTCTTGTCAAAGGTTTTGGAAAAAATGGCCTTCAAGCAAGTATGTGACTTCCTTTATGAGAATAACCTACTAGAGCCTATGCAGTTTGTTTTCAAGAGTGTCTGTGGCTGAAGCATTCAGAGTAGCTATGTCCTCTGCGAGTCATCATTATTAATTCTACTCCATTTATCGGAAGCCTTTGATATTGTTATCCATGGCATTCTCCTTTAACTGGGAATATATGGGAAAGTTCTTAGCTGATTTGGATCTTACCTTAAAGGGCGTTCTTTCAGCGTATCTTGGCAGGGACAGGTATCAAAGTCTCATGACCTCACCACAGGTGTGCCCCAGTGATCAATATTAGGGCCCCTGCTTCTCTCTATTTACACCACTTCCTTAGGTGAGACTATTCAGTCCCATGGGTTTGACTATCCTTGCTATGCTATTCGCTTCACTATCTTTTTCACCTGAGGACTCTAGCATTTCCCATCAGATTTCTGAAGGCCTTACAGATATTTCAGTCTGGATGACAGATCTGCACCTTCAACTTAATCTCTCAAAAACGGAGCTTCTGGTGTTTCTAGCTATAGCAGCTATTCCCCAACAGATTAACATTTTGACTCATCTTCACTGACCTGAACTAGATTGGCACGTAACTTGGCCATCATAATTGATGACAGACTTAACTTCTCTGAGCATGTAGTCTCAATTACAAAATCATATCAGTTTATCCTTTACAACATCAAAGAAGAAGATCAGACCTTATCTGACACAAGTTTCCACACAACTTCTTGTGCAGGCCATGGTTATCTCCAAGATGGACTACTAACTCACTATTAGCTGGTCTACCTGGTTGTGGGATCATTACAGTTGATTAAGAATGCTGCAGTACGCCTCTGTCTTCAATCAGTCAAAGAGGACACATGTAACTCCTCTCCTAGTTTCTCTCCACTGGCTCCCTATAGTGGCCAGAATTAAATTTAAATCTCTTATTTTCGCCTATAGGACACTGACTCGATCTGCTCCCTGTATATCTTAACTCCATGATCAAGATGTATATCCCCAACTGCCCACTGCGGTCTTCTGATAAGCGTCTGTTGTGTCATTACCAAAGTGTTGATCAGCCATAAATGCTTGGTCAAATTCAAGACTCTTTTCCTCAGTGGTTCCTTGTTGGTGGAATGAGTTGCCCAGTGCTCTCCATTCCTGTGATAGTTTTTGGTCTTTCAAGAGGGATCTAAAGGCATATCTGTTCAAGATGCACTAAGCTTTTCTTATGGCTTGCATATTATAGTATTTATTTATTTTCATTAGGCTATTGATTGAATTGACATTGTTGTTTATTATTGCAGTTCTCCTGGTGTAGTCTTACTAACTTTTTAAATTTACTGTCAAACCTAACTATTGTATTGTTGTTATTTGTGTTACTTTGGACAGAAGTGTCTTCTAAATACCATAACCATAACCATAATATAACCTAGAAGGGAAAAATAACATTCTAAGAACTGACAAATAAGAAGAATGTTACATCACTCAGTGTAACATGCAAAGATCGTAATGATGTAACACCTTAACTGTGATGAGTATAAGAGAATCTGTGTTTCTTGTAGACAGCATCTGTGGGGGATGGCAAAACCCATTTTTCACAAACACCATGCTGAGAATAACAACCACTAGTCTGGGAGAGAGGTCAGATTCGTCTGGTTTGAGACCCTCTTCTTTGGTTTTTGGTGAGCATAATTAATTAACCACAAAACCTACATGTAAACTGATGCTGATGAGAGATTTCTGAAGGAGCTGTCTGGTATTGTAATACAATTGACCACATGCCATGGAATGCTCTCAGCAGTGCATACATTTCCGGTGGAGTGTCAACTGAGTTGTAACTGCACAACTACACTATACTGTTATATTCACACTTAAGCACTGAATATCTTGTTTATGCCCAACAGGGCAACTCTTTATTCAACTTTGACACATGCATAACCCATAAATCCTGCTCATTCACTAGGTGCAACACCCAACTGGTGCCCTAATGCTGTTTTTATATAGAAATCGCACATTAGTCATGGGGAAAGGAGACGTCTTTATGCCACATTGGTTGTCTAAAAGAAAGGCGACAGAACTACACTACCGCTCAAAAGTTTGGGGTCACTTAGAAATTTCCTTATTTTTGAAAGAAAAACACTGTTTTTTTTAAACAGTGCTTTAAACTAATCTAAGTTTAAACTAATCTATACATTGCTAATGTAAATGACTATTCTAGCTGCAAATGTCTGTTTTTTGGTGCAATATCTACATAGGTGTATAGAGGCCCATTTCCAGCAACTATCACTCCAGTGTTCTAATGGTACAATGTGTTTGCTCATTGGGTCAGAAGGCTAATGGATGATTAGAAAACCCTTGTGCAATTATGTTAGCACAGCTGAAAACAGTTTAGCTGGTTAGAGAAGCTATAAAACTGACCTTCCTTTGAGCTAGTTGAGTATCTGGAGCATCACATTTGTGGGGATGATTAAACGCTCAAAATGGCCAGAAAAAGAGAACTTTCATGTGAAACTCGGCAGTCTATTCTTGTTCTTAGAAATGAAGGCTATTCCATGCGAGAAATTGCCAAGAAACTGAAGATTTCCTACAACGGTGTGTACTACTCCCTTCAGAGAACAGCACAAACAGGCTCTAACCAGAGTAGAAAGAGAAGTGGGAGGCCCCGCTGCACAACTCAGCAAGAAGATAAGTACATTAGAGTCTCTAGTTTGAGAAATAGACGCCTCACAGGTCCTCAGCTGGCAGCTTCATTAAATAGTACCCGCAAAACGCCAGTGTCAACATCTACAGTGAAGAGGCGACTCCGGGATGCTGGCCTTCAGGGCAGAGTGGCAAAGAAAAAGCCATATCTAAGACTGGCCAATAAAAGAAAAAGATTAATATGGGCAAAAGAACACAGACATTGGACAGAGGAAGATTGGAAAAAAGTGTTATGGACGGACGAATCGAAGTTTGAGGTGTTTGGATCACACAGAAGAACATTTGTGAGACGCAGAACAACTGAAAAGATGCTGGAAGAGTGCCTGACGCCATCTGTCAAGCATGGTGGGGGTAACGTGATGGTCTGGGGTTGCTTTGGTGCTGGTAAGGTGGGAGATTTGTTCAGGGTTAAAGGGATTCTGAATAAGGAAGGCTATCACTCCATTTTGCAACGCCATGCCATACCCTGTGGACGGCGCTTGATTGGAGCCAATTTCATCCTACAACAGGACAATGACCCAAAGCACACTTCCAAGTTGTGCAAGAACTATTTAGAGAAGAAGCAGGCAGCTGGTATTCTATCTGTAATGGAGTGGCCAGCGCAGTCACCAGATCTAAACCCCATTGAGCTGTTGTGGGAGCAGCTTGACCGTATGGTACGCAAGAAGTGTCCATCCAGCCAATCCAACTTGTGGGAGGGGCTTCTAGAAGCATGGGGTGAAATTTCTCCTGATTACCTCAACAAATTAACAGTTAGAATGCCCAAGGTCTGCAATGCTGTAATTGCTGCAAATTGAGGATTCTTTGACGAAAGCAAAGTTTGAAGGGAAAAAAAAATATTATTTCAAATAAAAATCATTATTTCTAACCTTATCAATGTCTTGACTATATTTTCTATTCATTTTACAACTCATGGTGGTAAATAAGTGTGACTTTTCATGGAAAACACAAAATTTTCTGGGTGACCCCAAACTTTTGAACGGTAGTGTATAGCCACTACAATAGCTGACACCCCACCGGAAATATACGAGAGCCGTCTGTGGAATATAAGTAGGCCTATACTATACACTATATACTGTAAGTACTGTATACTGTATATAGTCAATTACTGAGCAATTCCTTATTACACAGGCAGCTAATCTCTGATATTCTTCCTGACAGAATGGCCAGAGGGAAGACTGGTGAGTATATGAGCTTTTCCAACGTGTTAATTCCTTCTTGAGGTCGGGCCTGAACATACACAGGGACACGTGTCCACACACACAAAAGCTCTATTCATCATTTGATGAAATATACAAGACAGAGAAAAGCCCAAAAATGAACGTAAGAACACACTCATAGTGTTTACTTCACTCGCTCTTTCGTCTGTTTAATTTTGTGAATCTAAATATGCATAAAACAATTAATTATGCAACATCAAAACTACCATTTTAATTTAATCAGTGACAAATAATTAGCAGTGTTATATGAAAGGCCAAAGTTGTGCATATTGCTGTTAAATATAATCTCAGCCAGTCTGCATCTAATTACTTCACTCATTAAGCATTAGTGTCCTGTTATCTTATGAAGTATAGGAACAAAGACCCATGTGCAATTTGCCTGACTTACCACTAGGGGTAGCACTTGTTCTTTGTAAGCCACCTCTCTGCCAAGCAACACAAAGCCATGAAAAAGCGCCTCCACAATCCTTACTATCAATGCAGACCTATTCTGGCTGAAATTTCGCAGGAAAACATTTATAGAATGTACATATGACTCAAAAAGGCAATTACATCAGTGCATGTATAGTAATTTGTTACCACCGGTAGTGATTTGAATTGTGTGTGCCTATGGGCAAATAAACACAATGCATAAGCAATGAATTTAATGTCAGTCAAGGAGAGTCAACGGTGTACTCTGTGTGTGTCTGACTTGACTGTAATAAAGATTGACTAGAAGATGATTGCATTGCAATTACTGTACTAATATGATTTGCTGGATATTTCTCTTGAAAAATGACCATAATTCAGTATGTGGTTCTAATACGAACAGACAGTAATGGATTTACTGAAATAACACACCACTGACACAGGATACTAATCACTTCATTTGGAATCATTCCTTCATGATATGGAACATTCAGTGAACATTGTAAAGAGCTCAAGGTGTGGATTCTCTGGTCTAGTGGACACAGTTTAGGGTGCTAGTATAGAGCAAAGATTCTAAGTATGTTCTGCTCTATAATCTTTGGTTTAGATTGTTATGGAGTTTCGTTTGTGCCAAAAAGTTCAAACAATACTTTTTCTAATTCAAACAAAAATCAATTAATCAAAATACCAAATACAAAATCTAAACAAAAAAAATAAAGTCGAAAAAAAAAAATCTAAACTCGCAAAAAAAATCTAAACTCGCAAACAAATTATTTGTGTAGTTGCAAAAAAAAAACTGTTTGAATAACTTGTCTTTTGGTTTACAATAACAACAATCATTTGCAGCGACATCATTCGTTTGTTTGCTCCTGGCTTTTTCAGTTTCGATTCTGGCTCTCGCGTTTGCGCTGCCTGTTTCTTTGCTTGCGATTCTGGCACAAACTTCACATATGGGTGGGTGTCTGTGGGGTGCATTCCTATTGGCTGATGCGTTTTGACTGACAGCTTTACTATGGATTCAAGCGCAAGAGCTACCCACCCCCCTCCCCTCCCCAGTAGGTAGTGGTGCAACGCTCTTTTTGGCCACTATGTACAGGTATATTCGATGTGGCGCTATTGAGCGCAGTATGTCAACCGCCATATGAAGAAGAAGAAGATATTGACCACAGTAAGTTCCGTGGAGCTAGCTACACCAAAGCCATCGATGGGCTACACGCGTTATGGACTCAAAACAATGGGTTTTCCTCACTACTCATTAATCCAAGGTAAGAAGTGTCATCTAATTTGTTATGGGTCTAATTTTCACGTTTATGTGGGATGTTATGGCGTAGTTGTTACAATACTGACGCTGGTTTTAAGGTATCAGATGGCTATCTTAGCATCGTAGGTTTGTCCACATCCAAACGAGGCTTTTGATGAAATGTCGCACTACAGTAGCCTAAATTATGAATTCATACCATGTATTTATTTGTTCAGAAGTATATTGTTAATGTCCTCGCGTTATATAAGCGTATGTGTCCGATTATGTCATGAAATATCGCTATGTTGTCAACGGTAGTCTAGCATAGTATGAGCGCGATGGTGCGATCTATCTGTGGTCAGTTCATCAATGGCCCTGGCGATCTCTGGAGGTCCACTCTTTGTGAACGTTTGGAGACCACAGACATAGTATAACCTTAGTTAGAGTATTGGTTCATTTGCCTGAGAAAGACCCAAGGGTCGAAACGTTACTTTTTGTAAACATGGGAGCTCAAGCAGTGTTGCCAACGTTACCTTCTTCTGTTACATCTCCCCAGGAAATGTTATTAAGCACTGTGACCAGCTCTGTCTTTTGATTAGTACATGTAATTTGTCTTTTGCTTGTGCTTGTGTGTTTGTGCAGAACAACTCATCGTGATGGAGCACCTGTACTCCCTGATACAGCAGGATCTGAGGGGATTCCTCAGACAGGACGCAGATGTGGATTGACAACATCCTGCAGTTTGACCTGTTCAACCGACCTCTTCTCTGTCCCATACACACCTTTGTCCCATACACGTCTTTGGTCAACCTCTGCTTCATTGCCATCACAACCATCGGTCCCTGTTTCATCTGCAGCACAACACAGCACAGCTGACGGCCTCTTCTCCATCTGCAGCACAGCACCACACACCAGACAGAGTCCGCTGCGTCTTTCACACACCTGGTGGATCCTATTGTGTGCCTCACATACCTGAGAGACTCTGCTCCACAGTACCTGCAGGCTCTGCCCTGCCCCACCCCTCGCACACCCGATGGACCTAGCTGTGTCCCTCACATACACAATGCACTGTACCCCATCCCTCACACAGCCGATGGACCTAGCTGTGTCCCTCACATACACAATGCGCTGTACCCCATCACTCACACACCCGATGGATCTAGCTGTGTCCCTCACATACACAATGCGCTGTACCCCATCCCTCACACACCCAACAGACCCTGTTGTGTCTCTAACACACACAGCAGGCTTTGCCCAGCCCCTCAGGGTGGCTCTGAAATCTGTGGCTTTCACACTCCCAACAGACGCTGCTCTCTCCCTCACACACCCGGCTGGCTCTGCCCGGTCCGTTGCACACCTGCAGACTTCCAGCCGCCACAAACCCAGCTCACCCTTCTCCTGCTGTGTCCTTTACAAACCAAAAAACGCAGCTATGCTCCGCACATGACTAGCTGACTCTGCCTGGTCCCTTGCACACCCAGTGGACGTGGACACTGTTGTGACTGTTGATATTGATATTGCTGTTATTGTTGATATACATAGGTTTCTCGTTTACCAACTATACTGGCTGCGCACGCATCCGAGAGGCAGAAAATGCCAAGCTACATTACAAAGTTACCAAGTAGTTGGATGTTAAGAATGGTAAGCTTATATGCTATGATTAATTAAGCAATGAAAAAGTGATGTTATCTTCCAAAAAAATGTATTTATTCAGTCAGAGTTCCCAAAAGTACAGCTTGATGATGGTATTGACAAACATACTGGGAAGGCAGAGCGCCGAAGCGCGTCTGTGTGAATAAATGGTGATTGCTTATGCATAGTGCGGCCTGTTCTCTTGTTTTCATTGACAAACATAGCACATCAGTTATGAAACCATGCTGTGTGATGGATGTATATCAGGTTCATGTAACAACAGGCCACATTTAATTTTATGTGTTTGACTTCATGGCGGGCCACATGAAACAGAGCAGAGGGCCGCATGTGGCCCCTGGGCCTTAGTTTGCCCACCCCTGTTGTAGTAGCATGTCAAATTAGTTTATCCAATCATATGAAAGGAGTTTTGACAAGGCCCTGCCTTCTGAAATACATTTCCAATGGAGTAGTTCCAGATGAATGTGAGGAGCTAGGTGGAACGAAATTCAAGTGGTGAGTCAGGTTAACATACAGTAAGTAGTATGTAAAATAATTCAATTTTATTGTCCTTTATTCAAAACAACACTTATTCTAATAAAGTCAAACTGCAGGATGTTGTCAATCCACATCTGCGTCCTGTCTGAGGAATCCCCTCAGATCCTGCTGTATCAGGGAGTACAGGTGCTCCATCACGATGAGTTGTTCTGCACAAACACACAAGCACAAGCAAAAGACAAATTACATGTACTAATCAAAAGACAGAGCTGGTCACAGTGCTTAATAACATTTCCTGGGGAGATGTAACAGAAGAAGGTAACGTTGGCAACACTGCTTGAGCTCCCATGTTTACAAAAAGTAACGTTTCGACCCTTGGGTCTTTCTCAGGCAAATGAACCAATACTCTAACTAAGGTTATACTATGTCTGTGGTCTCCAAACGTTCACAATGAATTCATAATTTAGGCTACTGTAGTGCGACATTTCATCAAAAGCCTCGTTTGTATGTGGACAAACCTACGATGCTAAGATAGCCATCTGATACCTTAAAACCAGCGTCAGTATTGTAACAACTACGCCATAACATCCCACATAAACGTGAAAATTAGACCCATAACAAATTAGATTACACTTCTTACCTTGGGTTAATGAGTAGTGAGGAAAACCCATTGTTTTGAGTCCATAACGCGTGTAGCCCATCGATGGCTTTGGTGTAGCTAGCTCCACGGAACTACTTACTGTGGTCAATATCTTCTTCTTCTTCATATGGCGGTTGACATACTGTGCTCAATAGCGCCACATCGCATATACCTGTACATAGTGGCCAAAAAGAGCGTTGCACCACTACCTGGGGGGGAGGTGGGTAGCTCTTGCGCTTGAATCCATAGTAAAGCTGTCAGTCAAAACGCATCAGCCAATAGGAATGCACCCCACAGACACCCACCCACATGTGAAGTTTGTGCCAGAATCGCAAGCAAAGAAACAGGCAGCGCAAACGCGAGAGCCAGAATCGAAACTGAAAAAGCCAGGAGCAAACAAACGAATGATGTCGCTGCAAATGACTGTTGTTATTGTAAACCAAAAGACAAGTTATTCAAACAGTTTTTTTTTGCAACTACACAAATAATTTGTTTGCGAGTTTAGATTTTTTTTTTCGACTTTATTTTTTTTGTTTAGATTTTGTATTTGGTATTTTGATTAATTGATTTTTGTTTGAATTTGAAAAAGTATTGTTTGAACTTTTTGGCACAAACGAAACTCCATAGATTGTTAGCAGCTTTAGGGAAAATGGCTAATCCATAGAATTCAGACCAAACCATGGCTATAGGGTCCAAATTGTCCTAAATGTTTTTACACAATGTCTTAAACTGAAAAAAAAAGAACATTGATATTATTCTTTTGTCAAGCTCCTTGCTGTCTTTGATGCCATGAGTTATAAGCAAAAGGAGGGTGACATTATGTTTGCCAGTATTTGGACAAAAAATATGACCACAGTGTACCAAAAGCTATTGGTCTGCAATGTATGGGATAAGTAGGCTATACACAACATGATGCTTTATAAAATAATGTTTCAACTCAAATGTGATTAACTGCAAAATATTGCACATATGTTCATAATTCATCCCAAGATTGACATGAATCGAAATGTATATCCATGCTTCTGGCAACAGAATATTTTCCACCTACGGCTGCCTCTAATTTCCATTCCACATTAGGTGAAAATGCATTGCATTTGAGGTAATCTTTCAACAAAAATGCTGAGATTGTTTGTGCCCTTTCATTTGGACGATACATGTGAAACAGACTATTTGCTCGGAGCAAAGTGGACAAATATTGGTCTGATTTTACGGAATCTCATCGCCTCCACAGATGTCATTGTGTGAGTCATTTTTTACTCTGAATTGCTACATTCACAGGAGCCCATGCAGGACCAATCTCTCAGTCCGCAGACAGAGCCCAGGGCCCTACCTCTGCCACTCCTGCCAAATTCACTCATTTGTCAAAGGGTCTCCGTGATCACACACTGACAAATCCCCCGTGTCTCCCGCACTGTCAAGCCCTGGCGCTGGAAATCAAAAGACAAAAGAGCAGAGAGAGGGAGTGAAAGAGAGAGAGAGAGAGAGAGAGAGAGAGAAAGAGAGAGGGAGAGAGAAAGAGAGAGGGAGAGAGCACAGAGGCCCCAGCCACTTCATTTAAAAAATGCCGGAGCATTCAAAGCCTCCTGTGTGTGCCTTTTGAAAAACGCCCCATTTTAGGGCCGCTGGGTGATTAAGATTACAAGGAAATAAAAATCACTTACATTGTGGATTATTATTGGATTTCATAATAACCTCCGACGGATAATTACGCCACACTTAAACTTTTCATTTCAAAAGGATCCAGTAACAACAGTGAGTGCGGACTGGGTGGGAAATGAACAGGACCTGATTGCACACAGCTTGCTGAAATTAGGCCTGACTCCTATAGAGGCAATGCTAATAACAAAGAAGGAAATGATGTGTGTGTGTGTGTGTGTACATGTGCACATGTGTGTGTATGCGTACATATGTGTGCACAAATGTGTGTGTGTGTGTGTGTGTGTGTGTGTGTGGCTGTTTCAGAGACTGAAAGATGATCAGGTGCAGGAACAGCTTAAGGGGGAATGTGTTTAGCTCCTGACAACCGTGGCGACACACACCACTACAGCCCTGACAGCTCTGGCAACCCATCTCTTTGTCCGGCACTTTCTCTCCCCTCCCCCGTTCCTTGAGGCTCAGGAAATCCCTCCAAGAGTTAAATCCTCCTCGCCACTTCGACGTGACCTGTCTGTCATGGCTACACTTCTCCCAGAGTGCAACACACGGGAGAGAATGTGGGCATCTGCTTTGGCGACATAAACCGACAAGCCGAGAGCCAGATAAGAGACATTCTTGGGCGGCACAGCAACAAGCCATGGACAGGGCCTGCTTGATATCGGTCCTTGTTGTTTTGATGTGCTAAATAGCTGGCCTTCAACACCCAAGCCAACTGCTGAGTGAGTCACTGTGTAGCCAAGGGTACAGAGAGATAGCCAGATGTCTGAAGTCAATGGAGCTTGGCATGGCCTTATTCCATAGTAAGATAATTGCAACATGTTTCCTCAAAATGCCATGTGACACAGCACAGCTATTTGTAATATGAAAACATTCTGTGAAAAACACACCCAGTGCTCTCAAAATGGAGGTCAAATCGTTTATGGCAACACGTATGTGCTTTCGTATTATTTGATGTTGTGGCGTGTCAGAGGTAATTTTGAAATGCCTCAATCACATTGAATACAGTTAGACTATATTTACCTTCCTCAGTGTGGAGATCTTATCGCGACTTTAAGCAAACAGTGGGCCGTCGCACGTACACATGGGAACTTCTGCAGGGCAAGGTAGGCATTTGGGGTGTGTTTTTCTGTCCGTCGTCCAAGCTTACAAAGGCCCTCTTGGCTAATCTGCAAACAATCCACTCTGCAGATCCTGGTGCAAGTGGGGAAACAGCCCTTAAGCTGTGACATTAACGAACAGAGCGAGATAAGATAGGGGAGTGTTATCGTGTGCTCCTGCACAGATACCAGATAAGTGCTTTTTCAAAGCACGCTGCCAGATGGGGCCTGCTACACAGTCCAGGCCCCCAATCTCTCTCAGCCAGCGGTGGAATGCTTCGCGTTTCTGTGGATAGGGCCAGTTTCCGAAGTCATCTGCTATCGCTTTATTAGTGTGTGCACCCATATTGCTCCCCAGTTGACACTAGATAAATAATACCAAACACAACAATGTGTACATTAGTGCTCCGGTTAAAATAGAGGTCAGCTCCGGGTCTGAACGACTGTAGCGGTGTCAGTATGTGACAACTAAAACAAGACGAGATGATAACATTTTTTTTTTTATCTTGTCTGCGGTGATGTCAGCTCTGTGGAATGTCATGGGTTTAGCAATCAGGCAACAATCTATTTCAGGTTTTTCGAGTGAGAGCCAGTCGTTGGCTGTCTGTGCTATTCTTTGTGGTGAAATCTGACCGGTAGCGACCCATGAACACAATGTAAGTATAGTGTGCCAACACAAAGTATTTTTCCTTCACAAAGGCTGACAGAAATGGTGTGAAAACATGGTGCCAATGAAGGTACTGAAGAACTGAAAGAACTGAATTATGTCGGGCTGCATCATGTACTTAACATAAATCCACCCATTTCTCTCTATTTGAAAACAACTGTTCCAGCACCCTTTTGTGCGATTGGAGTTTTTCTGATGTGAACTTTTTGAACAATACCTGGCTGAGAATCCATGCCGGCTATGCACACTTAGCAAATCAACAGGAGATCACTTCCAGAATACAATGGTTTGTGTACACAGATACACACAGACACACACAGACACACACACACACACACACACACACACACACACACAATCAGCATGACAGCAATTCAGTGGGCTTCTGAACACAGCCTCAGACATGATCGCTTTGTGTGTTTTCTTTAAGAACAATTTGAAAGGATGATGTTTTTCTTGTGTTGTATTCTCAAAGCATCAATTTACCTATATCAACACCAACTCCTTCCTCAAACGTGTAGCTAGACAATAGCAACAACTTACATGAATGTGTGTGGTATACAGTATGCATAATAACTTTAGGAAGCAGATAGCATCAAAATACACGTGAGGGGTCTGATAAGCAAAGTAGAGCTACAGCTGCCAAATGAACACCAAGGCCTTTCCAAAACACACGACAGTTTGAGGTCTTAATATTGAGTACTCTTCCACCAATACAGGAAAAAGGGAAGTGAATGGAAGGTGCAAATGCTATGAACATTCATAGGAGGATTTTGTACCTTCCATTTATTTTAAAGTCATATCTAAAATACTTTCTACACGTTTAAACACCTTTGTCCTTCTTGTGAAGAGCACCATTTGAGCTTGACAAAGCTAAAATGCTTCCAGTCACACGGACACAGCATGAGGTGGAGCTTCCAGGTCTCTCACACAACCTGATGGAATCAGGAGGCGTTGCTAACCAAAAACTGGAAAGAGCAGGAAACAGACAGCCGGTCCCAAACAAAGGCTTACTGTAATTGATCCATTTTCTTTGGTGTCAATGTGCTCTGCACTGGGAGCACTTTTGCTGGCAGGTGGAGACAAATTGTTTTCCCCCACTGAACATTGTGTTTGGGTTAGCCATTGTGCTCAGACAAAACAACATAACATTGTTATGTTAAGTGCAAGGAGCACTGTAAACACACTACTGAAGTGCCCCCCCCCCCCCCTTGTTATCACTCACAAGAGCTTTTACAGACACTAAAGAGCTACAGTATGAGGCTTATGCACTAAATAGGAACTTTATATACTGCTAAAATATCCTCTGCCTATGTGTTCAAATGTGTCAAGGTACAGTATGTTTGGCCTTGGTATTAATGCAAAGTGTCATCACTTTCTTTAAGCAATGGAATATTTTAAAGATGTACTGCAGTAGTACTACACTGGTTGAAGTCAGAAACTCCCTAGCTGGATTTAGGGAGTGAAATTTTTAAAAAAAAGTGAAGAGGATATTTTCCATTAGATATAATTTGAACCAGAGTATTCCATCTTTAATGGAAACACAGAGATTTACATGATCTATCTTTCATTTCAGGAGTAATTGCTCTTCTCCATCCACCATGATAATATTAATAACAGTCTTAAAATGCCCTGCCAAATGTACCTTCATTACAAGAGATTTATGCTGATTCAAGTAATCTATTCTGTCGCCTTTGAAAAAAAAAAAAAAGGTATGAGATATTAAAATCAACCATGCCAGATAAAATATGTGTACTTGTAAGTGAAGTGGTGAGAAATGCGTATGAACATCAGACATTGGTGGGATAAGTCTTTATTCTCCTCCCGCGGCTCTGAAAAGAATCTTTCATCTTGGCCGTTGCCAAATAGCTCTGAGGCAATCCGCTAACACTGGGCCAGGCAACGTGCTAACAGAACTCCAGAGGAATACTGTCAAGACAAGTTTAATATTTAAATAAAGTACACTTTTGGCTCGTCCAAGCGTGTCGTGTTGTTACCAGCTGGCAAAACGTCCTTCCCTCCCTCAGTCGAACACGGAGGCACATTTGATTAACGTCTCAATGACTAATTGTGTACTCCCAATGTGCCAAATTGGAAGGGGTTTTGTGTGCATACGATCTGCTTCAAGATTCTCGCTCTCAAGAGCTTCTGAGGGGGGCCCTCTTTCCCCCTCTCTCCCTTTCCCTCTCTCTCTCCACCTCCCCCTCACTCTTCACTTGGTTGGCCCACACAAGGCACAGGGTGGCGAGGGCACCATGCCAGGCTCTCCGACCTCCACTCAGGGGAAGGGACTACCTCTGCCAGCTGCACCCAGCTGCACAAACGTTTCCTTTCCCCCCCCCCCCCCCAACACATTTTGCACAGCTCGCGTATACATAATACTGCCAGTGTGTGGGCATTGGGTAGGGGGAGTGTGTAAAATGAACAAATGACACTCCAATTTGAATGAAAGTGGAGGAAGAGAATTAAATTGACCAGCAGCTCCTCTCCCCACCCAATCTCCCTCCTGCTATGCCCCCCAACCCGGGCTCCACTCACTCTGCTAGCTCACAGAGAGTTCTGTTTTGAAACGTGTTGATTTATATTTGACACTTCAGGCCCCCGCGTGTGTGTTGCTTTACGCCGGGCCGTGACACAGGGCGCGTTTGCCACTGGACTGGAGGTGCAAAGACATTAGCCAGCACTTTGTCACTGCTGACTGGAATTCACACCGTCTGGGCAGCTTTCTGCTCAACGCTCCGGTGACGCGACTGGCCTGGAAAATGTCAGCTGTTGATCTGTTGACGCGGAGACCTATAAAAAGATTAGGGTGGGAGTTGAGTAATAGTCATACGCAACCTTTAAAGGAGATAAAATAATAACCATGGTACATTTACGACCGCGCCCTTTAGCGTAACGCAACTCCGTGTTTACAAACATACATGGAACACAAATACTTACACCGGGTAAATGAGTATGCACATACCGTCTCTAGATTTTTGGTATTTTCAATTCAACACAGCCCTGGGCCTTGCTTGGCTGATTTGACTGAAGAAGGGAATCTCAGCAGTGGACCCGTGCTGTTATAATGGGCTTGCTCACCGAGCGGAACTCCCCCAAAATCTGTAGGTCCCATGGTGCCTGGTGCAATTCGAATGTGATCATTGCGCCCCAGCCTCATTACCAATCTCCACTGCCAAAACACTCTCTAAGTGGGAACTAATGCAATGGCCCTCGCAGGGATATTTCAGCAATGGGAAACATTAACTTGCTTAACAAAAAAAAAAAAACAGCCACAGCAGGCCTATCTTTTTGTTTATTTCATGTCTGGTGGGGGGCATTTGGACAGGTATGACCTCATGATAAGAAAGTGCATAAAATCCCAATACCCAAAGATTTGCAATGATAGGAAAATCGGCCAAGACTGACGACAGATTGATTTGGTGAAAAGGTCAAAAAGAAAATGTACGTAGCTTTGCAACACAATAAACAAAACCGATGGGCCTTTGTACAGCAACACCTCTGGATGGGTTGTCCATGTAAAAAGGTTTGATGCAGTGAATAGAGGAGGGAGACAGGCTGCGTTTTCCTGAGGTAAACAACACAGTAAAAAAAACACTCTGCAATTACAGGCTGGTGGTGTAAGTTGTCTCTGCAGACTGAATGATTGGCCAAGAAAGCACAGGCGCTAAAGCCAGGATCAGCGCAGTAAACACCAGCTCTCACTCTGCACACGCCCCGGCTCAATTACAGCGCTCCCAAATTGAAAGTGATCACGTTTTAAATCTTCCCAATGCACCGCTCTGGTGTTTTCCGCCTGGCAATCTAGTCCACAAGACCCCCCCTCCCCCTAACACCCCCCCCCCTCTCCCCCTCCCCTTTTAACACGAAAAAGCTGTGCCTAGAGGTCTGCCAGACACAGGGGGACATTGATTTTCAATAACATCCTTTAATGACCTCGCAGGTTTGATGTGCGCTGTCATTACGCTCTGATACCCGGGGACGTGAGCCAGGCGGGTCACTAGCCGAGAAACAGATGGGAAGCGCGGAGGGCATTAGAAGGATGAATAGTGGGTCTCAGGACAGTCACTGAGAGAGGCAGAGCAAGAGAGGTGAAGAGAGATGGAGGGAGGGAGAGAGGGAGAGGGAGAGAGGGAGATGGAGAGAGAGAGTGGGGCCAGAGCCAGGTGGACGGATAATGGGCCATAGCAGTGCTGACCTACACTTCCTCTTCCTGCTCGAGAGAGACTAGAGGGCCTTCTGGGCTTATTAGCCAAACACACACGCAGGAGAGTGGAAAGGAGAAGAGTGGAGCAGCATGGAGGAGGTGGAGGTGGAGGTGGAGAGTGGTGGTGGTGGCGGAGGGCACTCGCTCCCTCTCTCTCTCCCCTCACATCCGATCGCCTGCCTCCCAGGCACTGCTTCTGTTAATGAGTGCAGACCGCAGGTCAATACGCCGCTCGCCTGTGAGTCAATAACGGTTACCTGCAACACAAACACTCAAAACCTGCTTTCTCACAAAATCAATGTTCTATTAGTCCTTCTCCCGCTCCCCTCATCTCATCGATTCGCGAGGAAGACTAGACTTTATTGCATGAAAATGTCAGACTAAAATGATAATAATTGGAAATAAAATATGAATGAGCTATTGGATACGGCTCTAATAAAGAAAGTAAGCACATTCATAAGCTCTCCACAGCGGGAATTGGTGTATTGCATTTTTGGTCAGGGACATCATATTAGTGTTTAACCTCAGGTTACGGGTGCCATTTTCCACCGCTAATAGAGCATGGGCGTTAAGTATGAGCTCTCTGTCTGAGGACACAATGATGCTACTGGCAGCACACATTAAAATGAAGCACCAGACAGTCTGCAGATATAAGGTCCAACCTTTATTCCGTACATTTTTAAAACCATGAATGTTCATTTTTCATTTTTTGCACGCCTAAAACTCTACTTGTTTTGTATACAAGAGTCTAAGAAAAGAAGAAACTGCACAACACCACAAGGTCGACAGAGAAAGTCTATTGCCGCCCAATCAATCAATCAATCAATCAATCTCTCTCCTCCCAAGTTCTCTAGGGCTGCAAGACTGGTTTGTTTCTATGAAAGTTTGTCTTGGACCTGGCAGGCTCTAGTTCAGTTTTGTAATCCTTTGTTTGAAAAACAGATGGGTGTCAGTAATCCAGGTTCCTTCCTCATAAAATATTCCCAATATCACTTGCAGGTTGTACTCCATCACGGTCTTCCAATGCGTTGTTGCATAGATTGCATGTCTTCACTCTATGACCGCGCTTTAATGCTTGCCTTCTTTTTGATTGCGCTGGCTGGTCTGTTACCATGGTTTCATTTCGGAAGTGGTTTCAATTTTATTTTAATTTTGTTTTTCTAGAAACATTTAAAAAGCCTAGTAAATTTACATGGTAATTTTTCGTCTCGAGGAATATCAACAAGATATTTACATTGTTTTTCTTTACAATAACCAAACAGGGATAATACACTTTTGTCTGCGTATCTCAAAGGCAAACCAAGTGAACAAAACCACCTTAAATGTAATTTGTAAATGTAATGTAATCGTCAGCAGTGAGAACTTTAAGGTACCGTAGGGAAAATTGACTGTTCAAGCAATTCTTTAAAAAAAAATCCAGCCTCCACTGTGGACATGATTTAGGTCGTACAGTGAACAGGAATAGATATTGGGGGAAATGTGACATACTGTAATGCAACAATATGCAAATTCATAAAAATAATGTCTATACATGGAAAGATAATAGGAAATGTACAAACTCATTTCATAATTTCACTTTTCACACGAAAAAATGATAGAAGAATTGGATTAATATATTAATATCAATTTTTAAATTGGTAATGAACATATGCTTTGAGTTTCAACTTTTTTCCAAACCAACCTTCTCTGCAAGTCCATATAAAATAATGGCGTGTGCTTCTTCAGCTGTACAAATCTTTGTACAATTTATACACGTCTCTTTCAATTTGTTTTTACATTTTTGATTTTCGCTCAGGAAAATAAGTGCATTCTGTCTTCAGAATGGGAGAGACTCCTCTCCAAAGTCAATCCAGATAAGTGAAGCTATCGCGCCTCAACCTCTTTGGGGTTTCGGGAGGGGGAGTAATCGCGGGGGTCCTGGGTGGTGAGGGGGGTAGTCCGTCTGGGCGAGGACGGCCTGGCGCTCCCCGAGGGCACGAGTGGCGGTGGGGCACTTAGCGCTGCGGTGGGAGGCGTGCGGTTGAGAAGGCCGTTGTGCCCGGTAGAGGGGCTGAGTCTCGGGTAAGGCATCCCCCCGAGGTGCGACATGAAGGGGGGCATGTGCGGGAGGTGTCCCTCCATGGGCGACTGGTGCAGCTGGTGCAGGCGCGCCCGGTCCAGCTCCTCGCGCAGGTGCATGCGCTCGCGCTCCTCGACTTGCTGCCGCATGCGCTCCTGCTCGCGCCGCACCTCCATCAGGTGCTCGTGGTGCGCGTAGTCGTGCGGCTCGCGCTCCCGGTAGCCGCGCTCGGCCGCCTCGGCGTACGGCGAGCCCTGCTGGAAGCGCTGCACCTGCTCGGCGCGCAGCTGGAAGTCCATGCGCCGCTGCAGGTCCAGGTTGCGGTAGGCCTCGCGCAGCGGGTCCCAGCTGAAGGCCGGGTGCTGCTGCAGGCGCTCGCGGCCCGCCGCTGCCGCCGCCGCCAGCGGACTCACGCCCATGAAGGGCGCCATGCGGGCGCGGTCCAGCACGTTCAGGCTGCCCATCTGGTGCATGGCCGACATGGAGAGCGGCAGCGAGTGCGGCATGGGCACGCCGTGGAGGGCGGCCGAGGTCGGGAGGTCGCTGCAGCGCGGCGAGGGCGGAGGGTGCTGGTGGGCCATCTGCGGGTGGAGGTGGTGCGGGCCGGAGGGGGCGGGAGGCGCAGGTGGAGGGGGAGGCACCGCGGGCTGTGAGGAGGGCTCGGACCCCACCACCATCACCTCCTGCTCCTCCTTGCGCTCCTCCTTGATCTTCATGTCGTTCTTGACCTTGTGGATCATCTCGGACGGCGGCTCCTTGCGGTCGCCGTCCTTCATGGGCAGAGGAGGAGGAGGGGCCACGGCGGCCATCTTGAGACCGGTGTCGGGGTTGATGGCCTTGGAGTAAGGCGAGGGCGAGCGGTGAATGGGCTTGCACGGGTCCTCGGAGGAGCGCCGCTCCTGGACCTCCTTGCCGGGCGAGCGGCTCTCCTTCACCTTGATGTCGGCCATCATGGCGGCCTCTCGGTGGCGCTCCAGCATGTCCTTCTCGGCCTCGCGGGACCGCTCCGAGCTGTGGTGGCGGCCCGAGTCGCTGGAGTTCTGGCTGTTGGAGCGAATCAGGTTGCTGATTTGGTAGCCGACCGGGGCGGAGGCCGGGGAGGACCGGTTGGAGTGGCGGTTCCGATCCAACGAATCCCTGTAGGTGCAGAGAATCAGGGGTGAGGACAAGTTAGCATCAACAAAGAAAAGGCAAAACAAAAAAAAAGTAGTATGATAAATAATGTAATGCTTTTTGGAAAGTGTAACAAAAAAACTCAAAGGAAGAGCAAAAAGTTTCGGATCAAACTAGTTCATGTTTTGGTTCGCTCGTACAAACCTGTCTTTATCTTTCTCCTCTTTTCCGATGGAGGAATCCCTTTTCTCCCTCTCCCTCTCCCGTTCCTTCTCTCGCTCTCGCTCCCGCTCCCTCTCCCTCTCTCGTTCCCGTTCTCGCTCGCGCTCGTGGCTGTTGGCCGAGTTGCTCCGCTCGACCTCCGCGGCCTTGGGCCACTGCGGAGGGGTCGGGAAGGAGGGAGGCGTGCGGTGGAGCCGGTTCCAGGTGTCGTGGTGGGGACTGCCGAAGCCAGGCAACCCTGGCCCGTCCTTTGGACCAAAGACGTTGTTGGCGCCTTGAGAAGAAAAGAAAAGAAAAGAAAGGAACAAAAAAAAGGGTACTGTGAGCACCTCTCATCATTTGACTAGCTGAATTGAAGTCTCCAGAAGCAAAAAGCAAAAGACAGACAGAGAGAGATGGACAAGACTGACCATGAGCGAAAAGAAAGAAAGAAAGAAAGAAAGAAAGAAAGAAAGAAAGAGAGAGAAAAAAAGTAGCCTCGTCTTTGTCTCAAGTCCTGAGCTCTCGCTGCGGCTCCGCTCTCTGAGAAGACTGAGAGGTTAATGGTTTTCCCCTCTCTACCTGGACTGATGGCCGACCAGTGGCCTGCTCCCCATTCACTCCGTCTCAAGGACTTTTCAGTGGAGAGTGAGTGAATTGCCCTCCGGGGTTGAGGGCTGTGAAAAAGCCAGGACTCAGCATTCCACAGAGTCTCTATTTCACTCAAATCGATTTCACTAGAGGGTGCCCAGCTTGGCAGTGGTAGGCAGAGAGCGAGAGAGAGAAAGGCAGAGAGAGAGTGAGAGAGAGAGAGAGAGAGAGAGAGAGGAAAGGAGAGGGACAGAACACACTCCACACTGGTCTAAGAACACTTAGGCAAAGTAATTAATGCATGAAAAGCAACTAAACAGCTTGCCTGTGAGAATGAGTTTTGGCCATGCAGATGTCAGATTAAGTCCTGGCAGCAAGGAGGGGGGGGGGGGGGGGGGGGGGGGCGAGGGAGTTGGGGTAGTAGCTAGCTTGTAATGCCTATCTTGTTTGTTCACTTCCCTGAGATGTTCTTTGGCATTTTTCTTGCAGAGCTAAGTGCCTATGTTTATTTGATTTCCTTCGTTATTTCTATCCCTCCCCTCCCCCACCCCACCCCTCCCCTCCCCACCCCAACTCTCCTCTCCTCGCCCTCACTGTGGTCTGACGCTTAGCTCCACTGTGTCTAGCCGTAAGGCGCAGGGCGGACAGGGGGCAAGGAGCGCTTACCGAGCGAGGGGTTGCCTAATCCTCCGAAGGCACTGCTTGAAAGGTTGCCGAGGCCGCCAAAGGTAGTGGAGCGACTAAAAGGATCTGCAAAATGCCAAACAGGGATTAGCGAGCGCTTGGTGGCTGGAGGAGTTGGACCATTCCACTCGGCTTTTCTCTTACAAGCCAGCTCTGGTATTTCCCTTTTTCTCTTCCTCTGCCTGTTTTTTTGGTGGGTAAAGCCTTCCTATCCTGTCTCTTTTTTGCCCTGTGTGTATGTGTGTGTGTGTGTGAGTGTGTGTGTGTGTGTGTATGTAAGTGTTGGCTGCTTCACAAGCTGGCTCGCCCGCTCCTAACAGGGTTGCAGGCAGGGGGTTGTGGCCGGAGGAGCAATGGATTGTGGGAAAAAGGCATTGAGCAAGGGGTGGGGTGAGGCGTTCTGAGCTGTGGCAGACGCATACTGGCCGGACCAAATTTGAAAGCGGGCCCAGTATGTGCTTCACATTTGTTATAGCTTGTCTCAAATATCCTCAGTTTAACCGTGGCAAAATCCAATCTCTCAGACAGCCTCAAAAACAAACAAACAAAACCATGGCTACCTACCTTACATGAGGCATTCGTAAATAATAATAAAAAACCTTTTATACAAACAATCCATACATCAATAAACATAGCGCACGTCGGAATACACCACTGTACTGTGCGCCTGTAGCATCTCGTCTCAACCTCCCCCTTAATCTAAATTCAATGGATGGGTTTTCTGCACCAAGAAATCCTGGCGCCTGCCCGTCATCATTTCCCCTGTGTTCAACCCCGGTGCACCAGGTGCTTATGAACCCAAATTGGATTGACTCAGACGCTTATCCTGTGAAATCACCCCGCAGCCCTGAATCCACACAATGCCTCAGATGGGAAAGAAAAGCCACGGAATACAACGGGCCAAATTATTTGCTTTGTGAATGGGTCCAAGGAAACTTTGAAGAGCCCATTGAAATGGCCTCACCCAAGGTAAAGTGTGATTTGCTGAACGGCAGCACAATCCCAATTCAACCTTGCAAAATCCCTGGGGGAGGGCGAGCAAGAAATGTGTTTTTATAAAAATCGTTTGAGCCAGACCCATTCTGGTAAAAAGAAAAAAAAAATACAAAGACCCATCTATTTAGTGTAAGGCCAGAGGATACACTGAGGAATGTTCAAAGATGTCTCTATAAAGATGTCACTTTTGATATTCTTTCTTCTATAACACTTTGAGAAAGCTGCTCGATATTTGAACTTTTCCTAGTATACACTGAACTAAAGTCAGGAGGACATCTTGAAATTTCATGAAAACCCTGTAGCTGGCTATAGCAGAAAATCACAGAAATTCAACAACAACTATTTTCAATGGCACAATTTGAAAAAAAGTAACCCCTTTTTTTTCCTCTGTTGTAACCATCTAGTCTTAATCACAAGGGGCAAGTGAGCTGACAAAGAAACAGATATTAACCAAAGGAGAGTGGAGGGAGATGAAAAATGGGGGGGCTACTTACGCTTACCTGCCAGGTGGCTCGTGGGCAGGAATCCGCTGTGGTGTGGTGAAGGGCCATAGGGCGAAGCAGCTGGATGGCCTGAACCTACAGAGCAATATGAAGGGGAACCATTTTAAGAGGTTGCAACCTGTATGCGATGAAGATAGCTAAGCTGTCCATTAAGGTTACTGAAACTGTGCTTTAAGCCTTGTGATACTGTACGTCATTGCGATGGACCCCTACAAAGTTGGTTGAATTTTATGCTAAGCTAGGATTGAAAGCTCACTGGCAACAGACTAGGACATGTATAATAAATCATTTTTGCATGTTTTTCTTATCCATACACACCAGCAAAAAGCCTACGGCTGCTATCTCAACAGAGGATATATGGTGTATGACAACATTGGTGCACATATTGAGTTGCCATCTAAAACCAGTGTTTCTCCAATGCATTTGCTGATAGTTTTTTGTTGTTTGTATTACAATAAGCATACCGTTGCCTCGGTAGAGTTGCCGTGATTGACTGTGCGGCGCTAAATTAGGCTGCGCTAACAGTGAAAACTTCAGCTATAAAGGGTTTAGAAATTCACAGATTACAGAGTGTTAAGCTGATAAACAAAGCTAATTAAGTAGATTTGCATCCCCTGTGACTACATGTTTTTTTCCCCACACTTGTGTACAAATTCACTGGATGCATGTATCATCACACAGAGGGCAAGTAAAGGTTGCACATGGCCGGGAGTTTTTGTTATGACTCGAATAAGACAGCCTGTCGAAAGTCTGAGGACTTGACCTTGTTTGTGGGGAAAGAAAATGTGTGTAGTCTCTCTCCTGGCTTGTTACAATCATTACCAGGAGAGCCAATTACAAGCTCATTTATGACACAATGCTGCATAATAACAACCTAAAGGGCACCTGTGTTCGTGTTGCCCTTCAATGCAGGGCCACCAGTCAATTACAGGTAGGAGCATGACAGGAAAGTTATTCACAGTTGGAGCGGTGGCCTACCAGCTGACACGCTCAGACAATGCTCAGTGTAACGGTAATCACTATGACTGCCCTCTGAGAGGAACAAGAAATAATAGGTGTTTCGCTGGCCAATTTCACAACAATAAGACCATAAAATCTAAATGGCTGTAACACATTCACTCCCAGGAGATGTGGACCAAAACAATCTTGACTTTTGGAAAAAGAAGGGGGTTGCTCCGGAGAACTTGGCTCAACCGGCACCTGTATTTGTGAGGCTGAGGAAGAGGAGGAAGAGGAGGAGGATGAGGAGGGGAGAGAAGTCCCACTGACCTGTGGAGGAGAATAGAGGTCGTGCCAGGTCATGGGGGTACGGGAATCCTGGGAAGACTCCTGGGCCGGGCGGCCGGCTGAACAGGTCCAGCTTCCCGTTCATGTCCAGTTTGTGAGGATCCAGCTGCATCTGCTGCGAGGGGTGGACACAGACGGGGACATTAAACGCGATGGGCAATAACAGCGGCATCATTAGCGAGATCGAGCTCGCCCGCATAAAAAACAGCCCTCTGGGGACCAGCAGGACTCTCTAATGTGAAATGTGTTCATAAAGAATTCAGAGAGCCCGAGCACAATTAAAATACATAAATACAAGAGGACGACATCAGTATGCTTGCCGCTTGCCTCGCTATCTTGGCTTATGGTACATTGCATGCGGCAATCTACACTGAAAATGGTCCGTTAAGTGTTCTTGTGCTGAGCAGAATTACAATAACAACCTTTCTTCTGCCGTCCATTGTTCTCAAATCTAATGGCTTTGTTGATGAGAGAATACATTTGTGGAGAGAGAAAAAAATGAGATAGAGGTCCTTATAAAAAAGTATTATGACTTTAAAGCCCTACAATGGTACTAAAATAACCTGAAAAAAGAACTGTGGATACAAAAGCGAATGTGAAAGCATATGAGACTCCAAGTTACAGAAGCACTCCAAAACACGTTTAAGGCCGCATTATCGCCCACAGAGGATTTGTGAGGGCACAGGACCCCATGTGGATGAGTCTACCAAGGCGATGGCGAATAGTAGGCGATAGCAGTAGGTGACAGCAGTTTCCAGTGGGTCTCTCTCACTCACACACCCACACACAAAAAGCCATGCAATCCCTGCATAAGCTATGCTTTTCCGGAGGGGGAAAAAAGTTACACCTCTCCTTGTGTCTGACCTCGTGACTATCACCTGAGCTGCGAGCTCAGCTGGCTTACCTTCATCTTCTGCTGATGGTGGTAGATTTGCCAGGCGATTTGTACATGAACCGCACACCATTTGCCAGGCTTCTGCAATAAGTAGGTGGAAAATGATACCAGTTAGCTCAAAGACCTTGGCATTAAGTGCAAATTGAAGATCTCACAGAGACAGAGAGAACAAGAGAGAGAAAGAAAGAGAGAAAGAAAGAGAGAGAACGCAAGAGTAGAGAAAGAGAAAGTGAGAGACAGAGAGAGAGTAAGAGTACAGAAAAGAGAAAGAAATTGAGCGAAACTTACTCTTACTGAGGTCCTGAAGGGATCGGGTACCTGGAAAAACAACAAGTCAAACCTGTCAGTCAACTTGGCCCCAATAACAGCAGGCGGGCAGCGCAAAGTATCCGCCGCCCGCCAAATCAAAATAAGATCTATTTAGGAGGGAGCGGCAGTGCCACCAGCTTACCCGGGGATCTTTCTGCAGGAGAGTGTGAGGTATGGCTCCAGGCCGAGCGCCCACATCCAGGGGATTAGAGGCCTAGAGACGGCAGGGGAGGAGTGTTAGAAGGACCGGGGGAAAAAATGGTAGTAAGCGGCACATAATGAGCTTGATGGAAGGTGAGATTTTAATGTGAGCAAAGTGAACTAAATCCATCCAAATCGATGGAACTGTTTTTCTATCAATTAAGTTCTTACTGCCTGGCTTCACTGGGGCGGGAGAGCTTTTTTTGTTTTTTTTTCTTTAAAAAAGGCGGCTGACTTCATCCGGGGAGCCAAAAACAAATCAACGGGCGGCCAAATCTAACGAGCCAATCACGCGCAGCTTTTGAGCCAGCGATGCGATCAGCCCCTTTAATCCATCCCAGAGCCGCAAGGCTGCTGGAACAGCGGCCACTCACTCTTGCTCTTTCCTCTCCCTCTCTCCCTCTCTCCCTCTCTCTCTCTCTCTCTCTCTCTCCCTCTCTCTCGGCGCCACAGCCTGGAGCCCAGCACGGCTTAAGGTGCTGAATGGAAGGGCCTAACTGCGCTCTAACCATCTGGAGGCCGGCCACAAAAGGTCTTAATGGAGCCGCGGGGGAATAAGGCCAGCGGATTTGGGCCAGCTTTGATTGGTGGCTTACACAGGGTCAGCGGCATTGGGCGTCTGCCAGGGCCCGATCGTCACACTCCAGCCCCGCGGCTGCTTATCTCCCAGCGAGCGGGCTGCTCACCGCTGCTAAAGCCCCCAGCAGCTTAGGGACCTTGTTTGCATAGTCCATTATTGGTTGGGAGAAGGGGGGGGGGGGGGGGGGGGCTGGGGGTTGAGTGAGGGAGTTGGGGGGGGGGGGGTACAAGAAGCTGTGGCAGATTTATCTCGGGCTGTTTTAGTTCAAATGCAGCTGCTTTCCCTGTACACAGAATGCAAAG
>NC_085001.1:18563893-18648893 GCF_963854185.1 Sardina pilchardus | reverse complement strand
TACAGCGCGCTTTATGGCTGTCTATAAACCTCATGCTTTGTAATTTACGAGCGCTGTCAGACGTTTATTGTAAACAGCTTTGGATAATTAAAGCTGGATATTTCATCTTTAAACAATTAAGAGTATTTCTTTACAGAGAAAGGGGGAGGGGCGGGGGGGTAACTCTGTTGCCATTTGGCAAACCAGCTGCCGGAGGGCCGTACGACAATAAACAAATACAGAGGATTCATAATTTCATTAATTACAGCTATTAGCCAAAGGCTGTTGCAGAGTTGAAACGACAGTGAGCTCTAAATATGCACACAGCTGGGCCTTTTCCAACAGTGCTAACCCAATGCTAAAGTAACCACAGTAACAGTATTTGGGCTTTGAATAAGAGACACACATTCTTTTTTTGCTGTGGAGGGAAAAAGCACTGGTTAATTTAAAACATCTTTAACAAAACCACACACAATGCATTTTGCTATACAGCAAACACAACATTAAAGCCTTGTAGAGCCTTTCAAAAAAAGGCGCAGTGTTCGGACATCAACAGACATGACATGGCTAACATTCGAGGCCGAGAGCGATAATCAATGGTCTTTCATGTTGCAGAAAGGTGGGCTTTCACACTTTGATCGGCTGGGAACGGGCAGTGGCAAGACAGGCGATAAGATGCGGCACATGTTGAGATCACACAAAAACACACACACACACACGCACACACACATCCCCGAGACACTTTCTGATTTTTGAGCACACAGGCACGGCTGGATAAGCCGCGGGTTGACAATGCCTTTACTGTGCTCCTGACTCCCGGGTCATTTCGTCCGAGGTCATGACAGAATGGATTATATCGTATTGGGCCCAGTGCTGAGACAGCACAAGCATGCTTTTCATTACGGAAAACCCAAACGACTGGATAACGTTCTCGGCAGGTCCATTGTGCGCTCGCGGATGATGGATGGGTAGACATAACTACGCGGTTGCAATTTTCCGATTAGGGCCTGCCAATGCTTGCCCCCCTCTCCCTTTGGCCATCTGATGGCAGAGGGCAGGCGGAAGCAATTACACTTTTTATCAAAACATTCCGCTCTCCGTGATGTCATCGCTTTTATCTTTTTCAAAAGTGAAGTCATTCGCGGCGACCGCAGGCTTTGAATTTGTCATTTTTTTGTGGAGAGCGCAGGGACCTAAGTTGAACCGCAGTCACGCCACGCACATCTGGCTCTCAGGCCCTTTGTTTCTCTTACAAGGCAGAGGAAATCAGTGCGTTCATAAACATTTTAAATGCCACCTCATATGAAAGCAATAAACCGCGCGGCTCGCCATGTTCCTTTTTAGCCCGACACTGTGAAACTTGTTGGTTTGTCGACAGAGCGACGAGCTAATTAAGTTAGATCATAGTTTTTGCCTGCGCCAACCGCCCACGCTCTGCCCGTGTTGATGAGGGGCGTAAAAGATGTTTACGCTGATTAATCTGACATCCAGGCCTCAAACGTTAACTCGCACGGACTTGGGAGCGAATCAGCTCATTGTTGAGCGATCTCCGCCCATAACAATCGAGCTCAGTCGTGCTATGCCAGCACTTATGAATGTCAGCACTGGGCCATTTCCCGACACTCTCACACTTTTAACACAAACGCTGGTGTGATGACTGCTCTTTCTCAAAACTCTTCCAGTGGAAGGGGTGTTGGAGGCCGTGTGTGGGGAACCAGGGTGCCGTGGCCACTAAAGATCTGTAGGAGTGGGTGTTTGAGCTAGTAGATTGGGTGTGGTCTGGGGGTAGGGGCAGGGGGGGGGGTTGGTTGCTGTTGTTGTTGTCGTTGTTGTTGGTGGTGGAGCTGGAAGTAGGGTGGGTGGAGGTGGGGTTGGGAGGTGGGGTTGGTATGGATTTGAGGGGTGTAGGGGGGGAAATACTGGAGCTTTACTTATCCTCACATTTCTGGCTGGGGTACGCACCATGGGGGGTGCATTGGGCGGAGCAATGATGCCCGCCGGGGGCAAGCCGGCGGGGAAGGGCGTAAAGGTGTGCTGGTGGGTGTGTTGGTGCTGGTGCATGTGCTGGTGTTGGTGAAACTCTGCCCTCAGGAGGGACACGGGGGCCAGGGGGGACGCCGACGGCCCCCTGTTCCGCTCCGAACTCTGAACCAGGAAGCGGTTGTTCAGCTCCTGCCGCAGGAGGTCATGCTCTGCAAGAAAGGAGAGCGAGGGGTGGAAAAAAAAAGGATGGAAAGGAGGGAGGGAGGAGGGGAAGAGGGAGACACAAGAAAGGGCACGGGAGCCAGTCAGTCTTAACAACAGCGCCGAGAAAAGAAGAGAAAAGTAGTCACCTGGCATTCTCTGTTTCTCCAGCTCATGCTGTGAGGGTTTTCTACGTGAGGACTCATTGGTGGTGGTAAGAGAGTTGCCTGTGACAATGTGCCAATCAGAATCCCCGAATGAGGCTGGCAATACATGATTGGTTGGTTGAATGATATCAACAGGCTGGTATCTGAAGACAAGAAAGAACCAAGAGTCATCTCAGCAGAAAACACACACGGTCTGTCCCTCAAGACCCTGCTTTGAACAGTACTCCTTCCTCTGAAAGAACTAACTCAAGACATGTGGAGCGGACACATGTTAGAGAATTATCTCATTAATGAATAAATCATTCCTTTTTAAAAAGGTGACCAGTCTATAATTTCATTTTACAATTCAAAATACTTCAGGTCAGATTTATTTTCATGTCCTAGCAAAGTACAGCATAGTGCACAGTGAATCAAAGTGTAACCATGACTATTGGATTGTCTCTCTGGGAAAGTATGCTAGCACTAGTATGCTAAAGAACTGCAACAATGGCAGCTTAATTAACTAAATTCGACCTAGCAAACTTTTTTTTTAGCAAATCTCTATCTCAGTTATCTCTATGATATCACAGTTTTGTAAAAAATTCCATATTCTAACTTTCAGAAACAATGGAGATGCTTTATAGATAGCTGAATGGCGGGTATTGCTTTGTTCTTTCTAACGTAATATAATATAAGAATGTAGGTAGCTAGCTAGTCAGCACACTCTTCCTATTTTGTAATCTGTAAACACTGTACTGGATTTGATTAAACTGGATTTGACCTCAGCTCAGTTTTGCTAATATGCGGCTTGTGAGTTGATCATCGGAGGACATCTGACATATAGAAGTATGCAATACTCCATGTTATATGCCATATCATTGCATATTCAAGATAGGTACATTGAATGCAAACTCTGCCAATGAATCCAAGTTTTTTTTTTTTTTTTAATTCAATGCTGAAACCATTTGGTTGTCATCAGGCCCACATGTGTGCACTTACCGGTTCACGATATTTAACGTTTAAAAAGATGTACCTTGGGAGAAACTTTGTCAAACTCTCATATATGCAGGTACAGTACATATTTTCAATTCAAAGTTGAAGTTTAAATGCAAGAGTTCAAGTCCTTTGACATCAAAGAATAGAGAGATTATCAGTACTGTACACAATGGTATAAAAGTGGTCGTGATGGCAATAGCATGAGGGCCTCATTCTAAGCCACATCATTAGCCCAGCTTCTTACGTACAAAGCCAGACTCGAATGTTTTCAGGGCTAAGCCGCAGTGTGGTGAATTTAAGCCCTCTAATGAGCATGTAGTAAAAACAAGATTTTACAGACAGACATATAACTGTGGTTAGGCCTGATTTTAAAGAGGAAGCTTTGTAATTGAGTCACATCAGGAAAAACTGTGCACATTGTTGATTATGTGGGTTCTGCTCTGCTCTGTTGACTTGGCTTGGCAAAGTGTGTGCATTCTAGCCTCTGAGGTAAGCCATGTTTGTGTTAATTTTATAAAGAATCCGAAACAGCCGCAATCAACAAACCATGGCATGTAATATTCGACTAATGACACTGGCTGAGTGGATTTATGTAAATATTACTCTCCCAGACAAACACGCATTCCAAAGAAGTGCACTTGCTTAAAAGCACCCTGTATGCTAGCTTCACATTAAAACTATGATAACAACAAGCTGTCCACATTCATTTGTAGCTAATGCTTGTGCCAAATGATTATTTACCCACTCATTTAAGAAGGTACAGTATGTGTTATTTCCAATAATTACTTTCTAAACTATAAATACTCAATTTATTCTATAAGGGCACTCAATGACACTATGACTGCTGGCGTGTGGTTGGTGGCTGGATGTCGTTCTCCTTACCTGGGTAAGGGGTGCCCGCGGGATGCCCCGGGACCACCAGGCTGTTGGTTGGTAAGGTTGGAGGTGGTGGCAGTGTGGCGGGGGTTGCGAACATGGCCGGATGGCGATGGGCAGGGGAGCGCAACGAGAAGGGCGAGGTAGAGAGGTTGGCCACAGATAGGTGGAGGTTGGGGTTGGAGGCAGGCAGGCTGCTGAGGTGGGGGGAAGGGGGGAGGTGGTGCTTGGGGAGGGGGAGGCTGCTGCTGACACCACCGGTGTGATTGCTGTCAGATAGATAGAGAGAAAAAAAGAGAGAGAGAGAGAGAGGTAGAGAGAGGGAGACAGGAAAGGTAGTTAGCACAGTGCCAGAAGGGACGACTGCTTCTGTCAATAACACCGCAGGTTTAGCCCCGTGGGCAGGTTTTCGAATCGACCGGCGCGGAATGCTCACCTGATGTCGTGGAGGCTGTTGTACTGCAGCGGGTGGTGAACCGGGTGGTTGAGCACGGGCCGCAGGTGGTGCTGGGGCGGAGGCACGCGCAGCTCCTGCGTCTGGGGGTGGGGGTGGGGGTGTGCGTGCGGATGCGGGTGGGGGTGGGGGTGGGGGTGTCCCTGGGTCCTGAGAAGTGGCGGGGTGGGGATGCGCGGGGGAGGCGCGCTGACGGCGGCGCCGGCAGCGACCGCGACGGCCTCCTTCTTGACGCTCAGCGGAGGCCGAGGCAGGGGCAGGGGCGGAGGAGGCGGCGGCGTGGGCCGCACCCGGGCAGGAGGCGGCGCGGCGGGGGCGGCGGCAGGCGCTGGGGAGCCGGCGGGTGGAGAGGCAGGGGTGGGGCTCGGCGCGGGCGGTGCGAAGGGCACCTCGTTGCTCTGCTCCTGGCTGCGCTGGAGGCCTGAGACTTTGGTTGCACTGCAGGTCTTGGACACGTGATTCTCATTCGGCGTCACACCTAGACACACACACACACACACACACACACACACACACAGAGACAAGACAGAAACAAAAAGAAAGTTGAGTTAGAAAAAAAAGTAGCAAACACACAGAGAGGAACTGCACTTGCATGGGGAAATAAACAACCAGCTATTTTTGAATTCATGCGATTCCGCGAATCATCAATGTGACAGTGTGGCACCAGATGCCTTTGAGAAGTGAAGCTTTGGGGGAAAGGAAGGCAGAGGAATGGAGAGAGGGGGGGAGGGGTGTTGGTGGTGTCTGTCTGCTATGGAGAAACGTGTGCTATGTTGGAGCCAAAAAGCAACAAAGACGACAAGAAAAAGAAGCCTCCACATCTGTCTTCCTTCTCACAAACCCCCCACCCCCCCCACACACACACTCTATCACCCCCCCTATCTCTCACCCATGGCTCCCTTTTATTTTTCTCCCTAGGTTTTATGAAGTGTTTAATCAGGTCATTTTCATGCTTGACTATAATCAGATGATCCAATTTCTGTGAGCGATCCAGTCGGTATGAATAAATCACACCTAATTAAAGTTAAATGCCGTGCCTATTCAGGGCTTTGCTGAGCACACAATCTGGCATGAAATAATTATGTTTCAATTGTGCTGTGAAAAGAGATCATGCCCCCTTATCACGGCCTTTTGGCGCATGCCCTCCCCCAGATCTTTCAAGGGATTTCTGAGCTGGAGCCAAAGCACTTTGAACTGACGACACTTCCTCGTTTCTCAATTCATCTGGGGTCCCTCACTGCACAAGTAGCTTTTCGCACGCGGGCGTCTCATCGCGCTGCCTATTCAACTTCGCTTCGGCATGGAATTGTGATGAGAGGGGGAGATTATTCTCCAAAAGATTAAACCGGAGAGTGGATAGAATTATCACACGGGAAAAAAAAAATGAAGGCACTTTCACTTTAGAGAGAGAGAAAGCGAGAGAGAGAGAGAAAGAGAGAGAGAGAGAAAGGGGAGGATTTGCAGAATAATGACAGTCAAAAAGGAACTCTTCATGGCAAACAGAAATGTTGCTACATGTTACAATCAATATGTCTCTGGGCAAATGCACTAATGAGATACCATGCTGTCGGAGGAAAATTGAGTTTTATAGCTAATGAAACCTTTTTGACAAACAGATGTGTACTTCACCAGCTCCAATACAGCTCAGAAAACAAAGCCAAATATGAAGGACCAAAGTGAACAAGGAAAAAAAAACTAGAGAACATCTCCATCAATGGCTCTTATCTCCACTCTTATCATGGAGCCAGGATTTCTGGCATCTCACTGCAACTCCAATTAAATGCTTCCAACATCCCAGTTCACTTCAGCCTCAAACGATGGCCAAAGCAAGCTGCTAAAAGCTGGGGGAGTTAAATGCAAAAGCTTTTAACGAAATATCCCAAGGCTTAATAGAGCCCACTTAATCTTTCAAGGGTTCTAACACCAATAAATGGGTGATAAAAAGCTATGCTGAGATTTTAAACTTGTCGTCCCCCCTTGCCTTTTGAAAGAAAAATATATCCAGGGAAAGGTGTCAGGAATGCAATGAATTTGTGTCGTGAAATAGAGTGCTATAGCAGGTTAAAATAAAAAAACGGAGCCTGGTGTCGGGCTCAGCTCTCAATAAAAAG
This sequence comes from Sardina pilchardus, assembly GCF_963854185.1. Lineage (NCBI taxonomy): Eukaryota > Metazoa > Chordata > Actinopteri > Clupeiformes > Clupeidae > Sardina > Sardina pilchardus. Next base: position 18,642,147 of record NC_085001.1, on the reverse strand, counting down.
GAAAAGACAGGGCGGAGGGAAGAAAAGGGGAATATTTTCAGTCTAATGTCGCCCATCGCTGACGTTACCTAGGAAACGGAGTTGCCAGACACATTGTGTTTGGCGAGACCTTAGTGGGAGGCCGAGCGCTGGATGACTAGGGCCACGTTACTTAGGGGCAAAATGAGCCGGGGGGTTATCTTAATGATGATTCTAATGGGATATAATGGTGGCGGCCAACGCCGAGCGATTGGCCGAGCCCTCCGCTCATTAAACTGGCCCGACAGGCGTGGGGGGGGGGGCAGGCCTGGCAGTGTCCTTCCTACCACGTGTAATGAGGAGCCGTGCCTGATTGATTGGAATGTGACCCTAATCAGGTTGGAGGAAATGCAACACAATCCCAATTACCTTCCGAATTCCTGCCGACAGCGGCAAAGTGCCACGGCGGACTGTCAAGATTCAGATGAGGCTTAAAATATGGACGCATTGGCACAAGGGCAGAGGAGGAGATGGAGGTGTCCAAATACGCATCTATGTGGCAAGACAAGTTTGTGTCAAAACCGGTCGTGCTTGTTGTCTCCACCTATTAGTGAATGAATTGGCACAATGTGACAAGTGACACACACCAACTGTATGAAATCTAGTTACTGAATATATCGATGAATTAGGCCCTGCTGCTAGCTGCTAGCATGGCATTTAAAGCAAAAAATGGTGCCAAAAACTTTCTTTGTGATTGACACAATGGCCCCACAACTCAAAGACACAATGATGAAGCAGGTGTCACAGGCAACCTGTTTCTGCCCGTCAAAACAAAATATGACAGTCTTGACCTGAAAAGAATTTTCTACCACTAATAGAAAGGAGTAAGACAGCTGGAATGCCAAACTACTTTTCCTCTGGCACTCGCTCAGTCTGTGTCAGTGTCCTATACAGCTGCCTGGCGGTACGATAATTCAGTGTACTGGGAGATTGCATGTCTTGCAGGCTTCATCAAACTAATTGCCTCCAACTCCTAGGTGCTAAGAGAATGCGCAGCTACCAGCTAGCCACCTACCAGTGAGCCGAGAGAACAGGACCCCGAGCCACTGAAACAGATGTTATGGGTAATTTCCTACAATGAGCCGCACACAGACAAGCACGGGGGAAGAGACACGAGGGCACTATGACACTAAAACCCCTGATGGGTCGGTGACAGAGGAGAGAATGACACTCCCTTGGGGGGTGTTGGCATCCCTGTTCACCAGATGACACTTCACTTGAGTATTGATTTTTTTCTCCCCCCCCCCCTTCACCCCCGTTTCTTTCCTCCATTGCTTTTGTTATCCAAGTTGTTCTGCTTTTTTCTTTTTACTCCGGGGATGTGGCCCATGCGCCCAGCACGACACAGCCTGTGTGTGTGTGTGTGCGTGTGTGTGTATATACAGGGGGAGGGATATGTTCCAGTGCAATAGACCACTTTCCAGGGTGCCTCTGTGACTGATGTTTCCAGAGGGGCCTCGGTCGACCCCTGAGTCGTCCCACAGCTGTCCCCCCTCGCTAATACCCTTCACATCTGACCCCATTTGTGGTGGGGGTGTCGGCGGCGGTGTCGGCGGCGGCGACGAAGAGGATCGTCCGTTCGGGAACATCTGGAGGGCTGGCGCCTCCCCCGTAGCCCCGGTGTCGCTGATGAAAGAGCCGGCAGATGGTCGGCCGTGCCAGCAGCCACGCCGGCACGGCTCACCTTGCTGCAGTCCATCCATCTTCGCGGCAGCCGCAAGCACCCTGCTCATTTCCGAGGCTGGGGCCGAGCCCCCCCCCCCCCGCACGTCGCTTTTCAAAACACATTACGGTGGCGGCGCTATCGCAGTTTTTACGTGTGCATCCTATTTGCACTATTTGATATTTGCCGAGGCAGTGTTAAGTGTTTCCATTAGCGAGGCTCCTGCCGGCGCATGCCTGTACCCCTCTGGTAACGCGATTAGCTTCTTTGCCACGACGCTCCCCCCCACAATTTGTCAACCGAAATGATCTGAGGACTGGGGCCCTAGCCGATGCAAATGAGGCAATGCGTGTCATATACCTGGCCTACAGTGGCACTGCAAACTGTGCTTATGTTGGGAAAGCGGCATGCAAATGCCGTTTTAAGATTAGACATCTGGGTATGTAAATCACTGCAGTGTCCGGAGGGGCTTCGGCAAGCCTACCGCGGCGCGAAAAAAGAAGCCAGCCACTGGGTGTTCTCATTTACAAGGCAAACGCTGCGGTCTGCGCGCATCAGCGCACTGCCAGAACATAAACAGAAACGTTCACAAAAAAACAGGAGGAATGGAGGGAGGGAAAAGGAGGGGGGGTGGAGGGCGCAAAAAAATAAATAAATAAAAAAAGAAGAAGCCTGTGTGTCTTGAAAGACTCTGCAGAGAAACGCATATGGCATGGAACACAGAACCCCTTCATCTTCTCTCCCTGACTTGGCTCGGGAGCGGCGAGAAACCCGCCTATCCTAGCGAGAGCAACACATGAGGCTGTGCGTTGTGACTATTCCAACAACTGCTCCGCGCCAGCGTGTAATTTACGACTGGTTGGGCCTTTTTTTTTCACATATATTCTAGCCTGAAAAAACAGATGACTAAAACAGACATTGGCCATGTACGAAATCACAGTCCGGGAAATCAACACTTCCATAGCCACCAGACTGTTGTGTAAGTGAGAGTGCATACTTACAAAAAAAGCTGTGTGATTTCATCTAAGTGATTTTGGAAGATGATGAATGTCGGGAGTGCGCTGCCACAAATTGTCGGGCTAATCATCAAATCAAAGTCACATTGGAAGTGCAGGCAGCTTTTGTTTGCCTCAGACAATATCATCATAAGCGAGGTTTTTTTTGTTTTGTTTTCCTTTTGGAAACAGGTTTGAGCTGCCGTCTCCTCCTATATCAGGTTTTTGAAACGAGAGAAGCGACAGGACCAGGCAGCCAGAATATTGCGGGGAGGCTGGGGACAGCTGGCACGCTTCAATTAGTTATTTCCACCGCAGCTGACAAAAGGACTGCATGGCAACAGAATGCAAAGGGTGTTAAGCTGTAACACGTTTGCTGTCAAAGCCTACACATAAATTGTGAACACCTAATGTTCATTTCTGAGAGCTGGCAGCTTCGCCCGCTATGAATCAGTGTTGTCTCATGCTGGGCCAGGATTCAAAACCGTGGCCATATGGCAGCGGCAGCATATGCCACCCTCGCTCGCCCGCTCTCTCGCTCTCTCCCGTGGCACATGTGCTTCTTGACGGACGGGAGGGACGGCAGGCTCAAATCGGGCCGGCTTACGTATGTGCGCCCCTGCTGACTGGACTAATCTGGTCGGAGCCGTGAGGTGGGTCCCTATGGTTAAGAGCCATTTGTCCAGGAGGGTGGATCACACACACACACACACACACACACACACACATACACACACACACAAAGAGTTCCAGATTGCAATTCTTTCTGTTTCCACACCAGAGAGATATAGCTGTTCCCCGCCAGGGTGGAGCGTGAGCGTGGAGGATCTGCTTTTTTGCGCCCCGTCCCAGTGTCTCACTGGAGAGCTGTTCTGGCTGTTAAGCAGCCATGTGCTTTGGCAGGCGGCTGCTCCCTCCTGCTTCATCAGTGGCCCCTGCGGCCATTCGGGGTCATCGTTATGGGGGCTTTATTGCCGCAAAGCTGGAGATCTTTGTGTGTCCGCAGAGCCCTATGGAGAGCCATAGTCCAGACGCTCGTCTGACACCACCCCTGCCTAAAAGCCTGGAATGTGACCCTGTTCACGAGCGGAATTGACCCGTGGTGGATACGGCCAACCTGCAGACTACGGCCCGGCTCAGGGGAGGGGAGGGGCGTGGTGAACTTGACGGAGGAGATCATAGGTGGTGGCGGCGGCGGTGGCCGTGGCAGTGTGTCGGTGGGGGCCAGGAAGCATTTCAACCCCCCGCCCGAAAACCATTTGTGCGGAGCCGCAAGCCCACAAAAGCCTTATCATTCCATTAATTAGCGCGAATTGCTCACCCACCGGACTAGAGAGCCACAGCGGCAGCTGTCTCGATTGATTACGGCGGAGGATGCGGCGCCGCAATTATCTAGATGACTGGAGACAACGGCTGCCACATCTAATAAAGCCTGCTGCTCCTGTTTGCCGTCGCGGCGGTAGGCGGCGGAGGAGACGCAGGGGCTGCACCGCCGCGGCACTCGGGCTCCTGTAAAGATACCTCCAAGACCCCCTTTCAGCATCCCTCCGCGGGGCTCCGCGGCGCTCAATATGGGCAATAATTCTTTAGCAGCGTGTCAGCTTTATGCGGCTGCATAATGCCCTCCCGATTTCAACAATGCTTCTTTGTTGCCCGGCAGGAAAGCATCCTCTATTAGGACTGCCAGCTGCTTGCACCGAGATTTACAAGCTATTGACGAGGGCGAAGACGGTGGGGGAAAAAAAATGGGTGACAAAAGGAGAGAAACAGAGAGACAAGAATGCCACCGAATGTTTAGTCTAAAAAGCCTCTTCCAAAATATATTTTTTTTAGGGGGGTGGGGGGGGTGGGGTTGAAACGTAAATAGAGACACTCTTATGGGCCCCTTCAAGAATGAGCCTGAATGCCACTAAGTGGATATATAATATTATCTGTCAGTGACTAACTGATTATTTCACAATGGAAAGTAATGGCTGAGTGGAAATCCTTCAGCGTCCCAAGTGGCCTGACACCAAGACTATGAGAGCCAGCATGTTTTTCCTTCCTTCTCCATTCTCCCGTTCTCTACCTGCTATTGCAATCTTCCTTGCCCCTGGAGAGGCCCAGCAACAATCGGCGCTTGACAGCTTCTCACCATTTGTCACACATCATTCACTGTTGTGACATTTGTGAGCCGAGCGCTGGAGGACCATGAAGGACCGGCGTCGATGTTTTGGGTTGGATCGGGTTTCCGTAAGCGTTTTGTCAGCTTTTCTTTTCTTCCCGCTCACAATTGTTGATACGGGACCGACAGCATTTTGTTCAGTCGCTAAGGAATGAAATCTGATTTTGTCCTTCCACTCAACCAGCACATGGCAACAACAAACTCATTACACGTTTACATTCTTGATAAATATCCTTTTAAGAAACATTAACCGAGGCAAAATGCACAGCGTATGAAAAATGCGGTCGATTAAAGTTGACATTAAAAAGGCTATTAAGTGGAAGAAAGTCGAACAGATAAGAAAGTCAACACGGTAGCAAGGCAAATACTGTAGAAAGAACCAAAAAAAAAACTTTGGCACCATCTCATTCGTCTCCATTTAAATCATCTTACATACCACACATGCCTGGCATATAAACCTCGCATGTGTTTATCAAGGTGATTAATCGGGCCCTTATCGGATTTGTTTGTTCAACTTTCTGCCGTTCTCATACTCTTTTGATCAGTGCTGCCTGTGAATGAGGGGCCCCTCGGAGAGTTAATGGCTCATTTCTCATAAACGCATTCCCACCGGCCAGCCAAAGTCTTCACAGATGTCTACAGTACATTATGACGCTACACTGTAAACGCGCACACCAGGGCCAAGCAACATGTTCGAGAAATAACTTTTTCATTAAGGATTTCATTGGCTAGAATTTAGTTATTCTTTTTATTCCATTATACTGGCAAGATATTGAAACATGAAGATTGAGTTGAAAACATGAAGTGTGAGTTGTAAAGTCATGAACACCATGGTCATGACTGAAAACTTGCTGGACAAAGCTAGAAATGCCTTCCTTAAAGGCTAAATTCCTTTCGTGCAAATCTTTACATTCAAAAAGAGGCAAAGAAAGGGTGTTAATACCATGGACAGGTATGTATGAAATACATCCCTATACAAAAGTTCACCTCTAAGAGCTTCAAACTATGAACAAGTAGCCAAGGAGATTTGATCCACTACATCTACTGTGCTGTAAAGCCAAGAATGTTCCGGAGGAACACATTACCTGAGGCCTGTTTGGAGCAACAAATGACTTGGGCGCTACTTTTAAGAACCAACACATGAGTGTTTGGAATGGCTTAACAGACCTTTTCATGTGGTTGTCAACTGGATTATAACACAAAGCTCTCACATTCTTAACTGACCGGCATACCTCAAGGCTTTCACACAAAAAAAAGAATGACAAAGAACGAGAGAAAGGGCGCTTAAAGAAAGAGAGAGCGTAGTAGAGAGAGAGAGAGAGAGAGAGAGAGAGAGAGAGAGAGACAGACAGAGGGAGCAGGGAGGAAGGGAAGGGGAAGAAAAAAAAAACTCTCCAAGGATGAGCATACAAGGATATATCAGGTTAGCAAACATTCTTGGTGCTTCTAGGCACCCAATCCATCATCCTTGATTAGGGAGTGCTATTGAGGAGCGCGGGGGATAAGAGGGGCCAGGGAGGAGAGGCAGCGTCGGGGGCAGCTAATAAGGGCGGTGAGCGGCGGAAGACGAGGACGGAGGGGACAGGGGAGAACACGGACATGAGAGTCACGTCAGGGAAAACAAATGGAGACAAGGCCTGTTCCTCTGACCCGGGGGCCTGCCCTCTCATGCAAGAGCCACGTCTCCGTGCATACCTAACCCTCTCGACCAAAACACGCCGACACATACACATGTAGACACACGTGCTTCCAAATACACACGCACACACTCAAACACACATAAACAAGCAAGTACACACTACACACACACACACACACACACTAAGTCTTGCCAGGATGAAAGCCCTATCTGACAAGGTCAAAAGATTTGGGTCAGCCCTCCTGGCATTAAGGGGGCAGGAGCAAACAATTGTTTGTTTGTTTGTTTGGGCCGGGCGTGTGTTTACACATCACTTCACAGGCATCCAAGCGGAGCAGACAAAATGACAATAATGTGACAAGTGGCTCTTGTCTGGGCGAGGTCAGGTAGAACACCATTCAGCGCGCCGCTAAAAGCACTTCATTTCCTTCTGCATTTACCGGACAAAAAGGCGAAACCTTTTCCGCATTACATGCAGTGCATGACCAAAATGCGAGACCGCGGAAATTCTTGGTTAGCTCCAAAATGCGGGCGAGATGCGTCGGGTCAATGTGGCGGCAAGGTACTGAAACGGGCGCCTGCGGAATTGGATCGGAAAAGGGGATAGCGACTGCTTCATCTTCGCCCCCGGCAGACGACACCGTGCGTAAAAATGTCCCCGTCACGAGCGTCACACTTGGCAAATGCCATTTTTTTTAAACAGAATTAGTTTTTTTAAAAGGGGAGCAAGGGGAGCCACAGATGGCCTGTTCTCGACGAGGACCTCGTTCACCACACTTCACTCGTGACCGCACCTGCTACAGGAGTGGCTCGGTGGCGCGGGTGTGCCGTGTGGCGCTGTGCTGTGCTGTGCTGGGGGGGGGGGGGGCCCTGGGCAGCTAATCTAGTGTGCAGTGTGCAGAGTCACTGATGGGATCTCCCCGGTTCCTTCGCCACTCATCTCTATTCACTGAGACACCCAATCATGCGCCAGGGCCCTCAAAGTAAAGCCTGTGCAGGTCTTAAAGATGAAAGGCTCCAGAACACACATGGTACTTATCTGAAATCCATGTGAAGGCACGGAATTGAAGAAGGAAATCCTGACAAATATAGATTGACTTTCCTTTTTTTTTTTTCTTTCTCCTCTACAAGTTGCAGTAAAACCAGCAATTCCTTCAAGACTAAGGCTCTTTGATAACATACTCCTATGTGAGTACTGGATGGAACTACTTTCCATGAACCCATTTTGGCAGATATGAACAGTATGGTTTGTATTTAAGTTTTTTTTTAAACCCCCCACCCCCCACCCCCCAACCCCCTTGCAGGCCACAAATCTCTCCTGGTGAGATGCTCCTCCAAACCCCCCTCTCGTGTTGGTCGACGTCCACGAAAAGCAAATACGGCTGGAAAACAGCCTCGCACTCTTCCCCCCTCGGCCCGCGGCAGCACTAGAATAACAGCCCCGCCGCTTGGACCCCTCATTTGGATGGGAGCGCTTCGGTTAGGCAGCCATTAAGAGGCCTGTCTTCAGCCCAGCATGGGGAATACGCTGGTAGCCAAAAACAACACCCAAACAGATGACCGTTTGATTAATGGCGGACCACACTGGGAAAGGGCTTTTTTTCCCCCTCCTCTTTCCACATCCCAAAGACGGGCCCATGTCTGACCATATTAATTCACGTCTTAGCTAAACACGGAGGGGATTAATGACATGGTTATGATATGGTTTTGGAACAACCTCCTCTTGTAGCAGTAAATATCTCATTACTTATTTCGGCATGTGCTGACTTTGTGGGTATTACCGAAACTTTTTAGAATTAAACAGAACACACATGGAAAAACACAGAAAAAAAAAAAAAACTAAGAATATCGACTGAACCCCTAATGTATAATGTAAATGATACCAGGACTATTGCAAATATGTAAACAAATATACAAAGAGAGAATTTGGATACAGGCTGAACCAACATATCAATCTGAACTGACTACAACTGCTCATTTGCATAACTGAAATAGCTGCACAAGAACAGCATACCCTTCTCTTCCCTTAAAAAAAATAAAACAAAGGTTATAGTCGGGGGAGAGATGCCAGAATTGCTCGTATTACTAAACTTTTACATTACAAGATTTGGATACAGTGCTTGGATATAGAGTTCAAACTCATTTCAAATTATTCAACATATGAAACAGAACTTGCAGGCTGTTTGCGGTCCAAGAATTCTAATCATTTACTTCTGTTCTGTACTTGGCAGCAAGCTTCTAAGCTTTAGGTCCATGTGAACCCCCATCCCGCAAAAGTAGAATCCATCACAAGCGTGTTTGCAATATCCATCTAGTCTGCCGCATCTTCCTTGCCAGCGTCTGAACTTTATCCAAGCTGCATGTTTGGCCACAATCGCCTGCCATCTGGCTTCACCACTGAACGTAACAACCTCCTCTGCAAAAAAACAACATGGGCTCCGACTGCATAACACAGAAGAACAGACACTAAAAAACAGGTCTGGGATTGTCTTCAAAAAGATGCGGAAAACTCCTGTGGTGGCCCGAGAGAAAATACAAAATATATAGCGCACAGCTATAAAACAGAAACCTACGAAAGGTTCAAAATCGTATACCAACAAATGAACTGGTATGTGATCTATGTATTAGTGTAAGAAATGGTAAGTACTGAACACGGTAAATAAACATGCAGCTGCAAATCCCCCATGAAATCTACAGGCAATATAATACTTCCACTGCCTTGGCTGTAACAAGGAAAATGTATCCTCCAGGCCCGCGTCTCCATTGGTTTCTGTCTTCTAAGTTAGTCTCTGAGCCACAGCGGGGAGAGAGGTAATATCCCAAGGACTCCCTCCCTCATCAGCAAGCGTCTGATCCCGAGGCTGGCATATGACAGGTTGGGAGAGGGCCCAGGGCGTTTCACAGGGGGGCCCAGGGCTTAGTGTGCCCAGCTTCGGGTAAGCCTGCAGCAAGGCGGGCCTCTGCTCGACAGCTGCCAGGGACATAATGAATTCACTTCAGACACCCGCAGACACTTGCCACCACTGTTCCAAATGAACGCTTGCCGAAAACCATCCAAAACACAGGGGGCTATGGGAGGGGGTGCAGGGGGGGTGGGGGGGTATGGAGGTGGGGGGCGCAGAAAGACAGACTGCATGTCTGAGCCCATTTTAGTGTGCTTGGACGGGCGCCGGTCGTCGGCAAACAGTCAGTTTCGCAAAATGCCTCCCCGAGCAGGTTCATCGCTGGCAGATCTAACCCTGACGCCTCCCCAAATAGAAATGTCAGACGTGGCGCGCGGAGCGTCACCTTGGGGTCACCGCTCCAGGTGGGGGGAGGCACATCTGGTCTGGTGATTTGTTGCGTGATGCGACCGATGGGAGAAGTTCACACGCGGGAGGCGTCAAGGTCGATGGAATCACGCAGCAGGTAAATAAATAAATGGGGGAACGGGGGAAAACAGAAGCTCCGTCATTTAACCCCGTCTCGGGGTCACCTGAAGGCAGCGTCTGACTGGCAAAAAAACCTCACCGTGTGATCGGGATTGGCCGTGACAGCGTATCATACCATGAATGATTATTTGTTGAAGACATAGCGTCTTGCGCTAGCAGCATACAGAGGCGGCAAGCAATAACAAACAGAAGTGCTAGCATTCTAAGTTCTTCATTATAAATGTAGCTTTGCGACAAATGATGTGATACGCTGCTACTCAGGGTCAGTGCAAGAGTGTCCTTCTTGCCTAATGGCCTGGGGGTGCTTGTTGAACGCCCTGTCAGCCAGATGAAACCTGACCAAGCCGGCCGTCTCCATAGAAACTCCACTTAAAGGTTTTGCAATTCAACACTAAAGCATGCTTAATATTCAATGGGCTAGTGTGGCGGAGTGTTTTCACACAGAGCCTTTGTGGGTCAGTGGCGGTTTACTCTGAACAATTAGCCAATTAGCCTTGGTTACAATCAAACAAAGAAATCTGTGTTACATAAATATACAAATTCACGCTCCTGGGAAATCTGCCATTGCGTTTGCCACATACCCTCCCCTCCCCATGAAGGAGAAAAGCCCATCAAAAAGCCTCATATGAAATCAGTATGAATGCTTTTGCAATGACACGCTTGCCACTCCCTATAAATAGTACATGATGACGTGATTGTAGTTTAAAACGCCATAAATATTGCAGGAGAATAAAATAATTCATGGAATAATCCAGTTAACAGGGTGTGTTTTTCTGTGCTCTTCCAGAGAGGAGAGCGCTGGCCAGAGTCGGCGCTCTGTAATTGCTTTTCCTCTCCCTGAAGCCAGCTTCCTGCCTTAAATCAAAAAAGGCAATCTCTGTCAGTAATGGCTCAATTAATTATTAAACACGTGTCTTATCTTTGCCGTATTCACTCTATTTACTTCCATCTATCAGACAAGGGGGTGGGGAATGGGGGATTGCACAAACAGCATTACCATCATCAATAAAATAGCCATTAAAAAAAAAATAATCCATCTGGCGAGGGCAGAGTTCGGGAATTAAAAATGCTACAAACAAATTTTGCGAGTTTTGAATATGACAGGCCCGACTGATAAGAGCCGGATTAATAGAGTGACAGACCACACGCTCATGTGCACTGATCTCAGAGAGCTGTGCACACAGACGAACCAGGTGAAATTAAACGACTGGGGCTCTAGTCCGCGGGGATTTGGGCCTGTCTAAAAATCTGAATTTAATCAATAGAACAAATAAGCTTCGGCTTCAGGACTCGACATGGGCTAGGTAGGTGGTGATGGTGACCAGGAGCAGACACTTGTGACAAAAAACAACCCCCCCAGGCCCCCCCCCTTCCAACCCCATTGCCCCCAAGGCCCCATGCCCCCTTCCCTTCCCTACATAATACGTAGTCACATGAGCCAAATGACAAACCCTCGCTAACTGCAATAAGTGCTCTGTCAATACGGCCCATCGCTCCTGATAAAGAAAGCATTTCCATCAGGCATGTGCCGGCTGGGCTTCGTCAAACAGCCAGAGTGGGCACTGCTGTGAGCTTTACCAGGCTTAGATTCCTCCGCGGTGACGGCTTGTTTTTAATTTGGGCTCTCTAATCTAGCAAAATAAAGCCCCCGTGGTCTGCATTCTCGCTATTACACGTCTGCGACCCCCAACGCCCCCCCCCCCCCCACACACACACACACCCACCCAGAGTCCACCCCTCACACCCAGCTCCTGCGACTCAACAGCGGCAAAGCTGATTAGCTGGTCAAAAGGTCAACCTCTATTCATTATTTAATGGGCGAAAGGCCACAAACACCGCAGCGCTGAGGTTAGCAATACATCACAATGACCTGGCCTGTGGCGAGCCAGCGCATACAAACACACTCTCATCAACTGCTTCTGGCCCCAATCCCCCTGACCCTGATCCCTGGCTCCTCCATTTTCTCCTCCTCTCTCACACTCTCTCTCTCTTTTATTTATTTATATCTATCTATGTTTTATTGGAGTGCGCACACAAGCAGGTAGAGCTCTCATAGCTGAATTTCATACTCTCCTGTGCGAATGGGCTGTGTGGATAGGAGAGGAGTGCTAGCTTGCTAGCTAGCTAGCGTTAGCGGTACACATTAGCGCTCGGGCCTTTTAATTGACATGCAGCAAACAACGGCGGTGGAACAAAGGGCACTCAGGACCTATTGAATCGTGGGGCTGCAGACAGAGTGCTTGATTAGCGATTCGACGCGGGGACCCTGAGCCGTGTAGCACATAATGAGAGCTTAGAGAACGAAGCGCAAGCTCATCAGGCCAAGGGGGTGGACTCAGCAGCCAGCCTCTGGGGAACTGAGTCCCTGACAATGGCATCGTGGAGGGAAAAAAAAATGGATACACACACACACACACAAAATGTTCTCTCCCAGCTGTATATAAACTGTACACATTGTTTACATTCAAATATACAAGTATTCATACACGATTAGTGTTTTCTAGTCAGAGCGTTCGTCAATGGGTTTGCTTGCGTCAAAGTGGTCTTTCCCCATGTTTGACATGGTGCAAAATTGAAACAGGCCTCTCCGTCTCATCTGCGCAATGCTAAACCTTATCCCTAATTTTGGCCAAAGAGAAAGTGGAATGAGGCATTTTTTCATTTCCATTTGGTGGAGGTTGTGGCCATGCGAATGTGTGTGCATTTTTTTTTTATTCATTCTTCTCACACTCCTTCTTCCTTTGTTCCACTGGACTAATCCTGTATGTGTGGGCCGGTAAGTTTAATGGAAACAATTTATTAAGTCCGGCTTAAAATGCCATCTGCTGCTAAGCCTCCCAAAGCCGCTAAGCTCCTGGTTTCGCCCGGAGCTTGCTGTGTTCACGCTTACTGTAATGCGCTGTTTAAAATGAGCACAACGGGTCAAAATTAATCAGGATTACAATGGCATAAATCCACTTCAGAAATGGGTTTTCGGCAATCTTTCTCTCCTACCCCAAGATGCCCCAGGTTTGCCCGGACCTCACACAAAAAATGGACGGCGTCCCAGTACTCCCAAGTCCCAGTCGGATCTTCAAACTCGTCTGAAGTCCAGACATTCTTTCCCCTGATGCTCTTAAGCGAATCCCACTTAGCTCAAAAGCCACTGGTACAGTAGATCTATAAATGCGAACAATGAAAGGTATGCACATCTATTCTCATTGCATGAGTCATACACACGGCCCTGAGTTAATAACACCCAAACAAAGAAGAGAACCCTTACCTCCGCACACCAAATTTCCTAGTCTCAATAAACACATCCAAGCCACGCATTGTGTTTCGCCTGCTTGTGCACTGTTCAGAGGAAAAAGCCAGCAACAGGGCAAACCTCCAATCTGACAATACTTCTGCAGGCCAAGCCATTTGAGGCTCCGAAAATCGCTGGGATTTAGATTGGTCCCAGAGGAATCAACTAGCAGACGGGTAATGGGACGCATACGCTGGCCCGTAAAAAGAAGGAAAAGCAGCCCAGGGCGCCGCGGCATTCCACAGACAAACCCGCTTAGCACACATTCAATAACACAGTGGGGAGAGAGAGAGAGAGGGGGGAGAGAGAGAGAGAGAGAGAAAGAGAGAGAGAGAGAGAAAGAGAGAGAGAGAGCCATGGGGAAGAATGACGGGGAGTAGAATTGAAACAGGCAAAACACAGCCTGTAGTGTCCATGGCCACAATGGAGCCGGCGTCAACCATTTGGAACGGCTAGCATGATAATACAATCTCAGCTCGTCACCAAATCACCTTATCCTAAGAGACCTGTCTCTGGCTTTTCCTTTCCCCTCATCCCCCTCTCTCTCCACCTCTCACAATCTCTCACTCTAATCCTAATCTGCAACCCCCCCCCCCCCAAGCAGTTCTTCAACACTAGCCTGGTGATCCCTGTGAAAAACAGGCAAAGGATGCTGATGGGATTGCCTGGATGTAATTCTCTGAGCCTAATCCCTGAGCCTTGTGTGTACGGGTTGGCCACATTAGCAGGATTTTCGGATGATTCCTTCGCCCACTGACATACCCACTCTAACCCCCGCCACCCCCCCCACCCCACCCCACACACACACACACACACACACACACACACAGTTGATAAGTGTGTGCGTGTGTGCGTGAGGTAGGATGGGGTGATCTAAAACAGATAAATAATAAACAACGCTTTTACAAATAATAAACAATGCAGCCCTGGGCTCGACTTTATCTCTTTGGTCTATTACCCCCCCCCCCCCCCCATACTCACAGAGAGCGTCACACAAAGCCTTCCAAGGAATGGGCGTTACAGCATTCCCACTTAGCCAGACAAGCAACATGTGTATGCATCCAGGGCAAATAAAACACACCATGTCAGAGATCTAATATAAACCTAAGCCTCCATTCCAAGAATCACAGTTGCTGGGGAAATGACAAGGGCTTTGACCAGAAAGCTTTTCATTGTTGTTTTTACCCCCCCCCCCCTCCTCTCTCACAAGGGCATACCAGATCCTACTATTTCCATGCTGGCCGGCAGACAAGTCTCCTGCTCAGAAAACTGCTCCCCACTTTAAATAAATAGTCCTTGTGCTGCATCTATTAATGGGCCAGGCATGTGCCCAGGGGGGACAGTCACTGCGCTCTGCTGCCTTTCATCGCGGGACGTACAACCTCCTAGCCCCGCCGCCCCCCCTCCCAACAACACTCTCGCAGACACACACATTTCTCCCTGTTACAACCCTAACACCCCACCCCGAGTCCTCTCATTTAGACACACAGAGTCTAAAGGGGGGCTGGCATACAGGTGCAGCAGCCCTCCCCAGCCAATAACCCACGACCTGAGCTTTAACGCCGAGTGTGTGTGTGTGTGAGAGAGAGAGAGAGAGAGAGAGAGAGAGAGAGAGAGAGAGAGAGAGAGAGAGAGAGAGAGAGAGAGAGAGAGAGAGAGAGAGAGAGAGAGAGAGAGAGGTTAAGACCCCGTCCCTGCCTGCCATTAGCGTCAAGCCTGCTGTCAGGGAGCTGGTATGGCCTGGGGTGAATTCCCCATTTGTGGCCGCCTTGCAGGAAGCATGTGGCTCTGGGCTTCTGACAGCGAGAGAGAGAGGGAGAGCCTTAATGAACCAGACGGTGGGAAGGGTAATACCTTTGGCTCGTATGGTTGTGGAAACAGCCTCCCCCCCCTTACTCCATGTACGGAGCACAGTGGAGGGAGCATCAGGGAGCTATGCACTAGATAGCCTCCGGTTATTTCAGCTCGGAAGTATCAAACATTGCAGCAGTGGAGGTAGGGGGAAGCTCAGGAGAACACGCATCAAAACCAGTAGCAACAAAACAGCATTTAAGATACACGCTCCTTTGTTATATTCCTTCACAGCCCAGACATGTTATGCTTTCAGCTTCGATGAAGTATTTTGCTTGAATTTTTCATGAAACAAATTCCAATAATATGTTAAATGTAGGAGGATACATTAGATATGTGAATATTAGTATATGTGAGTAATTATTATGTGAGTAATCACAAGTACACATTCGGTCAATGTTATCAATGTGATAACAATGAAGGATGTGGTCAAGGAAGGATTACAGGAGCCACTGGTGCTGGCACACAGGTAATTAGGAAGTGAATGAAGGAAATAAATAAATAAATATGTGATCCACATCCTTACCTTTAGCTGCAGTGGGTGAGAAAAGTTTCTCTGATCCTACATCAGAAGCCTGCGGAAACAGAGGAGATAACGTATTAATGAAAGGAACCACAGATAAAGAGGAGACACAAAGACAGGCGAGAGAGGAAGAGGATACGGACAGCTCTACCAAGTCGACAAAGATTATACATTTATTCAGACACCTTCCACCAGCACCGCCATTTCATCCAGCCCATGCTTCACAGGCGAGGTGGAAATCTGTGCGCGGCCAGACAGGCACTCATGGTGTATTCAGGAGCCCGGGCTGAGCCCATCCCTGTATCATAAGATTTTCAGAGAGGCTGCCGTGTACCTCAGAGTCACACCTCACAAAAGCAACCACACACACACACACACACAGCCAGGTCCAACCAACCGACCAACCAACTAGCCAGCCTTGCTCACAGCAGTCAGACCCTGCTGTCTCTCAGCCTTCCAGAGGAAGGAGACGTGACATTGGGGGGCACTGTTGTGCCACCCGACAGCCTCCTGGAGCAGAGGAGGAGGCGAGGCGGCGGGCAGGAGACGGGGAGCGGAGCGGAGCTGTCAGGAGCCGCTAATGACCCACAGGCCCCGTGGAAGCCCAGTGGACGTGTGGCCAATGGGCTCCAGGCATTCCTACTCTGGCTCCAATAAACAAAACAAAAGACCTAGACCTTATGCACAATGGTTCTGTTGTATGGTAAGAAAATAGCAATGCACGCTAATTCCAAACTAATTCCAAACCAGAATAAAACAAATCACCTTTGAGGATCATATAGGGCCTGTATTAATGCAAAACACTAGACGTGAAAGTGCTAAAATTGTCATTGTATCGTCACTTGTCTGATAATTGGCGTTCCTACATTTGAGAACAAAATATTGCAGGTTTTTGGCATGGACATGATTGGGTCGTTCTTGGTCTTGGGGAGATATTTGTGACGGCGTGAAGCATTTCATTACAGCTGGGTGTGAAACATACAAGAGCGGGCCGCCCGGCTGCAGACAAACGGCTTCGAGGAAAAGATCCCCACAAAAGCTGACAGCCGAGACGTCTAGACTAAACATTTGTGCGATTTTTCCTCCCCTTTCCCTCACATGTATGTGTAAGTTCTGGCGAGCCGTTTGAGAAAGAAAAACACACACCATACGTTTACATAAATACACATCCACCAGCAAGACAATCATTTCTTTTTTTTTTTAAACACCGCAACCAACCTCATAAATCAAGCTCAGACAACGCAGCATTGTTTGAGAGGAGGCAGCAAGCTCATACACTGGAGAAGATAACGCTAACTTCAAACATCCCAATTATCGTACGACGGCAGTCCATACACACACACTGCACACAAAGGCAGATGAGGTGAACACATGTTTCAGCCATCGGGCCGACGTATCCACGTGGCCATTATTGTGACTTTCAAACGGCACTGGAAAAAGCATATGTAAAGCAAGGCTGTGGACTCACGCAAAGGCGCACAAAGACATTGGGAATACAGATGGCCTTCCTTGGCACCAACTTCAGACTCTTCAGTGATTCTGACGGCACCCAATCCCCCTCAAACCCCACTCCCCAAATCCCCATCCTCCCTGCCCCCCCCTGCCTCTTCCACCACCACCATCCCCTTTCTTTTTAAAGATCCTTTCAATCCCCTTCCTTGGCATGCTTAGCCAAAGACTGTTAGGGGCCAGTGTCTGCTCTGTGCAGCCCACTTCTTCACTATGGGCTCATCTCGTCTCCGGCTGGTGCAGCTGGCCAGACCTCCTCTGAGAACAGGCTAAAAAGTGTCATTATTTTAAAGGAGGACACTAACTTGAGAATTGAGCTCCATTAAGGTGTTCTAGTTCAGAGCTATATTTCGGCATGTTCAGGGACTCCTCCTTTTTTTTTTTTCCAGAGCGGCACTGCAGACCTTTTGTGCCTCGCTCTCATCTTCCCTGCACCATTTTTTTTTATTGAACATTTTACATTTTATGACCCAAAGTCCAGAGTATGGGCCCCTAGAATTTCTGTGCTGTAGAATTGGCCAAGAATAGTACTCTGAATAAAGTGTGTGTATGTGTGTATGTGTGTGTGTGTGTGTGTGTGGGGGGGGGGGTGGAGACTTCAATGCACATTAGAGATATTGTGCTTGTTACACCATTTGCAGCTTCTTAATAACTTACAACAATGAGACTCAAATGAAGTCCAAAGGGAGAGAGAAAAAATCTTGTTGCTCTTCAGATAAGTTCCCTTGGTTTTCATTAAAATATTTAGCATGGGTACCGCACAAACTAACAGTGTAAACAAGGCTGGCAATTTCATTCTTGAGATTCTAAAAAAGAAGGATGGGACCTGGGAGCATGTGCTCTCACCCAGACCTTTTGAAAACCCACTGAAATGAAAGGCCCGACATGTGAAATTAACCTAGCCACACGTAGGGCAGAAAATCTGTCTTCAGATGACATATCTTCTCTGGATTCGCAACAGTGGGTCGCTGGGTTAAGGTCATATGTAACACATTCTTCACACTTCCTTTGTGAAGGCAACCCCGATGGTAATTAAAAAAAAAAGGGAAAAAAAAAAGCAGAGCGAACAGGCGGGGAACGAGAGAGGCGAGAGGAGGAAATAAAAAAAACAAGAGACCAAAGGCCAGGTTTTCCAAAGGAAGGAGGGAAATATAACCATTTCAAAAACGAAAGGAAATTCAAGCCACATTGCTGGGAGCCAAAAGCCCTTGGACTGGGCCGCAGGAAGCCTGACCTTTGGGGGCCGTCTGCTATTTGAGCCTGGGGCTGGACGGCCGGGCCTTCTCTCCAGAGAGCCGTCAACAGGCCTCAGCTTTCCTTCCCCATTCTATTCATTAGCTAT
The DNA here is from genome assembly GCF_963854185.1 of Sardina pilchardus. Taxonomy (NCBI): domain Eukaryota; kingdom Metazoa; phylum Chordata; class Actinopteri; order Clupeiformes; family Clupeidae; genus Sardina; species Sardina pilchardus. The sequence continues at coordinate 18,623,726 of NC_085001.1, read as the reverse complement.
GCTTTATGATTCAGCTTCCTCTGAGCCACACAAGGACTCCCTGAGGAAAGAGAGAGAGAGACCGAAAGAGCGCGCGCGCGCGCGAGAGAGAGAGACTCGGACGGAAAAAAAAAGAACGAGGGAAGGGGAGAGAAAAGAACTAGCGATAAAAGAAAAGGGCAGAGAAAAAGCGTGAGGGGAGAAGAAAAGCAACAAGGAGGTCATGGGCCTCAGTCGTGGCCCGCTTACAGCAGCTGTGAAATCCTACGGCTTCCTTATGAGGTCATGAGGCGGGGAGTTTGGTCCTGTGTGTGTGTGTGTGTGTGTGTGTGTGTGTGTGTGTGTGTGTGTGTGTGTGTGTGCACATGGGAGACGGGGTCAGATCCCACCAACAGAGTGCTAACTCCCCCAAGAGCCACACTCACCACCATAAAGTCCAGGATTTAGGGAATGCCAAATTACAAATTACGCTGGTGTTTGTTTTAAGAAGTCCCACAACTTCCCCGGACACGAGTGACTTATTGGACGGATAAATCTCCTGATAGCACAGCCCCATATAGTGTGCTGAGAAAAAAAAAAAAAACACCCTCACTCAGCATTCACTGTGATATTTATATTTGTTATTCAACCCCGATGACTGTACACAGGGAAAAAAAGAAAAAGCGGAAAAATCTGTGAGCATTTCAAATGTCAACTTAATTTACTCCACAATATTAAAATGGCAGCAAGCCTGTGCATTTATCACATCCTTTCCCTGTACGGCAAAAAAAAAGCAACTAAATGCTTTCCTCTCAGTATCTCAGTGCGCGTGGAGGCAGGAAGCATTACAGCGGGAATCTAATCAGCCCAATGACCTTTCCGCAACAAATTTATGAAAGGCATTGATCAGTTAAGGATGTGATTTCACAACAGACATGGAGGTCAGCAATTACCCCCGCTTCAATTAACCTCATTCTGTAAATACTGCTGAGAGACCAATTTTTACAGCGCGGTATATCAAACAATCCCACGCCTGCATTTTACCTTTTGATCTCCCTCCTTCTGCCTGCTTGCTGCGAATTACCGAGAGCCAAACCCATGCTAGCAATGGCGCCCGGAATGAGCCATCGCATAGCTACATGAAGTATATACAAAACAAGGGCTCCTTGCGAACACTCCATGACAGCAGTCTTAAAGCCCTACTTGAGAGGCACAGTTGCTGTTCAAATAAATAACACCAGTCGAGGGCTCGTAAGAGGCACAAACAGACCCAAACGCATGACAGCGTGTTGATTACAGATTGCGCTAGGCAAGGCCAGAAATAAACACCGCGCTCAATAACTGTCAAAATGCCCTCTTTGTCACTGACCCAAGCTGAAGTGTTTTTGAACGTATCTCGCCGTATCTCCGGCAGTAACGAATCTCCCGTCACCTCCAACATGGCTGGCGTATGGAACAGCGACACTCAGCCCACACACGCTGCTCTCTGTTTCCTCTGCGCTCCGATCCCCCGCCGACCTGCGTGGGCAGAGCCAAACAAGGGTGCCATCGCCTGGCGGCGGGCGGAGGCTGCTGCTGCTGCCGTGGCGGCGGCAGCAGCGGGAGGATGGGGCCGAGGGGGCGGACGGGCTCGGTCGGTTGGCACGACGCGCCGTGGCACATCGCAGCCCGGCCAGGTGGTGTCATTCATCACCCTGAGTGCCATGGAGGGCGGCATATGAGGAGGGCACCCTGACTCAGAAACACCAGCTCTCAATTACGCTGGCAGGCTAACCATTCCCACCCGTGCCTCCCTTCCTTCCCTCCCTCCCTCCCTCTCTCTCTCCCTCTCTCTCTCAGTCTCTCTCTCCCTCTCTTCCCTTCCCTCCTGGGCCTCGCTCGTGTTAATTTGCAGCTCGGGTTGGTGCTTCATCACTGTCACCTCCGTCACCCGTTCCTGCTCCTCCTCTGCCACTTCACATGCACCCCCCCCCACCCACACACACACACACACACACACTTCTCACTTCTCCTCCCTCACACACCCCCTTCAGCCTCCTTCTATTAACAGCTGGGACTTTGTCCAAAGCCACAAGGCCATATTTTCTCTGCCATTTATGTAACAATCATGTCAGGCCAGACAGCGCTTTGATAAATATCTCCGTCAGCACCCACTCAAACTTCTAAAGTGCGTGCTGCGGTCTCGCCCGGACCTCTTGCCCCGACTGTCGTGTGTGTGTGGGTGCGGGCGAGACGAGCAGGGGCAAAAATACGTCTTGAGATGGCTTAGGCTACTGTGCAAATGTGCTCAGCCATGCATAAATGGCCTGCAACAGGGACTCCAAATTAATTATCTCCTCGGCGTTTGTCCTTCTTTGGCGCCTCCTGCTCCAGAAACTTAATGACCTCCTTCGTGGTCATTTATCATAAGCTGCAGCACATTTTTTTAATTTTTTATTGTTTCCCCACCACGTGCGAGCACGATATCAGGGGGCCCTCGTGCCACACGCCCCCAGTCAGAACAAGTTTGGGCTGACGATACCACAGTACCATGCTTCCAACACCCCTCCCCCCCCGCATCCAAAAGCCATAGGAGACCTAGGCAATCTCCCACGCACACTGTCAACCCTCGCACATTAGACATTCAGCTGCACCTAAAGCGTCATTAAGATGATAATGAATTCTGCGGGGTGACCGTGCAAAATGAAATCCTCCCCACATGTCTCCGCATGTCGCTGCGAGCGCCATCTTTTTGCTGCCAGACATCGCGGGCGAATGGGGAGCAAGATTTTCCTCTTCCTCGCGCCACCCATCTTTCTTCCCTTGGCAACAACGGCGAGGCGCATGCAAAAAAAGCCGAGGAAAAGCTGGCTGCCGCGAGCCGACTCTTTGAATGTAAAATATCGCTCGCTCCGTTCTGGTGGATGCTTGGATGCCGCTTGCATATCTCTCTCCCTTTTTCCTTCATGAAAGAAAATAAAAATCCTTCCCATCTCTGTGATTTTCTTCTCTCTCTCTCTCTCTCTCTCTCTACCTCTCTGTGTTCACTGATTATGAGCAGTTGCTAACTCTTATCATGGCTGCCTGTCAGTTTAGTATACAAATTAGCAGTCTATCGGGAGAGCGCAGGGCGCCGTTTCATCAGCCGCAGAAGGGCAGAGGCACGCATCACATTAGAGCCAAGGAGAGAGAGAGAGAGAGAGAGAGAGAGAGAGAGAGCGAGAGAGAGAGAGAGAGATAGAGGGGGGGAGGGAGGAGAGAGACGGAGGGTCACAAATCAACGTGGCGGCCGCCTCCTGGGGCCAGAACGCGGCCAGGAATAACGAGATAAGGAGAGATGAGGGAAAAGGACATGACATATTTCACAGAAGTTGCCCAGACCTATTTCGCAACCTGGAGGGCGAGAGAGGGTGACAAATGAAAATTTAAAACCTGGGCAAGACGAAGGGTATAAGAAGGCAAAGGGGGGAGAAAAAAAACAGGGAGGAGAGAGTGAGTGAAAGAGGCTAGGAGAGAATGAATAAATAAATAAATATATCTGAAGGAAAATATTATCAGGATAGGACAGGAAACGCTGCAGTCACAGACACACGGATCAGATAACAAGCTAAATTCAGTCTGAATTAGGGATCGGGGATAGCCTATCAGTGCCAGTTAAGCCAACCTGAGCATCGAAATCCGCTGCATATTCCAGCGAGATAACCACAAAGTGACTGTCAGAAAAAAAGAGCACGACACAACAGGATGCATTAAGAACCCGCGCGCTAACAGAGGAAATTAAGGCATTATCTCGCATTACTTTCCATTTGACTCGCCCGACTTGTTTTCGAATGCGGGCTTGCAAACACACGTCGACCTTATTTACATTTCCGAGATGCTGTGCAACGCGGCACTGAGCAAAATTTTTTTTTTTTTAAAAACCAGCCAGCGGGAGATAATACTATCTGAGCAGGTCAGACAGCAGGCTGCGATGATGCCTCGGCCTCCTAGCCGCGGCTCCGAGCACCAGAATGCCCCGGAGCGCCGCGGGGCGGAAGAGGAGCTCGCCGAGGTTGATGGGGAGAAGGTAAATTTGACGGCGGACGGCGCCGCCGAGCACAGCGCGGTGCGCGCAGCGAGGGGTCCGCTCGGCTCGTCTTGTCTGGTGGCTGGGCGCGCAGGGGGCGTGGGGCTGTGGGGCCGTACCCCCCCCCCCCCTGCTCTTTAATGTGAAAATGTGAGGGCGAGATAAGGCACGGCTAATCTTCCGGAGGAATCGGGGGCCCCTGTTCTTTATTACTTGCAGAGCAGATAGAGATCGGAGTGCCATGCCTCTCCCAGCTGGCACTGAGGCTAGCAGATAAGAGAGGGGCGAGAGAGAGAGAGATAGGTAGAGAGAATGTGCGGAAGAGGATGGAGACAGAGAGAGAGAGAGACAGAGAGAAAGAGAGCGATAGAGAGAATGTGTAAAGAAAAAGAGAGTGTGCGGAAGAGGATGGAGACAGAGAGAAAAAGAGATAGAGAGAGAGAGAGTCAGAGAGAGAGAGAGAGAGAGAGATGGCCATTAAGTCTCATCTCACTAGCCTGAGGCCTCTCCCTGGCAGCTCCACACCATTAACTGGCCTTTCATTTTACATGGAGACTATGGAAGACATCACTCCTCTCTGTGAGATTTGTTAAACGCTCTCGACTCCTCTCCTCAGACACTCACTGAAACCCTCCTGTGCATTCAATATCATTCTAAAAATACCCGAGACCCTATATAACCCTTATTGTGGGTCTATCTCCATCGATGCCTCGAGGAGCCATCTGCGTTCTTTGTTTTTTTCTGAGGATCGTATTGGAGGAATGTTAACCGCAAGAACATATTGTTCTGGACGGAAGAAAGAGAGCAATCCACAGACCTGTAAAATATTCAATGTGTCCTCCATATTCAACACCACACCACCATCTGCCAGATAGCACTGGTAACAGAAACAGTGCCTCATAAAAAATACGGCTTGAGTGTTTGTATACACACACACACACACAGTGTATGTATATATACAGATTTTTTTCCCCTTTTTTGCCCGTTTCAGATGCTTCCTACAACAGCAGCTCCTTCACAGACGTGTCCTAAATTTACATGAGCCCCGTGCAATCCCACTGAGAGCGTCATCCCCTTCTCATCCATCCATCCATCCATGTCCGAGTCTCGGAGCCGTTGCCAATACTCGCGGGTGGATGGAGGCGCGGACGTGCGCAGCAGGACTCTCGCGGCACTAACGTGCATCGGCCTGCCGGGCCTGGCATGCCCTTCGCCTCCCCCGGGGGGGGTGGGGGGGGAGAGCGGGGAGGCATCTCCGCCAGTCGCAGCCCACCCTCTCTGCGGCTTGTTAGAGGAAAGTGGCTTAAAGCGATGTTCAATACAAGTCTTGCTCAACTTTTTTTTTTTTTTTTCTCTCTCCGACCCCGAACAATGTGAGCTCCGAGTGAGTCATCATAGACTCCGGGCGAGGAGAGAGAGAAAATGAAAAAAAAAAAGTTACATTTCTACATTTAAGGCTGTTTTGCTTTGACTTTTAGCCCTCCATCCAAGGATGTTAAATAATTCAGCGATAAAAAAAGAGAAATGTGACCCCCCCCCTCTTCCTCCTTGTTTAGAAAAAAAGGAAGAGAGAGAGAGACAGAGAGAGAAAGAAAAACCCAAGAGGTATTTCCTCCGCAGTGGAAAAGGAAACACAGAGAGGACTTTTTATAATGTAAAAGGGCCCGTTTGACAGCACATTTAACTGCGTGGTCGCCTGTGGCACGCTCTGCCAAGCAGGGCCTGCTTTTAATGAGAGGAAAAATGCAAAGCGTTTTTTTTTTTTTTTCAACCGAGCCGCGCAACAACGTTAAGTTGCATGAATCACCCCTTGTAGGACGCCACCTCAAAAAAAACCCCTTCTGACCTGAACAGGGTGTGTGTGTGTGTTTGGAAGTGTCCACAAGGCACCCAGGCAGGCACACGCACACACACACACACACACACACAAACAGGCACCAATGCAAGACAACTACCCCCACAGAGCGATCGCACGGAGGGTGCTTGGAGGGTGGCCCTTACACTGACCTGTGGCCTTTTGGTGGCGAGGCTCACTCACACAGGGCTACAGTTTCTGGAGACATACATAGCCCTTTACAGAATCTGCCTTCTCTCCCAAGACAGTATTCAGTTTAGCCGTCGAGGTGGGAGGGTTAACACCGACATCCCAGTTATACTCACACGACAGCCACTGGAGGCTAAAATAGAGCAGGCTTTTAGGGAGATCAATAGAACTACTTGTATGAAGGGACGGCAAAGTAGGAATGGAAAACCTCAAAGGCTGGTACGGCTTCTGGCACTGTGGTCTGTGGAGCCTCCCCCCCACTAACACCAACGTGCCCCCCCCCCCCCCACCCTTCCGTCTGTAGTCCCCCCTCCCACCCCATGCACAAACAGACATGGAATGCGCTATATAAAGGAGACGCAAAGCTAAGCCTCGCTCGTGTTGGAAAGGGACACGGCATGTTAAGTGGAATTTACTTTTAAAACGGACACCCAGCCTCGGGTTACGGGCAGCTGTAACACAAGACCCAGGCAGCGACTTCACAGCAGGTCATCAAATGCCTGGAAGGCCTTTAAAACCGTTCTCCAACTCAGCTGTCCTTATAAATAGAGGGGAAACGGGCAGGGTAGCGAGAGCCACAACACCTGGTCGTGCCTGTTTATTTGTTTGTTGCGTCAGCCGAAATCAAAGCGAGGGCGAAAATCCCCCAAAACAAAACGGGCAATTTTCAAAAAAACACGTCTTAAAAGACACTTTGAAGTCTGCGTGATGTTTAACTGCTGGGAGGGGAACGGAGAACATCTCTCATGTGCTAAGAATCTGGTGCAGCGAGGACGGAATAGTTGGAGCACCGGTAGCAGGTCAATATAGAAACGGCAGCCGGCAGAACCCGAGGCAGGCTCGCAATGGCTTTGACCACCAGACACACTTTATTTAGAGGGCCACGTGGGTCTGCCACTGATGTCTTTATTCCACACTGGGACACACACCGGGGGACTGAGTGACAGAGTCCAGACACAGGCATGACAGCAAGGCGATTTTTTTTTACGAGGGCAACTCGGAGCAAGCTAAGCTACGGGCCAAGCTGAACTTAGCTGTTGCCGCTTGTTTGGCACGCGCGGTATGGCATTGTGCAAGTCCGTCGTTGGCCTCCGCCTGTACCGGCGGGAGCTCCAGATGTGTGACTTATGGGAGGTCATGATGTATAAATAAACACGCTGGCGTGTCACTGTGAATAGCGAGGGCATTACTCCCCCCCCGCGACGCGCGGACCACATGCTGCGGGTCCCAGGCCCCCCTGACTCGTTTATCGCCGACCCGACAACTGCCCGAAACCTTGTGAGAGAGCTTATGAGTCAGGCTTTCACACTTACTGTTGAACCTCAGCCCCACATACCAAACGCATGGCCTGACCTTGTGACAAAAAGTGTGTGTGTGTATGGGAGGGTGTGTGGGGGGGGGGGGGGGGGTCTCAGTGGACACGTTCAATTACACACAATTCGCTGTGTGCTACCTGAGTCAGTCATGTGGCTAAGTGTTGGACGGGAGGGAGGAAGGTGGTGAGGGGGTGGTGGGAGAAGCCTGCTGCCCTCTGTCCCTCCGTGGCCCATGTGGGACCCTCGTTAAATGAAAGCTCGGCATACACAAACAAACAGCTCAATTAGCTCTCTGATGCTGCGGACACCGGGGGTCTGGCTGACGGTTCTCCCTCCACTGCCATTTAGTCTCCACCTCGTCCTCAAAAGAAATCACGGCGCCGCAGTCATTAGCCGGCAGAGGTTTCGCGGCCACTAACGACACCAGTACACACCAAAGACACCCAATTAGCACCAGTGACACCCTAAAAAAACACCTCTTCGGAGGAATTTGAGCACGCTTTTGCTCTGACTGCGTGGGTGGTAAAAAAAAGGGATTTACTGCAACCACACACAAGGTCATTAAAAGTTATTCCCTGTGCCAAGCAATGCTTAACAGTATTCACTGTATATTAAAATATAATGAAGCAAGTAAACGCAAATTTGTTTTACATGCAACATTTTCAATTATTCATGAGGAAGGAAAAAGACAAACAGTTTTCCCCAGAGCCCTAATCCCATTTTGGAAGCAGCTTGCAATGGCAGCAATGAATACTTCAGTTGTTGTTAAGACGCAGTCTCCTTGGGAGGCCGGGAGCATGGCTGAACTCAATAGGGCAAAGCTGAAGTCAAATGCTTCTAAGCCCATGGTGTCACTAGGCAATAGTTAGCCCGGCTCTTGTATGAGTATTGGCATGAGCGTATTATGCAGCCAATTGATCCCTTTCATATTGGAGAGAGGCAAGGTTAACAGCTAATTACTGGGCAGCTGGGTCGTTTTAGCAAAGCCATTTCTTGTCAATAAAGCAAACCCGCCTGCTCGCAGATTGAACCGCCTCCTAAATGTCACCATGACAGCTAGAGTCACAAACAGAAATCTTTCCCCCAAGCGGCTAAGTGGCCATACAGCGTTGATAACACTTCGCTTTAATTACCTCTTGTTTTTCAAAGACCTTGAGCGGGAGGCAATCGGCGACACTTTATTTACATGCCACGCCACTAGCTGCTCCGCCGCCGTGGAGCACTCAAGAGAATAAAACCCTCTCGGCGCGCGACTCGGTGGCAAGTCGGGGCTTGGGCTCCGGCTAATGCGCCAGCCCCGACTGGAGACGTCACCTCGCTCCGTCTTTTGCACACCCCTTTGGATTATCCCATCAGAGTTCCTCAAACACCATTCACTTCCCTCCACAGAGCGGTGGAATAAAGCGGATTGGACTCCCCATTTACACCCCGGCCCAGTTTGCATATCATGTCTGTCGACATAAAGAGGCATTTCAGTCAGCGCATGGGATCCACTGTAAACAGCTGGGCGATAAAACGTGGATAATCCAACCGGTGGAGCCTAAGAACATCATCCAGGATACATCCACCAGGCCCGTGGAAGAGAGTCTCTCTCTCTCTCTCCCTCCCCCCCAAACCCTCCCCACGAACACAATCCCACCCCCATCCAAACCATGAGCTGCAGCACAAGCGCCAAGAGGAGCTTCATCTACCTCCGACACACAGCAGCCCCTATCCCCCTGCTCTCTCAACACTGCTTAAAAGCTTTACCAGAGAGAGGGGGATTTAATCAAGTGTTAAAAGCTGTGGAGCTCGGCACAGCGGGGGAGGCGCAGCAGAGGCAGACACCGAACAGAGGGATGCTGCTCTCCAGCCGCTCTCTCGCTCTCCTCGTTCGCTCGCTCTCGCTCTCTCTCTCCGCCATGTCGGCTTGTTATTCCACATTACGAGCCATCCTCGGAAGCTACCTCGGGGCTATAATGGGAGGTGGCCGGCAGGCGGAAAAGGCGGCCCAGGTAGGGTCGTTACGGGGAGGAAACGCTTTTTTTTTTTACGTCGTCTATCTAAGTGTACGGTGCAGTGGTCGCAGTCGGAGTCGCAGTCGCCACCGCCGCAGCCCAGCTGGCCTTGTAAACGTGCCCCGTGGTGGTTTTTGCGCTGTAAGTGCTCGGGCACGCTTTGCAGGTCTTCTGCGTTTTTTTTTTTCCTTTCCCGCAGCCGCCTACGCCCGTGCACCTCCAGTCCAGTCCACACCCACGCCTGTGATTGACAGCTGACTGCTGGAAGCATTTTCTGTCTATATTTGCGTGTAGGTGGGCGATTGGGGGGGGGGGGGTGGATGGGAGGTGGAGGAGAAGACGGTAGGACTGAGGGGTGGGGTGGACAGGTTAGAATCTTTACGCTCAGCAGATCAATACTCCTGTACATCATTAGAGCTGCATAAACAGATGTGAATGCAGACTTCACCCGTCTGTCAGTCCACTTCCAGAGGAGGAAAAAAACACACCCATCCCTCCATTCTGTGCTCTCGCTCGTCTATTCGCCATCCTTCATTCAGCAACCGATCGCCAGGCCTTTTTTTTTTTTCTCCGACTGCATGCATAATGCTTGCGGGGGCCTTGTAGACAGCACCGTGGAAGGTTTGCACTTCCTCTCTCACATCACATCAAGTCTGTGCAGCCGTCCTGCGGATGTGTGCAGGCTAGCGCACGGGCCACAGGTGGCTCAACCTTCGCCATGCTGTAGACTCCTGTTTGTCAAGGTTGTCAGTATTCACAACCCCAACCCCTCCTCGCTTGCACTATGAGGTGGAATCCCCCTGGCAGCACTGCAGTAGATATCCTACCTGACGTGTCAAGAGAGGGAGGGGGGGGGAGGGAGGGGGTCGAAAACCAAACAAGGCAATACGTAATAAAAAAACAAGCTGGTGCCACCGTGAACAACGCGGACACTACAAAAACAGGCCGCTCGCTGTGGAGAGCGCTGAAACACACGTCCTCCTCCTCCTCCTCCTCCTCCTCCTCCTCCTACTGCTGCTGTTGCTGCTGTGCAGCACCACCCTGTTGGCAAGCAGAGAGCGACGTAAGCCCGCCCAGTGGCAAAGTGTGAACGCGGCCCAATTATATTTGTCAGCCCCTGTGCACGGCTCTCTCCCTTCCCTCCTCTCTCTCTCACACACACACACACACACACACACACACACACACACACATCTCTCTCTACACCCCCCCCCCCACCCCCCAAGCTCATGGAGGCCTCTGCCTCCCCCCTCAGACACGACAGACAAATAACTGACAGGCCCGGTGGGCAGGCCTGGCCTTCCCCAACGCCGCAGCCCTCGGCTCGCCTTCCGCTCGCATTACCGCCGACTGACAGTTCCTGTATTATTATTGTAGCGCTGTCTCTCTCCGTGGCCCGCTCGCAGCTCCGGCGGGCGAGAAGGCGAAGGGAGACGAAGGCAGAGATGTCTCCGCTCAAAGTCAAGCTGCAGCAGCAGCAGCAGCAGCTCACGCGCTCGGAAGAAATCTAACAAGTTTCCAGAGCTCGCATGGAAACAGAGAGCACCGCCTACTGACAAGCATGGGATGTCTTAACACGAGAGAGGCCTGATCGTTTGGGGAGGGGCAAGAAATCACTCGTAGGTTCTATCACCCCTCCAGATAGATTAATTCATCTAACCTCACATTTCATTTCCTCTGGAATGTACTGCATGAGGGAGATTTCCATCAGCGTTCAAAACCAAGCACTAGAATTTGTTCAAGTATAATTCTTGAAGAATACTTTAATTGAGGGTTTTGGTATGGATTGATGAAATACAAAATGCTACTTTAGCATCTGAAAAAAAATGCTAATGTTTTCAGGAGCTGACAAACATCATAGGCAAACATCTCTGTCCATGTGCGGGATTTTTTTTTCCAACAACACGCCGAGCGCTCCTACATGTCAAAACCCAAAACCAGATGTTACCAATCCACGAGGATAAAAACCCACAAGAAATAAGGACAGAGTCCGAAACGGTACACATTAAATATAATCAAAAAGAAACAAAAAAGAAAGAGGCCCACTTGAATTACTTCACATATAATTTAGTTTTCTGGGGGTAGGACAGCTTCTGCCAAGGAAAGCAAGATGAAAAGGCTCTCAAATTATATAGTAAAAACGTCTGAAGGCTGCCTTCTTTCAGTAAGATCATACTTCTACAAAACCATGAGACATGGTCTGAGGCTGCTCAAACACACAGACCGCCTTCAAATTACAGATTAAACAGCTCTCTGGTTTTCACCTTTAAGACAACCGATGCTATTTTAAATACCATTTTGCACAACCATGTCTCCGCCACATTAGTACAAATTCATTACACGATAACAGCTCGTCTCCGCACAGCGACGCAGCCAGTGTGAGCTCCCTTTCCTGCCGTTCTACCCTTGCTGCCTCGGCAGCGGCTTTTTTTTTTGCATTCCTCTGTTTGCGGAGCCTTTCAACTCTTTGGTGTTGCCACAGTGCTAAATTGCACAGCTGTTCCACAATCTGTGGCGGTGTTAATTACCCTAATGTGAGCGGCAGCTCGTCAGCTCCTCGCTAACGAAGGGGCCTTATGTTTGGTATGTAGGCCCCGTTCCCACCCGCTCTCTCCCCAGGCAGCGCGGCGGACCACCCGACACATCCGCATCCAGAGGAAAACGCATCTAATTAAACCTCCCCGTCCAAATCTGCTTACTAAGGGGGGTGGGGGGGAGAAAAACGCGACGAGATTAAAAGGGGATTTAATACACTGCAAGTGAAAGGGCTTAAGAGGAAATATGAGAGTGCTCAATGGCTAAGATCCTCGGCGATGCTGAAAGGAAGCGGCCTGTAAATCTGAGCCGATCAGTCAGGGCTTGTCAGCTGAATCCTTCAGTGCCTCCAAAGCCTCAGCGGGGGAGACTGACATTTTCTGGAGTCTTCAAGAACGCCCTCCGATTCCCCAGCGTCTCTGACAATACATTAAATCGGCAGAAGGAACAAAATAATTTCATCTCGTCTTTTTATTTAAACTACCCCCCCCCCCCCCCCGACTCGCATATTTGGCATGCAGTAATAGACGGCACACAGACAAAAAAAAAAAAACGTCTTCTCAGCTAGCCTCTGTAGCCTTCAGCCATCTTTTCTTTGTTCCATCACGGTTCTTTCCAGTTGAATCTAAAGGCGTCTTTTCTGACATTCGGTCGGCGGGGGGAAGGCTGTGCCGACGAGGGCTGCAGCAGGAGGACGACGACGCAGGCGTAATGAATGTGTGAAAAATGTGCCATGGGATTGCAGCACAGTAGCCCAGAATGATGGGCCACTTAGGCCAACATGACACCTTGGATGCGGTGATGAAGGACTCCCCGGGCTGGTTCATCCCCACCGCCTCGTTCCTCTATCATTAGAGGCACGGAGTCACATCTGGCTAATGGCACGCCTGGGCTTCGTGCTCAGACACTGTGCCACACCGGGTGTGTTTAATTAAGCCTCATAAAGGTAACAAAAGAGTCACAGTCTGCTCACAGGAAAGCGCTGCTTTTTTTCAGGGTGTGGAGGTGGGGGCGGGGGGGGCAAGGGCGGAAGACAAGGTGGAGGTCCACAGCTGCCACAATTACAGGCTGACCCCCTCGACGATAGCTTGAGACTGGGGAAATTCACTCGAGTACAGCCACTGTATTCCTCCACCGGAGCTGTGCTTAGAACGTAGAGAGACATGCGCCCCATCGTACAGGTACCACATCTTAGATGCTACCCTCATTTTTCCTCAGCCTTACGCCAAGGCTGGCATACCGCAACAACGGAAACACGGACTGGAAAGGAAGAGGTCCTTGAAATATTGATGAGTTCACCAGCATGTTTTCAAGTGAAACTATGGTCTTTCGTATAAAAGGCCAGGAGCAAAAAAAACAACAAACAACAACACGACACAGACAGCCGTTGCAAACTCTGAGAGCCTTACGTGCCAACTCCTTGTCTCTAAGGCAGCATCCTGTGCAGCCAGCCTTGTAAAGCATCATTCACCGTGAGCTGCGAGCATAAAACACAGATTACCCAGCAAGCAACTTGGTGACCTATGACTTCAGCAATACCTGCAGGTATTCTCAAGGCCTTGGCTTACGCTTTTGTGTGTGTGGGGGGTTGACATTTAGTGTGGGGAGAAAAAAAGACAAAGGGGAAAGGAGAGAGAGAGAGAGAGAGAAAGAGAGAGAGAGAGAGAGAGAGAGAAAACATGAGCCCTAGGACTGCAGAGGAGCACCGTCCCACATTCAAGAAATAACATCTGATAGGAAGAGATGGGAGAGAGAACGCGGTGCCGCATTGCTGAAACGCTCCAAAGTCAGGTAGCCTTTCCGAAACAAGTCACCGCTAACGGAAAGGTCACTGGTCACTTCTATTTGGACACAGGCTTAAAAATCTTGAACACTCAGCTCAGATAGCAACAGATCACCTCCACTGGGGAACTAGCTGTGACGGAAACGTATATAGCATATACATTCACACACAAACTCCCAGAAATAGACAGATATCCATATGAGCATTGGTATGCGAAAGTTTGTGTTTTCCTTTGCCAATAACTCCATGGCCTTTTCTGGATCCCCATGTATTATTTATAACTTTAATGCACAAACCAGAGGGACCTCTGCAGAGAACACTTCATCTGGCCTTCTCAGTGATTTACTGTTTAAAGATATCCTCACCTTAACTACTCACTTGGGTGATAGCAGAATGTAAATAACATCGCTTTCCCTTTTTTACAGGTTTCAACGTATGCTCAAGGCACCTCTAAAGAGACTCAATCGTATTGTGTTCATTCAGAGTTGGGATCCAATCAATAAATGCTATAGTTTGCTACTAGACTTCAGCAAACCTTGCTTTACATAGTTATGAAACACTTAGTCCACATTATGTGGGAAGCTTTTTATAGGATTTATCCTAACCCAATGCCATCAGATGAACTCTGAAAATAACCTACTTTCACTTGACTAATTGCACAATTTTACTAGGGGAGAAAACATAAAGATAACAAAGGTGACGACAAAACGACTCATTTAAAACCACTGCCTTTCCATTGCCTTGAGGTCATACTGCATGAGCTATTTCAGTACAGTAGCGTAAAGGCCAAGTTGGCCTACATCAACCACTTTCAAAACCAACCCTGGTTTTCAAGCCCTTACCGTATATTCCCCAGGATGGTGGCCAAAGTGCATATAGACATGCTAAGCCAGGGCTTACTTTGGCTTGCTAGGATGTTTGGCTCATTTTATCCCAACCGTAAGGGCATTTTGCAGAGCCTTGTAATCACAGACAAAGCTGAATCTCAGCTAAACTTCAACCTGAAGTATTTCACGAAGCTAAGCTTCGCAAAATGTGTGGACAAATATAGCTTCACACGGCATCAACAGACGTCTGGGTTTTTTCCTTTTTTTCCCCCTCAGACATCCTTCTCCATGTACTACTACAGAAATACCTATTTATTCCCTCGTCTGGTTAAAGAGGGCTCAAGATGTTAGACTAACCCCAACCGCAAGGTTTGTCACATCTCCTGGGCTCTGATCTGCTTCAACTCTTACATTACAAATAGCTGGAAGATTTTTCACCCCCTTATCAGGCCTGCCAAGCAGGCCCCTTTCTTATCTCTTTTCCGCTGGAGATAAATAGGGTTTTGAAGATATGAATGAGAGAGCTTTTTGCAAGCTAATTCCAGAACTGCATCTGCAGTAGATTAAAGATTAGGTTCTGGCTCAAGGAAATGGAGAAATACTCCTGGCTTTTTTCCTATCCGAAGGTGGTGGTGGAGGTGGTTTAGCAGGTGTTGCTATTCTGTTATTTCAGCCATTTCAAAGACCAATCCCTTTTAACGGCTGTTTATCCTAAATGTAAATTTCATTCAAGAGATGGATAGTAATAGAAAACAGACACTTTTAAAAAGGCAATTCATCTCACAGGGGAAACTCCCAGACATCATGGTAATTTCACAATTGCCATATCATTTGACATTAGGCTGATGGTCTATCAGAATATTTCCCTTCATATCGTAATGGTGACTCTTTTGTCCTACTAAACTCTGTGACCTTTCAAAGCATACTGTTCCCAACGCTTAACCCGTGATAAGGAAAGAAGGCAGGGTATCTCTAATAGCCAGATTTCTTTTACTCTGTTTACTCTCCTTTACAGCTTTGACTGTGGAACAATGTTCATGCTGAACATGACAGAAAGCGCAATGCACAGCGCAATGCCCTGCTGTCATAAACACCAGGAAGCATCAGCATGCACATGCATTCAGAAGCTGCACAAACAATGATGAAATACTAATCTTATTGTTTTTTTGTACCCATCTGAACTGTTCTTATTTAGCTGAATTGCAAGTTATGGGCTAATCCACTTGAACGAGTAAACACTATATTGCCATTTAGATATAAGCCATGAAGATAACTGTATCCTAAAAATAACACTTGCTTATCTAACATAACATTTCATATTATTCATATATTAATATAGACCACAGAGCATCTAAAATCTTTATGGAAACCTAGGCAATTGCATATGTTGAAAACACTGAAGTCTCCACGGTCTAGAAGAAGACAGAAATACAGTTTTCTTTCCAACTTCCATTTTCGTGCTACATCTCCTACTGTCAAAATGCAATCAACGGTCATTCAGTCACCTATTTTCATAAGATACTGAAACAATTGTGTACATTTACTGTTCAGAGTTAATCTAGCCCACATGAGGTCATCAGCAAACAATTCAACCATCTAAAATAACCGTATAGCATTCGCCTACACGAAAACAATGGTATGTGGGCTTGCCAATCAACTTTTTACCCCATATAAATAGGCTAAAAAATACATAAATACAAGATTATGTAAAACAGTAGCCTGCGGAATAGACAACAACAGACGGCCATCACCGAGGGAAGGCTGTGGCTATCCTTGCAAGCCGACAGACTGCGCCGCACACAATACAAGACTGCATCTTATAGGCTACATAACCTTGAACCCACGTTCATTCTTTCACGTTTTCGGCTGAAAATAAAAAATATATAGCCAACAAACCAGTTCCACTGTGGCGCATAAGCCAAAAATAAATGTCAAAATTTCGCAATAACCAGGCTATGCGTTCATGATAATAAAAAAAAGCCACGAACGACAATGCCGAAACGGCTTTTCAAGTCAGCCTATAATGACTTAAGAGAAAGCTGTATACTGTAGCTTACTATTCCGTCTAGTAGCCTATGTTCTCTGCGATGATACATCTCATGAACCGAAGGTTGGGAACAAGCTTTCGTAAAAGGCACAATAAGAACATAGGTTAGGATAGCCTACTTAAACATAAAAAAACGTAGGCTACACTTCTTTAGACAGCTGGAAATAACGCACCATACCAAGCGAAGTCCAAAAAGATACGTAGACTACCCAAGTCTATGTTCGACAAGTACGAATGCAAGTTTTTTTTTTTTTTTTTTAGTTCAGCATTGCAGATCAGCGGGAAACAATGTAACTTGATAATAACATAACCTATTGCCTCATGCGTAGCCTTTCTGATATTTAAACACGCTTACCAATGTCTGCTGCGATTTCCATTAATTTTATTGAAACCCATTGACTCAAAAATCACTCCAAATAAAATCTAGATCCCGTTAAATCCAGAATAAGAACAGCAGCAGAGGGTTCGTGTTGAAGAACGACTTGTCCATAGAAGCAGAGCCAACGCGAACCTGTCCCAACAATAAATCTTTACCGAGCGCTTTTCAGCTGCAGTGGCCAAATCTGTCAAACGGGATAAGCATTCTTTAGCCAGAAAGACTATATTCTTGTAAGTTCTTGTAGTAGCAATGCCAGAAAGCGATGCAATTTATCGCTTAATATATTCCTTGATTCGACCTACGAATAAGTCCAACGCAAGATCTTCTGTAGGTTAGCGCTGTTGAATTCCAAGTCATGAGAGGCTCCGGTGACAGATCATTAACAATAGATTCCGTCCACAAGAAGTATCTCGCTCGGTTTTAGGGAAGAGAAAAACGCAGAGTAAACAATTCCACTGCGCTTCGACTTGCTTTGCGCTTTTAAAACGAATGACCCATCATTTCCTCTTGCTTTCAAAACGGCAAAAAGTCCCCGCGAAAGCTGCCTCGGATCTGAGGCTCTCTAGGCACACACGAGAGAGAATGCTGCCTGCTCCCTCCCTCCGCGTTGGTAGGCTAGGCTTCAAGCGGCTGGCTACAGTGGGTGTGTTAAAACACAGGATACGACAAGACCAAAGCAATCAATAGCCGAGCAGATCTTTGATTATATTCATAACACCCTCATTTTTATAAATAAAAATGCATTTGGACTGTCATATCCTTTCTGGTAGGTGTTGGTTTTCACGTTTTATACAGCACTAGAAATAATACCACCATAGAGTGCAATTATTATAATAGCCTAATTACTCTGCATATTACCAAATTCTAAATGGACATGCATGGACTTTTGGGGCCACACCAGAGCATGTGTCCATGTCAAATTTGTGATGACATTATGGAAAACATGCTCTAAAATACAGACCATGTTTTAAATATAGCCTAAAGATAGCCTATATAATATATATTTGTTATATAACAAAAATGACTGGGACATGGTCAAATCTGCTATTGACAACCACATTTGAAGTAGCCCAATATTTTATAATGCTTGATAAAGCTATGCCCACCAACCTCAGAGAGTGAACCAGCAAAGGTGGAGAATGAAAAGCATCTATCACATGCTTGCATCATGTATATAGCAGGAAATGGAATTAGCATTCAACTAGATGGCTACATTTGTTAAATCTAGCTACATGTTGCAAAAACAAGTCTGTAGGCTTCTTACTTGCAGACTAGCATCAGTTTACATTGTACTCCATGTCCTGAACAAGATACAGGTATTATGTCATCACTGAAATTACATAAACAATACAGTATACTGTTTTGATTACCCCAAACTGGCAACCATTTAGTATATTCTACGCGGCATAGCATGCAGTCAATAAGAGCACTTGGTGGTTTTTGTGTCTGGAATGTGAGGCTTGTAATTATTTCCCAGCTGACTGTAATTATGGGTCATCCCCGGCCCTACAGACTTCCTATTAAAAACATGAGGCATCCAGTGAAAAACAGAGCTGCTGCTTGCAGACACACAGCTCTTATGACAGGCCGTCTCTGAGGACTTTCGGACTGGCAGCAGGAGCTGGCAAAGCAGCTGGAGAAACTGCCATAAAAGAAATCTTAAAAGACGAGAGGCTTTGTGACAATAAACATTAACAGCTTGTTTGTTGATGGAAGGGTACTTAACTTGATGTTGTGTTTGGGGAAATTGCAAACACTGCACTGTAAAATGAGATGTGAAGTCTGAAATAACAATAATGGCTAAACATCACAGCCAATGTTAAATTACCAAATTGTGGCCACTTGGCATGAAAATGTGAAATCGCACAGACATTCATAAATTGTGTAACTACTATGCCTTGAATAAATTCTGTAGCACAGCGTAACACTTTTGACCTTTTCAGAATTTGACTAGCTTTGTTTATTTACAATCATTTATTGAAGGCATGTCGCAGAAGGCTCTGACTGAATTTGTTTTCTGCCCTTCAACAGGTCTGAAGTTCATCCATGTGTTGCCTACTAAAGCTTCCAGCCTTGATCTGGAGAACAGTTAATCTCAGGTAAGCCTGGAGTGACAGAGTGGATATGGAGCCCTGTCCAAATATCTGCCCTGTAGAAATAGCATCCGGCATACCAAGCGCAGTCTGCTGGCTCAGTGTCCTCGCTTCCCAAAATAGGTGTGTAGAACTCGTTATGGGGATGAGATTCAAATTGAAAAGCCACTGTGCAGTGCATGATCACGGACGGGTACTTGGAAAATGTTTTTTTTTTTTTTTTTTTTCAAATTTATTATACAAGTACAAAATGGGTTCCGCCAGAAATTGATGAAAAGTCATTCCATCTCACTAATCAAGCCAACAAGGAATCATGGTATATTTTCCTTTCATCCAATTACCTGAACAGAATATGAAACGTCTAGATGAGGGGACTAGATGATGCGCACTGTATGCGTGCGTCTGTGTGTGTGTGCGTAAGTGCCCGCATGCATATGTCTGTTGACTTGATTGACTAAATAAGTTCATTTCAGGATCCTTCATCACAACTCAGACCATTAACAAGATCTGATAACCTCGTGTGATCTCAGGAGTGAGATAAAACAAAGCAAACATTTGTTTGATGTCTGAAATTTGCCAAAACAGCTGTATTGCAATGGATATAGACCATAGTGAGATGTCCTTCCTAATTTGCACTCAAGCCAGAAGGAACAAGAAGATCATTAAGAGTCATCTTTTATTCCGTTTCAAATGCATGTTCCCTGAAACATTTGATGCATACTTCCTAGAGGCAAAGGATATGAAAATCCATGATTTATTAATTGGGGGCAAGAATAGCTCTGACATTCTTTCTACTCCAATGCGTAAGTGTTAGATAGCTCCAGCCCTTAACATTCTGACATTTATTCTAATGCAGACATCTAAAACCTTTTGCTACATGAAGATGTTACCACAAATGGCAAAACACACTTTGGAAGGATACTGTGTAGAATATCAAATTTGAGGTGTACAAGAATCATTGCTTTTAAAACGGGAAGCATTGCTTGTAACAGGAAAGACATCTTGTATAACGGTCTGGAAATAAGGGCAGTCAACAGCACTGGGTTTTCATTTGTGCAGAACATTTTGAAGCACTGCTGAGAAAAAAAAAATCTTAAAAAAAAAAAAAAATCTATTTCATCTGTAGGGCATGTCTGACAACTTCTGATACAGTTTAACTTCCTCTGACAGCAATCACTGCGGCCCCCATGGCAAGGAAAAAAAAAACCTAGCAGAAGTCATGTTCAACATGAAAAGCTTCCCAGATTGATTGGGCTGATTTTCGAACAAAAAGCACAACCCATCAGAGGCATTAAAAAAGAGCGCTTTTCCAGGGATCGGAAAAAGGCTCTTGCCGAGAGGGGAGGAGAACTGGGCCCGACGAGCGTTCGGGTTTGCCTCGGGTCGTCTTTCAGCTGCCACTCCCAAAGGCTTCATCCATCAGGTCTCTATCCCAGAGGTGAGGGACTGTGTGAAGGCTTCACGAGACACTTTATCCCGAGGCTGAACAATCCAGAACAATCCAGTATCGGTTGTTGCCGGGGATAATTACTCTCCATTGATGATGGAATACCCTGGGCATTCACAGCAATTTGCATCACCGAATGCGGCCGATTGATTGGGATGGAAAAGCAGTGGCAACCTGATGAGTGGGGACAGGTTAAAGGCCCATCTTCTATGGAGCGTATCCAACGCTTCTCCGCCTCTCTGTACTCTCTCTCTCATGCTCGCTCTCTTTCCTCTCGCCCTTCAGTTCCTTGAATATGAGAACAAAAGTGGCTAAGAAGGGTGCCTATCGACAAAATCAGCAAGGACCCTGGCAGCTTTACTGTCCGCCTGAATGGCTCGTGTCACCTTGACATCTTTTATAGTCTTGATGGCGGTCGCCATGAAAAATGCACAAAAGAATATCCTCACTTTCGATTTATGACTGTGGAGCCTACTCTTGCAGAGCAAGTGCAAAGATCTCCACTTCATCCCCAAGACTCTTGGAGAGAAATAAAACCCTATTATGTATTGTGTTTGCATTAAAATTCTTACCATAGCGAGGCCAAGTTACAGCTCTTATGATCTTAAAAGTGGAGGACCATCAGGGTCTCCTAAGCCTTCTGTGCGGGCCCAGCCCTTTTCAAACTTAACGGAAAAAAAGATCACATTCTTGAGAAATGTTTTATTTGACCGATTCCTTGCATCGGTCTCTTCTACCATTACATAGCCTTGGTTCTCACGTAGAGAGAGAGTTCCGCTCTCCAAGAACATCAATCTTGCGCTCATGACAAATGGCATAAACTCATGTGCATCAGGCCCAAGATTTGGGATGCTTAGCACAGCACACTTTGGTGGTGGTGAGACACACCACAAGAGAACGTCCAACAGACCCCAGGTCACAGCTGACAAAGTCCTTTAAGGGGAAAGGGGGAAACAGTGCATGCAAGACACCGATCACCCCACCTCCAGATGCTCCAGCACCATGCAGCTGAGTAGGATTTGAGACATCAATGCGACCGCCAGGCATTACTGATCAAGTGTGATTAGCAACACTTAGCCGAGCAACATCTGAGCTCTCCAAAAATGCCACGCAACTCCACCAAAAGTAACAATAGGAGGATGAGACGAGTAGACCGAGGAGCGGTTGTGGCAGTGTAAGAGTTAAGGGGATGTGGCCACAGATGACAGCGGATTTGTTATCATGAGGAACACGCAGTAGCCAGCTGAGGGCTGGAGTGAGATTAAATATAGGGTTACCGCAGTGAAGACCTAATCCATTCAGAGACAAATGCCGGGTCTCAGAAGCACATTTGTTGTGCAGCCGGAGGTTTAACAACTGGCATTATAACTCCATTTCTCATCATTAGTGGCCTGTATCAATGTCCCTAAGATAGGGTCAGTGCTGGGAATAGGGGACCTGAAACAGGGCAGCCCAACGAGCAGAGTTGAGATGAACAGAGTCACAGGCAGACAAATCGTGGATGTCTGAGTTGTCGGTGCTCATATTCACACGACACACAACAGTCCAGGTCAGGCATAGACACTTTTGTGTTGGGACTGGGAGTGCATACATACAGGATGTGTACATGTAGATGTACATGTAGATGTACACATACAGAAGCACCAGTGTCACAGAAGCACAAGACAAATACAACAGTCAAATGAAAGGCTATTATTGTAGTGAGTAAAGCTGAGTGTGTGCCTGTGCCTGTCTGTGTGTGTGTGTGTGTGCGCACGTCTGTCTCAGTGTGTGCGTGTGTGCTTGTGTGTGTGTGTGTCTATCTCAGTGTGTGTGTGTGTGTGTGTGTGTGTGTGTGTGTGTGTGTGTGTGTGTGTGTGTGTGTGTGTGTGTGTGTGTGTGTGTGTGTGTGTGTGTGTGTGTGTGCGCGTGCGCACGTGGCAGCCCGGCTGCCATATGCTGCTGTATTTCACGCCGGAGGGCTGAAAGCGGACACAAGAGCCCCCAGCAGCCAGTGGGTTTGGGTGTCAGATATGTAAATCCACCAGCATTCATGAATGATACAAGGCCCCTCTTTAGCCCCGCGCAGGCTCGCTCGCTCGCTCGCTCACGCGCCTCAAAGCCTTCACCCGGGTGGATGCAGCAGATGCTTTGATAGATTTAAAGGAGCCGGAGAAGAGTTCCTTTCCCCCCTTCTTTTACAGCTTTACGTGCCATCTTCTCCAGCGTAACCACAAGTGTATAATAAGACCCCTTGAGAGAACCGTACAAGAGAAAAAAAGCAGCACTTGGGCTTTCTCTTTATTCCCTAAAAAGAAGATGAAAAACAACACAATCTGATTGCATTCAGAGCCTTATTAACACGGACGGTTTTTCACGAAGAGAAGGATGCTTCTGGGTCGGATTTGGAATCGCGCAGCTGCTGTGCCACTGCCACTGGTGTCATCACTTCATAATTTCATCAATTATCGTTAAAAAGGAAAAACCGCTATGCAATTGAGCAAAATACTTGGTTAAAAAAGGGGGGGAAAAAGCCCACTAAAAATAGCAAAGGAACGATCACATGGTGCTCAAAGGACCAACCACAGTGGCAGTGGTGCATGCTAACGGGCGCATTAGCAAACACATGAGTCGCCATACTGAACTGCTAATACAGGAGCACTTATGAAAGTCCTGCAGTGTGCAATGAAGATGATTTTACCTTGGCCTCCCCTGAGTGAGTTTACTCTCATGAGAGAGATAATTCACTCAATTGACAGTTTTATTGCATTGTGGGAGAATGCTATTATTGAATTAGTCTTTACTGTGCGTTGCTATAACCTGACGAAAGCTTGTAAAAAGCATGGCTGAACTTGTCCGTCCTTGTGCCTGTCTGGTGTGCATAGCAAAAAAAAACCAGACACATTAATGTGTCGTATACAGTCTCCAGCAATGCGTAAGTGCATGGTCTGCGCTATGCATTGAAATGCAGCTAGTGTTTCATAAAATAATAAACTTGACAAATAGAGTCAATGAATGGCTACCCATTGCTTCTGCATGCCTTGCTCGTATGCGGCACGTCCCGCCGACGCAACATAAAGTATGTCATCGATATAATGGCAGTGGCACAAGAGCATATTAAAGAGGGAGTGTCTCAAATAACTCTAGAGTTATTCCATTAATGGCCGTACGTCTCTGAAAGGAGATCATACGAGATACACACATGACCTCATACCCCACTGCTTTGCAGAGACAAACGTACCGTATGAATGTTGTTGCATCATCGGTTTTCTTTAAAAAGTTAAAACAGGAAATCAGACTCTTTGGGGGGAAAAAAAGAAGAAACAGGCAAAAAAATCCCCCTGTGAAAAACAAATCAACAACAAGCAAATGGGATGAATTGAGTTAGGAATATCACATTACAATCATTAAATTAAATTTACGACAGTAGATTTCAAATTGAATTACTGAATACAAGCCAGCTGTTTACACCGCCCGGCTCTGTGAACCGTCACCGAACTCCGGAGTTGACTAGGAACTCCAATCTACGGCACAAACCAAAGGTAAACAAACTAGGGTCGGGCCTAATTGAATTCAGGTGAGCTTCAAATCCCTGTGCAGTTAAAGGGAGGGGAAAAAACGACTCACAGGAGGAAAAATGGAACAAATTTGTCAAAGTTCACACTGGCCGCCTAAAAGTTGGACTTGTGGTCGAGACGCTGGCAGTGGACAGCCAACAGACAACACGAGCATTAGCTTCTCTGAATTCAATCAACAGGCAGATGGTCCTTGCCAGTGAATGTGAGCCATCTATTCATGCCTTTAACTCCAGTGCTCTTTTGACGTCTCTCGGAGAATGGGCGCTTTATCCCCATTACTTTCTGGTGGCTGCTGTAATATTATACAGCTAATAACAATAATCCAAAGCAGTCCCGCAACATGAGACCCCGAGTCACTTTCACAACATTAACAGTAAAGTGGCTTATTCAATCATCGGCCTCTGAAGTCCCATCCTGAATAAAAGAGGGAGTGACTGCCTTTCTAACAGCACAGTATTCTTTCCAAGGCTAAGGGGTGTGTGTTGTAGCCTAGTTTAAAATAACATACATGTTATATCCATTAACCGCTGGGCTGTACTATGGACTGTATGCCATTTATCTCAATTAGGTCGAGACGAATAGAGCGAACACGAGGACACAATGGAGCGCTAATGCCAGGGTAACCCACTGGGGCACTTTAATACCTATGCTTCCTTATGATAAATAAAGATGGCCCACTCCCGCCAAGCTTCTCCCGGTTTCGGGTAACACGACTCGTCTCTCCCCGGACCATTTCTGCAGAGTTTTTAATTCAGTTTAATGAAGATGTCTGCTAATCTTCAGGCTCCTTTGTGCAGCTAATATGGATTAGGCACTTTAGTTGAAGGAGCTGAGAGACGATGCCAGGAAAGCCTCTTTTCATCGCTGTAGCTGCCCCACTCCACACACACACACACACACACACACACACGCACACACACATCCTCCTCCATCTGCCCACTAGCCTGATGTGACTTTTAGCCCCTTTTCTCCCATGGGATGAACCCTCGAGAACCCCCTCTGCCTCTCCAGGGGGGCGGGTGGGAATGGGATAGGGGATGCAAGGGGTTGTGGTGGTAGTATGAGAAGGAGATGTGTGTGTGTGTGTGTGTGTGTGTGTGTGTGTGTGTGTGTGTGTGCGGGGGGGGGATCTCCAGCCAGCCTCCAACCCATGCCCCCAAGAGGCCGTGGGGGTTGAGCGTGAGGGGAAGCGGAGAGGGCAAGGGGGCTTTCTTTGGCTAATTACTGGGGACAGAGCCCATGAGACTGTGGCGAGGCCTCTGACATCAGTTCCATATTGGCCCTTTGTTTCTGTGTTCCATTATGCATCAGCCTGAGCGCCGGCTCCAGTGACTGGACTGGGCCGGGCCTCCACGCTTGTGTTTCATTAGCGCCGACTCCAAGACGTGTGTGACACACATAAGTATTCACTTACCCCGGGCAGAGAAGAGGAAAAGAAAAAAAAAAAAAAAAAAAAAAAGCGACAGCGACAGGAAAAAAAAAGAAAGAGGAAAAGCTAGTTCTATTAAGCCTCTCCCTTTGAAACGGTGGATGGATGTGATTTTTTTGGAACTTATCATTTCCCTTGACCCCTTTTGGCTCCTTTCACTGTGCAAGGAGAGAACAATAATGCGCTGTTGTCCAGCAAAACACTTTACAGGTTATTTAAACTCAATAACACAGAGAAATCCACTAACTAAGTGCAGACATGCTGTGATGCATTAGGGCTGACTGATATGCAGGAGAAGGAGGGGGGGAAAAAAACAACAGTAGACGTCTGACTGGGTCGGAAAAAACAGAACGGCTCCAGTCAAATGTGAAACCACAAGACTCGCCGAAAATCTAGCTGCTGTGACTGCATGAAGGGGGGGCGAACAAACCTTCCAGTATTGAGGTCTAGCAGTTCTCCAGATTTATGGAACTTGGAGCTTAGGTGCAAAGCAAACTCCGCCATGAAAGAACGCGCGAAGGCTTCGGACAGACTCCAGGCAAACAGGGTTTCATTTTCAAAGCCAAAGACACAACACGTCCACATCCACAGTTGTTGAACTTGAAAGATTCCTGGAATTCCGCAAATACTTTAGTTCATTAAACGTTACTTTTTAAACGCCGCACCGTCCTATCCCACACATAAAGACCTCTATCGGGTCGGCCCTTTGGTCTGTAAGTGCATTTTGATGCATTTTATTTTGCCTAATTGCTTTTGACTACACAGATGGCCCGGTGTAATGACAAACATAAGTGTTTCCTTTTCCTTCGTAATTTATGGTGGACTTGTGGGAGTCTCTTTACCATCTAAGCACTGCCGATGATTTAAGCCTCCTCGTCACCATATGTACAGTGTTCCAACACAAACGGTATTTACACAGCAGACAAGCCGTAAGCAAAAAAAGCCTGATTAAAAAAACAGGGGGGAGAAGAAACATCACAAGGCTCCCAGATCCCGCTGTAATAAGAAGCAGAGACAACGAGGCTTACTAACAGCTCTGTCATAAAGACAAACACACACATTAACTGGGATGCTTCTGAGAGGGAAGAACAGAAGGGACTTTTTATTTAATGTCTTAAA
The DNA here is from genome assembly GCF_963854185.1 of Sardina pilchardus. NCBI lineage: Eukaryota > Metazoa > Chordata > Actinopteri > Clupeiformes > Clupeidae > Sardina > Sardina pilchardus. The sequence continues at coordinate 18,597,150 of NC_085001.1, read as the reverse complement.
CCTTTAATTGGAGGCTAAGTTATTTCCTCCGCAGGAACTTGGTAACAGTAAACCCCTGTTGTGTGGCCGCCCTCGCTGCCCTGCACGCTCTCTCTCAGGGGCTCCACATCTGTGATCTTAACCAATTGAGCTCATGAGGGCACAGACCTTGCCCCGACTGCTGACAGGGGCAGCCTCTCAAATTGGGCGGGGAGTCTAATCGCGCTGGAAGGGCCCCTGTCAACCCCCCCCCCCCCCCACTCACTCCGCCCCGGGTCACAGATGGAAGTGACTAAAGCTGTTTGCTTAAGTCACCTGGGGATATTAATAAAAATCTCTGGGCGTTTTTTCTTTTTTTTTTTTTAAACTTAAGCTAATAACTGAGGAGAGACGCCTCCCCGACAAGTTGCGTCTGGAAATATTATGGTACCAATTTTCTGCCTTTCCGCTTTCGTCTCTCTCAGGGTGCCGCAGACTCAGAGCTATGCCAAGCAGGAAGTGGAGATATCTAGGAACGACGTCGGCAGTCACCAGACTGCTTTCTAAACAGCCCCAGGTATGGACACCCCCCTGGGGGACTGCTGTTTTAAGGACTGCAAGAGAATTTACCGAGTTCCAAATAATGTGCACAACTGCCGAGAATACTGTATGTGCTCGGGACTGCAGAAATATAACTACATCGACTCCTAGTAAAATACAATATCAATAAGAACAGTTGAACAATACTGGAACTATACAGACATCATTATATTTTCCCTCCTTTTCTCTGCTGACGATATCGTCTGACACGCCGTCATGTTGCATGCATAAATCCAATCCTCTCCTCTTGGAGAACAATCAGGCCTCTATTCCTGCACTTTATAGCCCCACATGCATTTTCACTTCAGATTTATTTAGTGAAGTTGTTCGGGGCTCCAGAGGAATTTGCGGCTCCTCCGAGTCCAATCTATATCTTACAACTGATTTACGTCCTTACAAAACACAAACAAAACTTTCACTCCCTCAAGGACCCAGCTGTGCATCAAGGCAAGTCTCACTCGGTACCGCAAGAAAAAAAAAGGAGTGAGAGAAAGAGAGAGAGAGTGAGGGAAAGAGGGGGGGAGAAACCGCCAAGATCACACTCCCACAGGTAAATCACTGAAAACATGGGGAGAAGCCTACGTTTGACCAAAGCGACAGCTCTGGGATGAAACCAAGCGAGCCCAGTCAATCACCGCGAGCAGGCCATTTAGGAAAAGGCAGCCCCTGGAAACAAGGAGGAACAAGGTCATTCAACTCGGGGGAGGAGTCGAAGCCAAGAGGGAGGGGCCAGAGCCAGTGGAATTGACTGGGTTAGACACTTATTCGTCGCCACGGCAACATGGCGATTGTCTGCCGAGCCAGGAACCTCCTCCTTTTCTCCTCCTCCTCCTCCTCCTCCTTCTTCTCTTCTCCCCCCCATGAATACGCTCGGCAAAGCTTAGATAACATCCTGTGAGCGCAGCCTGAAACACTCAGGCCTCTCCGCATTGTCTGCTCTGACATGTTGACGGATAGGCGAGACCTGTGCTCTCCCAGTCAGCCCATTAGCTGGGTGGATGGAGGAGTGTGTGGGGAGGGGAGGGGAGGGGAGGGGAGGGGAGGGAGGGGGGGAGGGGGGAGAAAAAAAAGGAGTCCAGAGTGCTGGTGCGTGTCTGGGGCTGGAGGCTGGATGTGGACTGAGGGGAGGAGGGAGGGAGGTTTGGCGGGGGCCGAGGCCAGGTTATAAATGAGACTGTCCACTCGGCAGGCTCTCTGCTCCAGGCTGGCCACCGCTGACTGGATGGAGCACCTTGGGCAGCAGGCGATGCGAGGAGTGTGAGAGTGTGAGTGAGCGGGGCGGGCGAGCGGGGCGAGCTGCGCGTAGTGTGGGAGGCGTGTGGGGGCCTCCCCGCAGGAGCCGTCAGTAATGCACTCGCACGCCGGCGGCCGGCGCTCCTCCGAGGCGCTTTGACAAATGGACTCCTTCAGCAGCGCGGTGCTCGGGGACCAGGCCTGCTGCTCACGGCTGGTTTACCTGCCGCTACGCTCAGTCCCTCATCTCTACCCCCCACATCCTCTGAGCTCACACAGACAAAAGGGCCTTCGCACGCACACACACACACACACTCATACTCATACACACACACACACACACACACACACACACACACACACACACACACGCAAACAAATGGATTGGCCAAAAGGTGAAAGTCAACAATGGTAATCAAAGAAATAGTGGTGGTCTCCTCAACTGCAAGTCTTCCCAACCACAGCTACACACACATGAAAATCGAGATGGCGTAGTGTTGTGTTCGAGAGCTAGTCTCTCACAACGTCGAGATAAAATGTGATGAAAACCGCTTCTGTTGATTAAAATCCGTATTGATCGAAAACAACAAGTAGCAGTAATTGCAGCAACACTGATGTAATAGACTTTCGTCACCGAAAAGAGACCTTTATAAAGAAGACTCTTTGTGGAGTAGGAACTCAACAATTTAAGAGTAATTACCTCGTTTTCTTGAGCTTTGACAGATGGCATATGCGCAACCTTATTTTTAACACCCACTTTTTTTTGTTGTCTCCTCCGCTTATTATCTGTGGGAAAACCTTGTGCTCCTCCGCCACTTTTTACATCAGCCGTCAGCTGTCAGAGTCACGGCATCGCTACGGATGTTGACGCGCACGACAACCGCCTCGACAGATCTGGAGGTGTGTAAACAACTACGGCGAGTGCATTCGTGTTTTTTCGCCAGACGTGAGATTGTGACAAATTCCTCACACGCGCCCGCGCGTCTCGTCTCTAGCGAGTCCTGATGCTTTGGTGTCAGCGCCGAGCTGCTGTCGGCTGCTGACGGAGCCGGAGAAGGCTGCTGCTGCTGTTGCTGCCTCTTGCCGACGCGCGCCAAGGTCCCCCCTGGGACACGCACGGAACAAGATGTCGCCTGTCAAGCGGGAAACATTTGAAAATAAATAACATCAATGATGATTTGGGCTTGCTTGTCACGAGCATGCACACTTTAAGAAGTGATGCCACTGCTCCGTTGGGAGAGGCAATCTCAACCCCCCCCCCACCACCACATAGCCCCTTTTTTCCAGGACCTGCTTTCTTTCTGCAGCTGTGTGCCATTTCCATCTCCAGATTTCCCCAAACAAACAAAAAAAAAAAACAGAACCCAAGGGAGGATAGCAATATTGGTCCTTACAAGGCGATGACAAGGGAGCTGTGCGGTGATCAATCACAGTGGTAACGAGAGGAAATTCAGAATTATCCAAAAATGCTCTCCACCTCCATTCTTGGATGTAAACATGTTTTCTGCACTCTCTTCCCTTATCCCTTAATGGAATGTTTTTTCATTGGTTCCTTTTGATGGACGCACTAGAATGACTATGAATATTTATGGGCAGTTGCAGAGAAGCGGGGCATTATGAATATTTGTGCCTCCCTCTTGCAAGCTAATTGTCCTTAGTAACCATCAGTTACGTTTTATTGCTCCTTGATGAAGAGGTCTTAGATAATGTCTATTGCATAAATTTGTGTTTACAATTAAGAGACACAAAGGGAGCGAATGATGGACGTGTTTAATATACATATTCCCGAATTCTCACATCCTTCAAAACCATTATGGTGAGAGAATTATTCAAGGCCTTCCTCCCAAAGTGCACTGAAATGATCTGGCCGTATTCCATTAATGCAGTTACATTTCTTCATCATTAGCCTGGATGGAACGTCGGGATATTGGAGGGAACACAAGACACATTTCAACTATACCCATGCTTTTAGAGAAACCAATGATTGGACGGGTCCAAAAAAATACCTCACCTAAAAGAAAAACACTGGCGAGACAGACACGTCGCTGACATGTTTCGGGCAGAATGGACCACTACAGCAATGGGACACCCAAACTTCTACTTGAAACAATGGAAATCATCCACCACCACCACCACCACCACCACCTCCCCCCCTCCTCCTCCGCGTCTTTAAGGAGAAACAGCTGTGTGAATTTCAGAGCGCAGTCAATTACAGGTCAAGAGTGAAGAAAAATGCACTCGCACATGTGTCCGTCTGCCCTGCCTCTATCCAGAGATTACATATCAGAATGTTTCCTTGGCAGACCAGCAAAGGAAAACTTCTCCAAGTATGCAGCTGACGACTCACTTCCTTTGAGAGCTGTTGTAAATTGCGAACGCCAGTCCTGTCCTCTTCTCTCGGGGAGTTGGGGGCCATACCTTAAGGACATACCCCTATAAATATGAGCGTTTTAGCCAAACTGACAAATATGTTGAGTTGAGAAAGGACTGTTAGCGCGATCTGTTCTGCTGTTGGCCATTAAAAAGACCTACGCATCCCCTCCCAATCTTTGACACTCCCGGGCCATGGAAGAGACAGACGAGAATGCCGGGGGCCATTTCGGGGCGAAATCTATCGCGGTGCGTCTCCTAACTATTTCTATTACTGCAAAGAACGGTGGAAAGTCCCAACCATACATCTCGCATTCCCCCTCAGCGTCAAAAAAAACAAGTACATCACACTCTCTCCATCTGTCAAGGTCGCCGCCATCAACTATTCCGACGCTCAATGCATATCTGTGTATGACTTTAACCTCAGTTCAGGGGCCAATCGATCACCTTTTAAAGAGCTTTAATAGAGAACAGAAGAGGCAGCTGAATAAAATCATACATCATGCCTTTTGAAGCTCCCTCCCATCTCCCACTGCTCGGCTTGATGTGTAAAACATGCAGGAGGGCTGAGAGCAGGTCTTTTTTATTTCTGCACTCAGGCAAGGAGACAGGGAAACGAGAGAGAGAGAGAGAGAGAGAGAGAGAGAGAGAGAGAGAGAGAGAGAGAGAGAGAGAGAGATGAGAGAGAGATGAGAAGAGAGAGAGAAAGGGAAGTGAGGCAGAGCGCCAAGCAGTGCAATGGCTGCCTCTCTCTGGCTCTTTCCTTCTCTTTCTCAGTCTCCCAAGGCCCACCTTCCAAAAGCCTCCACCAAAGCCAAAGGGGGGTGGCGGGTGACCAAGGAAACAGCGAGGGTCAAAGAGACACAGAGAGATGGGGGGGATGGTGAAAGACACAGACAGACAGAGAAAGAGAGAGAGAGAGAGAGAAAGGGAAGAAAGAAAGAAATAGAGAAAAAAAAGAGAGCAGAAATCTAGAAACCACAGAGACTAATCATTTGAGATTTGGCTGATCCCTTTATCTGAGGGCTCAGGCTGGGCCGTGTTCAGAATAACGCATTAGAGAGAGGGGTTAATGAGCAACTTTGACTGCTATCAGGCGAACAGCACACCATGGCCCCTTATAAAATAATCATATCCTTTCGCCTAATTAAAAGGCAATGCTCTTAGCTGCCGGGTGACCCGCGGAACCTCATCGCTTTTGTCTTCCCCTAATGTTCCCGGGGCCCGGGGAGAACCAGCGGCGGACCCCACATCCTCCCCGCCTCGCTCCCGCCACCGGGGCTCTCCTCCAGATGAATACGCCTCTAATAAGGCTGCCGGTGATCGTCTGCTGACGTTGGCCGCAGCTCGGCTCGGCGCGGCGCAGCGCGGCTCGTCTGGAGGCGAGACCAGGGAGAGTTTTAAATAACTCGGCTTCACTGGGGCGCCTTTCTTTGCCTTCTCTTCTCTTCCCTTTTGGCCTCCCTCTGTCAGCTCCCCAGCACACCTCCCCCTCCCCTCCCCTCCCCACCTCCCTCCCTCCCTCGGTTGCAGAGAGTAATTGACTCTGTGCTATGGTATCAGACGTTCATTGCTAATTTGGAGGCCTGTCTTATCATATTACCAGCGAGTGCAAGGGCCCCCCCCGCCGCTCCTCCTCCTCCTCGTCTACTCTCCTTCCCTTCCTACCGATGCACACTCCTCTCAGCCCCATCCCACCTCCTCCTCCTCCCCCTCTTCCTCTCCTTCCCCTTGCTCCACACTCTATCCACCTTTCTGTCCCCTTTAAGGTACAATGCAACAAAATAGCTACAGCAGGCATTATTAATGAAGCTGAGGGGGGACTTCATTCTTTATTTATGAGAAGCTAACCAACTGGCAAGCTCTCTGACAGTGCTATTAATGATCTTTAGTAGGCCTCGGGCGAATCCCGTTTCGCCCTTACCCCCTTTCCTTTTTTTTCTCCCTCTCTCCCTCCCTCTCTCTCCTCCATCGCGGTTTCCTCCTTGCCTCTTTTCTTTTTTTGTGCGTGTGCTGTCCACCCACTCTCTTCCCCATCCCCCCATTTTCGCATCTCGCAATCTACTACAACCCCCCACGTCATCCTCGGCGGCCTGGATGGGGAGATGGCGCAAGGCTGTAATCTGTATGGAGGATTTAGACGTGAGGGGGGGTTGTAGGGGGGGTGGGGGAGGGGGGTGGAGGGTCTCTGGGGAGCAAGCAGTTGATCAGCTGCAGCCCTGGCAGAGGGAGCCAGACAAATAACAAATGACAGGTCTGTGATTAAATCAAAGCTTCTACTTTAAGTGTTGAAGTATCTGCCTGTCACTAACAATCTAGAGCTTGTTAAACTGCCCCCCTTTCCTCGCGTCCTGGTTGCCCTCCTCCTCCCCTCCCCCTTTCCACTTCCATCAGTCACAGCAGCCACCCATAACCCCCCCACCACACACACACACACACACACACACACACACACACACACACACACAGATCTTTGGAGGAGAACCACAACTTGGGAGAGATTCATTCCTAAGAGCACGCACACACACACAAACACACACACACACACACACTAGGGAATCATACAGTATGCAATGCTACATTTTAAAGGTGGTGGATGCCAATTTAAAAAATAACGGTAGGATGATATTTCATTATATTTTCCTGTTCCCGTCATGATGCAAGGGAGAGTAATAATAGCTCATTCGATTGCTGTAATTGAGCCTTTAACCTCCCGAGCAGAGCCAAGATATAATGGCAGGGACTGAATTAAAATACGCATTCCACATCAATTTATTTTACTTCCTCCAATGAACTGCAGCACGTTATTGTGCATAAAAGGCAGTAAAGGTAATAGCTTCATATTCGGCAGGAACAGAGGAAACATAAAAGTGATCAGATTTATGACATATGCAGCATACCCAAGAAATGGATAAAATCTATGTTTGTAACCATTTACCAAATGTTAAGTTGTCTATGATGTGCCATTTTAATGCATGTATCGTGTGGATGATTTTACAGGCCTATTCTTACCTCACTACATGAAGTCTCTCACCTCAAGACAAAACAGCATATACGCGTCTACTGCAGGACGACGCTAGCACAGTTTCAACTGATACGGACACAAATATAATACCGTCACCATTTCAACCTCTGTTCAAGAATAGCCGGGTAGAAACGTACAGAAACCATCGTAAGACTACCTGTTACTCTGCCACGATCACAGAATGGACACCAGCATAGTATAGGAAGAATAGGAAGCTTACATTAAGCCTTCAAGACTTATTTCCCCTATGACGGATGTACCACTGTGCGGAATAATCACAGTGTCATATATCCAATAACCATGTCCACGGGGCATTTCTCTCACGGTGTAGTCCACTGGGCACCAAAGCGCCCAGTAAAAACCACTCCATATAGTGTGCCTACCATAAGTGAGTCTTTTCACGCTACATTAATGTTCTGAAGGCCCCCTGACTACACACACCCAGCGTCGTCATTTTCTTCCGTTCGGGTGACCAGTGACACCGGAAAAAAAAATTGCGGGCTTCCGCCGGGTCAGTGGCGTGAGTCGCCTTTTCCGTGATGTTTTATGATTTCCACCAGGGTCACTGCCCAAGGTCCTGCCCCCGTCTGCCGGACTCCATCGGAGACTTTACGGGCCACTAGTATATACGGCCGCACCGTTAATGCAGGCCCACCTCCAGATGCCCCAGGTTAATGAGGGCAGTAACAATTCCTGGAACAGCTAACATTTACAGGAAGTGCAATAACCAGTCGGTATAAACGGTGAGGGGGGGAAAGGAGACATCACGCTGGGGGGACCCATGGGCAGACACATGGTGACCTTATAAAAGGATCCAGCCGAATCGCAGATGCTCCTCTTGCTCTTAGCGGTGAAGGAGCGATGGGCTAGCTCTAAAGGACATAAGAGGACTGCGTTTGGAGCTATTATTGCCTAATTCCACCCATAAAGATATTCAATAACAATGGGGGACCGTGTCCATTCAAGTTCGTTTTTTATCTTCCGAAGGAGATGATCAAACTTTGAAGACCTGTAATATACCTCAATATTATGTAAGTGTACACAGTAGTATGTAGCATGTGGGGCTAGAAATACGACGCCTGAAATAACTGCAGGTGGGATACGTGGAGTTCAGCAGGCCACCAAATCAATACAGACATATGGATGATTACGGCTTGTGTGCCTACGTGAGTAGGAGTATGTGTTCGTGTGTGTGTGCGCACGTGTGTGTGTGTGTGTGTGTGTGTGTGCTTAGAGCACACAATAAGCTAGCTATTGCGCAGCGGCACACCATTGGTGGCTGCAGGCATGTCCACGGCGGCGGGGGCCGTGAGAATTATGCTGGCTGACAGATGCTCCGGAGACAAAGTGCGCATGGAGAGCCGTGAAGAGCAATTAATGGAAATGAACCTGTCATGTCATTTGCCGCCCTTTATTAACTTTGTGATCAGTTCAGCACCCATTTAGTTCGCCCCTGTTCAAAGGCCGCCAGCGGAGATGACACGGGCGCGGGTCTCTCGCTCTCGCTCGCTCGCCATCGCTGGGATCTGACATCTGATCTCTCCAGCTCCACGGGTGATAAGAGGTCAGATGGTGTCATTTGACAAAAAAAAAAAAAAGGGGGGGGGGGGTTTCTTTCCTTATGATCACATCATCATGGTGAATCTGTGTATATGTGTGTGTGGGTGTGTGTGTGTCAGTGTGTGTGAGGGAGAGCGTATGCAGGTGTGTGAGGGAGTGAGTGTGTATGTGTGTGTGTGTGTGTGTGTGTGTGTGTCTGAGAGAGAAAGAGAGAGAGGGACGAGGGGAGGGCTCGGGGTGTTGTGATCCTCTTTGAATTTCATTACAGTGTTACGGCATGTTTCATTTATGATGCTCATCGCGGTGTATAATTTATACCTGTCTCGCCGCAACATAACCTGTTATGAGTCATTTCAGAGCTGCTGAAGGTCATTTTCAGTAGCAGGTGGAGGAGAGAAATAGGAGTGCAAGAGAGAGCGAGAGAGAGAGAGAGATGAGGGGGGGAGGGAGGGAGGGAGAGACTGAAAGTGGAGGAGAGCTAGTGTGTGAGAGAGAGAGAGAGAGATAATAAATCATGGCTTTACACATTTTCATTATTACCATTTTGTATTGCTCCATCTTTATGTCTGCCTCATTACCCCTGTGTGGGTGAGACGGAGTCGGTGACTCAGAGCCACTTCTGACTTGATTACAGATGGACCGGGTGCCCCTGCGTCCTGCCAGGTGAGATTACCACGCCTCTCGCTGTCTGGCACCGATGCCCGCCACCTACCTACCTGCCCGCCCACCCCCCTCCACCCCCCCACACGCCAAAGAGGCTTCTGAGACGGGGGGGAGGGAGAGCGCTCTTCTCCTCAATCCCAGCATCCTCTCCCGAGAGCGTTCTGCTAATGTTTCTCCTGTTTTACAACCGGGCGCTTCCTGGAACGGGTCCTACGAGTCATCAAACGCTGCATTAGGAGAGCACTCTCAAGTATTTTTCTACCACTCAGGGCCCCTGATAAATAACTTATGGTGGGAGGAGGGGTGGGGGGGTGGGGGGGGGGGGGGGGTATTCAAACGTCTTTCCTATTACTAGCCTCTATTCATTTTTAACAGTCCCCAGGGGCGTCCGTCCATCCTGGACTTCAAATGCATGCATAAGCGGCGAGATGCTCAACTCCCCGGTGTCCCTCCCCTGGAAGAGGGAGAGGTAGGAGGGAGCGAGCGATGACAGAGCCAGGGGCTTTGAGCTGCGGCACACTGCAGCACACTCCAGCAGCCATCCCTCCCTGCTCCGTCCTTTCTTCTATCCTCCGAGGAGAGAAACAAAGGAAGCGTTTGAAGCGGAGAGAGAGAGAAAAATGTAAGGGGGTGGGTGGGTGGGTTTGGGGGGGGGTTTGATGGCGGCGATGGTGCAGAGGGAAAAGACGGAGAGAGAGAAAGAGAGAGAGAGAGAGAGAGAGAGATGAGGAGAGGAGGGGAGAGGAGAGGAGAGGAGGCATTGGTGGTTTAGGCATCAGAGTCTGTCTCTGAGCTGCCAGTCTCTGTCAAATTACAATGCGTCCGATGAGTCGTTTTTCTCGCTCGCAGTTACAAATTAGTCCATTAAGCTGTCGGCGGCTGTCCCTTTTCTCCCTTGAAATGGGGGGATGAGGCAGAGAGAGAGAGAGGGAGAGAAGGAGAGAGAAAGAGAGAGAGAGAGACACACACACAGCGAGTTCCCCATCATCATTTTACTGCTAACTCCCTGGGCCTGGGGAGGAGAGGAGAGCAGATGTGAGGAGACCTTCCAAGGTGGGTGATGGCAGTTTGGAGGCGCGTAACAAGACAAAGGAGGGAATAAACGGCTGTAATTTTCATGTGCTGTCAACAGTAATTATCTCTGATGAGATACAGTATGACGGTGCCACGTGTGTGCTCGTGTGTTTGGGTTACGAGAAGCAATCCAGATTTGACTTCTTGCACCGGGAACAATTCACAAGAGGAAACCCCTCTGCACACACGGCCCGACGGGTCACGATTCACTCTCCATAGCAGGTAACTTTTAAATAAATAAGATGTGGTAAATTACTAATATTGAGAGAGAGAGAGAGAGAGAGAGAGAGAGAGAGAGAGAGAGAGAGAGAGAGAGAGAGAGAGAGAGAGAGAGAGAGAGAGAGAGAGAGCGAGAGAATGGCGATGGTGAGTGCACCATCAAAAATAATCACTCTGGCGACGTCCTTAATGCGTATTGAAAACCCAACAATGCACATGTCATTAAAAATGAGCATAACATACCATGGATCTTTGTGCTTTTTAAATATTTTATGAGGCTCCATTCCCAAGCTACCTTGACTTTTAAATGACCTCTGCGGAGGGAGCGAGCACACGGCACAAAAAGCTCATTGAAGGCCTCCACTATAAATCAAGGCAAGGCATCGCTGGCCTTTATATACCTCCCCTTCTGTTTATAAAGGGAATACTCCCATCCTTTCAAACGCTGACTGCTATTCATGCAATCCAGGGGCATTAACTCAGAGGCTCATGTCACGCTGGCCGAGTCCAAACGGTCTTTTTTGCCCCCCCCCCACGCCAGCCCCCCACCCTCGCTTTCTTGGCTCGTAAGTCTGCCCACCGGTGGTGCTGCTGCCCCTGCGCTCGTCTGCCCCGCGCGCGCTCCCCTCCTATTTTTGTCGCTGGCCCCCGACGGCGGCAGGGCCCCGGACGGCTGGCCCCCGGTCGTGGCGCGCGGCATATTTGATTAATCAGGGCTCGCTAGCTCTGCGTCAGGATGAGCGAGAGGCTAATGAAATCATGCAGGAATTAAGTCGTTAAGGGTGGGACTCTCCGCCATCCCTGAAACAACCCCGACCTACACCCTCCCACCCCCACCACACACACACACACACACACACACACACACACACACACACACACACACACTCTCCTCCGTCGTCACCGCCACCATCTTTATAAAGCGAAGCCAACTGGTTTCATCCGGGCATTCCAAAAAGCTCAACTGACAAAGCTCGAGTAAGGGGCTGGTGGGGGAGCTGTGGGTGTGTGCATGTGTCTATTAGGGAGGGGGGTGGACTGTGAACTGGGCGTTTGGGGGAGGGCATGTGTGTGTGTGTGTGTGTGTGTGTGTATTTGTGTGGAGGCGGGGGTGGGGGGGAGGGGGTAGTAGGTTGGACTTAACAAGCAAGGATCTCGCCGATTTAAAGGCACTGCTAAAAATTTATGGAAGCATGTTTGGATGGAGTCCACAGCGAGCAGCTTGGCCAGCTGAGCAACATCACAGTGGGACGCCTAATAAGCCCCACGCAATTTTTCACCCCATATTTTATCAATAAAAAAGCAGTTAAAAAACCCAACCACAGCCGCTGCGCAGGCTGCCATCTGGAGCCTTCTTTCATTTTATAATCCAACCGTCATTAAAATGCTTCTTGGCAGTTTACAGCTCGTTTTCTCTGTACAGATGTGGAACGAATCTTCAGACACTTCTCTGATCAAAGTGCTCTCTCGTCGACGGCAGACAGAAAACTTACCACCCTCAGGCTACCAGAGTCCTAGCTGGGGTTACCGCTGGCATTATTTATTTATTTACTCCCAGTTATTTATTTATCAGTGAACTCCCACTAGAGCCTGGGTCAACTCAGAAGCCTGCCCTCCCCCTACCCCCCTCCCTGTATCTACCCCCCCTCCCCCCCGCTCCCCACCGCCCCCTTCCACCATAATAGTGTTATTTTCGGTGGGTGGTTGAGTCTTGCCTTAAGAGCTTTGTGATCTGTGGCTTCAGCTCCGAGACCGCCGCCCTCAGATCCATTTTCAGACCAACAGTAGTAATTTATGTGTCACTCCTTGGCTGAGTGGCCTTGGAACAACCACATTTGCTCCCGCCAAAATAAGTATTCCGACGACTGACAATCAAAGTACATGGTGAGGACATCTCTTGTTTTTTTTTTTGTTTTTTTTAAACGCAAACTTGGTCAACAAGCATTAGTTAAGGTCTCCATTGTCTTATTTATTGATGTTCTGCCTTTGAGCGAAATGGAGTTATTAAACACGAGGCGCATGGCTTGTCTTTTCCAACAGTTTACAGTCCATCGTTGGGCATGAATTATTCATTAGGTTTCTGCTGCAAATCTCCAAAGGAGCAAGAAGGGAAAGCAATGCTGCAAGTCAAAAAGGTCTATTTAATATTAATGTCCTACAAAAGGTGTTTTTCTAATACAAGTAATTTTCCATGAGAGAAGAAAAATGATTTTCTGACGATGATGCAACACAAGCAATAACCTAACCTCACATAGCGGTAATAACATAAGCTAACACAAAAATAATAACGCCGCAAATGTGCTAAATATGTCTGTTGTATTTACACACAATTCACAAGGCGTTATAAGAATTCACTGGTACCATTACACAACCTTTCCACTACAAGGGACTATACACATTATGCAGACCGAACTGAGCAGTCCCAGCTCCAAAGGCGGATCAAATGTACTTCACAGAGGCTGGGGCCTCTTCACACCATGTGCTCAAATAAGCTTGTGTGAAAGCACATGCATGCATGGTGTGTGTGTGTGTGTGTGTGTGTGTGTGTGTGTGAGGGGGGAGTAATGAGGGGGAGGCAGACACAAGCCTCTCGATGTGCTCGCTCGCTCGCCTCGCTCTCTCTCGCTTGCTCGCGGTGCCGGGGGTGTTGATTGAGCTCCCCCGAAGCTACTGACGCACATCCCCCTCGTTTGGCAGGCCTCCCCGCCATCAACGCCCGCCCGCGCTCCCTCGCTCGCTCGCTCGCCTGCTCCGGCTGTCAGAGCCATGTGTTAGCTCCTCTCAGAGCATCAACCCCGCTGTCGCTGCCGAGCCAGAGACGAGCCCGGGCCCACTCGCTCCCCCTCCGGCGGCGCCGCGGGCGCTCCAACTGTAGCAGGTTTCGCGCTAATGAAGTAAAATTAATTTAATCGAGGCCCCCGATAACCTATCCAGGGTGCCAGCCGGGTGGCAGTTGAAATGCCAGCTCCGGCGCTGCAGCCTCAATGTGGGGGGAAAAAAAGGCCACGACACGTGTGTGTGTGTGTGTGTGTGTGTGTGTGTGTGTGTGCGTGTGTGTAGGGGGTTAGCACTGGCTTTGCTGCCACTGCTCTTCCAACAGCGATGAATTGTGCAATGCTAATGGAGCTAGGCTACGTAAATGAACCAACCAGAGGGCCACGACTCCTTAAAAAAAAAGAAAAAACAGTGGTGAGGGAAACCTACTGGCCTGAAGTCATGAAACTAGCCAGGCATGCCAGATCATTAAAGCCTGCTCGGGAAAGGGGAGACCCTGGCAAACGAGCTTGGGTGGCTGGGATCGTTAGGAACCTGCTTCCACAGGCCTCCTCCCCAGTGCCTTTCAATCCCCTATAAAGTTTTATGAAGGCCTCTTTGATACAATAATTATTTTTTCCTGTAATCTTTCAAAAAAACCCTGCACCTTTCTCCCTCGCCGAGGCACATCAAAGACGTGGGGGGACGGCTGTTCACATGAGGGCCTCCACATCTCGTTTTTTTTTTTTTCTCGGGGCCTTAATTGAAGGCAGCTGGGTCTTGTGTGTTTTGGTACGGCGCTACAGCACCGCCTCGCTCTCCCAGGGCCGCCTTGCCTTCCCCCGGCCTCTCAAAGCTCCCCACATCAGACGGCCAAGCCTGCAGAGAGCTCCCGTGGAAGCCAGAGTGACTCCAGGGCTCGTTGGCTTGAGGTTTGGCCCTGTCCCCTTCTCCGACTGGCATATGCGGCGGACATTTGGAGAGGATGTGTGTGTGTGTTGTTGTTTTTTTTCCCCCTTCTTTTATGCCTTTCTAAAGCGTTGCCGGGGTGCTAAGTGGAAACTGACATGTAGTTTTACAGCATGACACACGCTGGGAGAGCCGGACCATGTCAGCGAGGTTTACATCCACCATATGCTGCTCTGGGTTACAGAGGGGGGTGTTTTTTTTGGGTCCAAATGGCCCTGGAAATAAATGACATTCAGTCACCAACTCACTCCATGGCTATGCCCCTGCAGTCAAACATATTTGTCATGGTTAATGCTTTTTAACGGCATAATATTTTCCTGCGTTAAGTCAAAGACGACACAGAGCATTAGCGCTGGCATGTAAATAGGGCAGTTCCCATGAAAACACAGCAGGGAGAAGAAAAACAAAATACATCACTTCGGTGACTAATTATAAGTTAACACTTCCTCCCCTCCTCCTCCTCTTCTAAACAAAGAACAAATCAAAGAACTCACAAAAACAGCTAGCTCAGCTATTAGCCCGATTTCTGTAGTGCAATGCAAAACTTTGTACACTTGGTGCTAACAATGGGTTTTAGTCACAAATTGAAAAGCTTTATATCTTTGGGGGGGAAAAAAATGATGCCAAATGGCATGGATTAATGACAACGGGGAGGTATCGTACACTGGCCCAAATAGCATATGCCATTCCTTGGAAAGGAAAATCAACTCTCTCTCACTCTCTCCAGTGTAACACATGTTGAGTCTCCATGCCCCAGCTCCCAACATACAAACCCTGTCTTCTATTTCAAGACACGGGAAATCTGAAAGTAATTAGAGTCCACCAATGTTTATTGAATAAAAGGCACTTAAGCATTATGTTTACGCAAGATCAGAAATGCTAAAATCTAACACACATACGCATAAGAAACGTCTTTTTTCCCTCAAGACATCTGCAACCAATATGGACTCAATTTTGGTTTTATTACTGATGTGGAAAAATGTTTATAGTGCTTGGCTAGTTATTCAAACACTAGTCCTTAAAAAAACAAAATGGCTGTGATATCCCAAAAATGGGCTTGCCTGAAAACCTCGTTCATCAGCAGAGGAAATATACTCAAGCATTCCAGCACGGATGCCATTTTAAACAGCCTGCTCATCACAGGCTTAACTTAAGATAATCAAACACAACAAGTGAATCATTAAGCCAAGAGCACTGAGGTCACTTGAAGCTTTGTCGGAAGATTTGAGCAAAGCGCAAACATCTTTTGTTAGTCTGAACCTAATTGTGAATGAATAAAAATAGACCGGTAAGGTCAGACCTTAGATACCCTGCTCTCATTAGTAAGACAGGCCAATATCTAGAAAGATACAAGCTTGACAGAAACACAGACCATGACAAAAAAAAGGCTGTGCACGGAAATGAACAGGGCTATGCTTCCAATATCTTGTAAATCTCAAGGAGGTTGTCGAAGTTCCAAGATGAAAAATCCAGACACTAGCAGCTATGACAATATGTGTGCTGGAATTCTCAGTGAATCGTGAGAATGATATTGTGTTGACTGTCTTTCAGGTCTTTTCTAGACAACAACATTTAAGAAAATCTACGAAGAACACCGCTTAAGGTGCTTTGTGCCGGACATCTGGGTTTCTGTGATGGACACTTTCTCCCAGTGAAATGTCCTTGGGTCTGCTTTGGTTTGGCTCGTCGAAGGGTCTGCCTATCCTGCAAAATCACTAAAGCATGTTCCCGCTGTGCCTCCTCAGCTGTCTGTCCAGTCCTTTTCAGAAGTGACCATTCCAAAGTCTCAGTGAGAACATTCTAGAACATCCTCACAGACGGCCACATTTTGTAATAAAATCCTGGATCTATGTCCAGTGACAAAACAATAACCTTCACAAAAGAGGACCCAAACACACATTTGAGACTTGAATTCCTCCTCTGGAATTCAAATAGACCTTTAAAGCAGTGATCAAGGCTCACCGCACATTTGTGCACCAAATGTACAACAGATGTATCCCTTGACAACCAAAGCAACCCTTCCATTGGAGCTGGAGAAACAGGAGAAGAGAGAACATTGAAAACAGCCTAATATAAATTAGACAGAAAAGTGTTTCCAGACCATTGTAATTACTCTAGAACCAACATGGTGACGCAGGGCTGTGCAAGCCTGCCCTTTTTCCTTGCGGCTGAGACAAACAAAGTCGGACAGGAGAAAAATGACATCTACATATTAAAGTCTCTGTCGTACGTGTCAGTTATAATTTCACACCGCCTGTGGGGACAGGAATTAAACTAGTCAGTGCCGGCGCGATCTTATTCTTCCTCCATTTTGAATCCGCTCAGGATCCCAAGCTGGGGAGAATATTGCTTGCAAATTGGTTTTAAATTAAAGGCGGCAGCGAGGCATTCTGCTTTCTCAGCTCTTTCCCAGGTGCGCTTAATCTAATTTCATTAAAGAGATGAGGACGGATGATCACTTGTGTCGAAACATTAAGCCGCTTCACCGTTTTTTTTTTTTTTTTTAGAACCTCCATAAAAAACTATTAGGCCTGTCAACGACCTGGTGGGTGGGCCGTTTGTTATTGAATATGAGAAGTCAGAGGGGGAACCTGCCGGTGGATGTGGTTTGGGGAGGAGGGTAGAGGCTAAAAAGACCACATTATTATTCATTTTCTTTTTTACAAACCAAAAGATAAAGGGGGGTTGAGAAACGCAGGGAATACAAAAAGGGAAGGGGGGGGGGGGCAAAACATGCAGGCTTTTGCTCAGACACGGTGTGCATGTGTAGACGCGTGCTACTTTAGGAAAAAGACTGACACCCCTTGATACAACACCTAGGAGAATAGTGCCCGACGAGCCATTACTGATAAGCTTTCAGCAAGGCATCATCTATGTGATACTGCATTCATTCTCCACACCGGAAGATAAGAGAAGCAGGAATTAATGTGTCAGTCAAGGTCTTTCCCTTCGCTGCAGGGAAAGTACGACAGGCATTAAGCAGCAGTCCTAGGAATATGGTAATGCCCGGAATAGGATAAAATGTCCTGGGAATAGGAAGAAATGAAATTCGCTTCTGTGGTTATTTGCCAGTTAGTGCTCCACAAATACACCTGACTTTAACGAGCATAGCTGTGTCCATAGGATGTGACACTGTAGTCAGATCTTGACGGATTCCTTTGTTCAGACCGGCGGGGAAGTGAAAGTACTGAGGAGAAATGAATCACATTGAGAAATCACATAAAGATTTGACATGCCGTCACTGTAATAGCTGCCTTGAGTAGACTATACATACATTTACAGTCTAAACAATACATTTGCTATTAAAAGTGAGAGAGTTCAAAGAAACACTTATAACATGGTTACATAATTTATCCTACTGGAAGGTAATCATTAAACTCCACTGAATGCAGAGCTCCAAAAATCAATAGACAATTCACATGAACTTCATTAAGAGTTCCTTCATTACCATAGCACATTTTTAGATGCTTCTTGATGTGCAAGTGACAGTTTTACCAGAACTGGATCTGGGCTTGTCTGCTGTCGGCTGTTCCAAACAAGTATGCAGGTACTGATTGCTATAGTTACACATCGTGGTCTGGGCTCCTTTCAAGGACCCATCAACCCCCCTCTCTGTTAAGTGCTTTCAGAGCATCTTCCACTTATAGTGCTTCACATGAACATGGCGATTTTCTTAAAGGGCAGATTGCAGACACACAATCCCCATTTTGTTTATGGCCGAGTGTTTTTCTACCTCCTCTTGTCACTGAGCTGTCTTCAAATCATATCCTCAGCTCTGTATCACTTTTCTAAATTTCTAAATTGCCAAACTGTTCCATTGCAAAAAAGAAAGCCCGAATATGAAAAGTCGGGAACAATGCCAAAGGAGGAGTTGTCCTGTAATGTGAAATATTCAACGACCAGCTATTCATTGTCTGCAATATACGACCAAGTCTAGCATGTCAGAATTTTTGGGGGATCTCCTACGACTCCTGTGTTAAGAAGGCTACGATAGATGCTCCCGACCAAGACGCAGGCAAGAATTTGGGGTTCTATGATCCTAGTCTGACATGGTCAATCGCAAAAGACAAAAAAAATGATTGTGCAATCTGTATAGGCTATAAAAGAGCCACAGCTCTGAACGCAATAGGGGAGCACCATTATGAGAAGTCTTTCCAGTTTTAACAGAAAGGTTGTTTTGTTTGTTACTACCAACACCAACCACTTAAACAGCATTGTTAGCACTGATCCCAGCTTGTTAGCGAAAGTATTTGGATGAAGTTCATACTGGCAAAACCAATGTTCTACTTTCACAGGACTTCCAAATAGAACCAATAATCTGTGCACTGGATAGTAACTGTTAATGTTAATCTCTCAATCAAACGACAATATATCTATAAAATAAGTAAAAGGATATTTAAGCAATATGACGTTGCTATAAACCTTTAAATTCAATGTTAATGTAATAATGATAACATCGATTGTATGTCGCTTTGGACAAAAGCGTCAGCTAAGAGCCATAAACATGAGCATAAACATAGAATGTCATTCACTAGCCACATTAATTGTGCAGTTTTTAAGCTTCAAATGCTCCTCTCAGATTTCACTAAGCATTCTCTGAAAGCAAGTTGGAGGCCCAAAGTTAATCAAGATAGAAAATATTCAGTCTTGTTGCACATGGCGGAAAGTCAAAGTGCACATGATGTGTTCAATCTCTGCATTCCTACAAAACAGTTTTAGGGCAAAATAAAAATATCTAATTGACGGCCATGTGGGCAAAAACACACTCTGTAAAATGCGCTGACTTTTTTTGTAATGAAATATTCTTAAAGATATTAGGCTGCCCTCTGAAGCCCTGTTTCATAAAATATGAACACTAGACAACACCGCCATTCAAATAAAGATTTCCTCGCAAAAGTGTGTAATGAGCAACACATGCTCTTAGGGCCATGACATAATTAATGTTTAATCAATAGTAGAAGTCAGAGAGACCACAGTAAACAAAAATACATGAACTCAACTGACACCATGCACAATCCAATAAAGCAGTAATACCCCCAAAAGAAACCCATAGCATTCCAGAGGTCTTTGTTTAATAGAAAGGGCCTCTGTTAAAGAGGCCCTTTAAACAACATGTGGTTTGACTATTTATGAACATTTAATTGAGCACAGTTACGCACAGGCCTTGATTTACGACGTGACTTCTGAAAGGAACATAAAACAAAGAAAACATTTCTCCATAAAGCAATTTGAGGCCTTATGGATGACACTAGGGGTCAAGAGCAAAGGTTGTGTTGGGTAAAGATTTCTATTGCGCTGTTAGCGGAGAGGTTATGCGTGTTGGTTGCTTTTCCAGGGATCTTTAACAGACCAGGACTGGTGTTCAGCTGGCAACAGAACTCTTCAACTTGAAACCTCAGTTTAAATGCCTGAGATATGTCATTACATCAATTCCAAGAATAATATGATACATCCCAGCAAAGGCCTTGGATTACAACAACATGCATTTTAAGCAAACCTCTTGTGTCTATTTTGTAGGACCTGGATGGGCTACCTTGTATCATGTGGAATCTAATTACATGACTTTAATTCCCAGAGGGTTGCATACTCCACCACAACGAGGCACTACCAGCAGGCCTGGCCATTCCAACATGCCACAACGCATGTTTGAGGGGAGCCTGCCAAACCCAAGGAAATATCCACACAATGCAAAATTTGTTTGTGGAACCTCAGGAATCCAACGCAAAACAGATGTGAGAGTGCACAGTCGACTACATGTGACAAGACACTGAACGCTTTTGAGTACACTCAAAGCTAGCGCTCGTACAGAAAGTGCCCGGAGGCTCTTCACGGCAGGCGTCCATTCTTTAGTTGGACTTGTTCAAAAGACGGACATGATCAGATTATTAAGTCCTCCAAGTGACGAGACTAAGCGTTAAAGTGAGACCATGACACCATTTACGTACACAGGTCCAATTTCAAGTCCACATAATTCAGATTATAATGCATGAACCGCTCATCACAACCTGTGCTATAATGATTTCTCAAGGACCACAAGTGGTTTAGCTAGGATTTGAATGCACTCCAGCGCTACCATCAACTTAATGCCGCCTTCCAGACAACTGGGAGGTCCAGTGTATCCCACTTGGAGCTCACAAGGTCCGACCTCAAAGCGTTCCAGGTGAACAACGTTGGAGATAAACAAAAAACATGGCTGGTCATGAGAAGTCGACATTTGTTTGATCTTTGAAAATGTAATTTGACTGTCAGCAGTCCAGCCTCCTTGCTTATATAAACCAATCACAGATGGAAAAACGATGCATGAGGTAACAGAGCCCATAATACTTTGAACACAGACTTCTTTTTGAGTTTCAATAGCCGTGTTGTAAACGTTTAGATGGTGCCATTGTTGTGTGACGTCAGATTACTGCATCTCAACAAAGTCGGGGTACATCGATTTGCCCCGACCTGGCAAGTAGGACCACCCACTTCGACTGGTGTTCCAACGCAATTCTCGTTGTAGGAGGTCAGACATTTCAGACCTCTGAGTTGTCTGGAATGCAACATGAGCATAGAATCTACCTTCTGGTCTTCCATATCTGCACGCGAGACTGTTTATTCAAATCAGCACAACTGATTGCACCCAGTAGGCGCACCTGCAGGCAATATTCTAATTAGGGTAATCTGTTAAATCCTGACAAATGTGGGCGTTCAGGTGCGCTCTGATAAGAAGTGAAAGGCACCATTGTTTTCCCTGGAATCGGAGGAGGAGACGGCACCTGTTGCTTCTTCAGTGGCGGGAAATTAACAGGTTGGCAATCTGTAAAGTGTGCACAATTACACATGACAGTGTTCGTTTTTGCCAAGTGGAAAAACCTCACTGTCAGTCGTGCAGAGTTATATAAAAAGTATGTTTTCTCTACTCTTGAGGCTGTTGATTATGGGACGTAACCCGTCCCCAGCAGTTTAAACACATGTTGTGTTCCTTTCAGAGTGTAATGACAGCAATTTCACAATCATGCAGGCTTTTGAAGGAAGGTCCACATTTGCAGTGGTTATAATAACTTTCTGGAGAGTCTCAAAGTGATGTGCACTCGGATGTGGATAAAGTCAAAATGCTACGGTGATTTCTGGAAAAAGGACACGGCCTTCCATAAGCATGGTGAAATGGACAACATCTTTGTCCAATCGGACCAACATCGCTGCAAATGAAATGACAGACCTTAACAAAGAGAAGAAAAAAAAACTCTTTCTTGAACTCAAGGACCTGTCAGACTTAAAGGCCATTCCCCTATGCACTGCCTCAGTTCAACTCTGGCTAAAAGAATGGAGTGAGTGAGTGATGTGCATTCTGTGGACCTTGCCACATTCTGAGAGAAGCCCCCCCCCCCCCCCTCCCTCCCATTGCTCAGTAAGATTTCGCTGCCAGTCAATCAACATACTGCACTCAAATGACCCAGTCCCTCCTCCTCACAACCCCCTCCGCCTCCAACCAGGTCTTTCACGACGGACAAGAAAACAAAACCTGATGGATGTGCCTGGGAGAGGATGGAGGAAGAGACGGAGGTAGAGAGAGAGAGAGAGAGAGAGAGAGAGAGAGAGAGAGAGAGAGAGAGAAGAAAGAAAGAGAGAGAGTCCGCATTTTGAATTCCCTTCAAGCAATTGCTTCCACATGCTCCGACACAACATGTAAAACAAAATGCAAAAACAAGGATCGAGAAAAAAAAACAAAAAAACACCCCCTCCAAGACATCTGGCATTTCCATTTTCAGGGGGCTTGCACATAATGACACGTCCATGTGGCAGGTGCCTGACGGAGTCATGTACTGAGGCGGAGGTGCTCCAGGGAGGTCAGTCGGTCAGGTCGACCTGAGGACAGCGGGCACACGGACAACCCGCACCCCCACTGCGTCACCCCCCGGCCCGCGGCTAGTGAGCCGGATGGGATCCGACAGGGCCGCAAGCCCTCTTCCTGTCGTGTCAAACAGCATGCAGCCGCCCGGGCTCCTTGGTTCAATGAAGAGATAAAAGGCTATTGACTGCCAAGCTACGGTTAATGCAAATTGCGCCCGCTATCAATGCATTATTTATGGGCCGAGGTGCAGACATTTCCACAGAGCTGGGAGGAAAGCTTACTGGAGATTAGCAACGCTATCTCATTCGTTTACAAGTGAGTAATTGTTTAACTGCAGTGGAATTAACACGTGTGAGGCATCCATTGGAGGGTCAACATTTTTATGGTGGCAGTCATAAATGGTGCTATCTTTCCCTGGGAGATAATATGCAAAGGTATTGTGACAGAGAGCGCCATTTGAAGTTGATCAGTTTCCAGGTTTGTTAGCGCAACCAAAACCACCCAGCACCGGATTTTCCACACAGATCAACGTCTATTTGAGTCGGAACAGAGAACACTCGTGATTGATATCCGCACGCACGTAGAGGACACTGCAGTTCTGGGCTTTGTCAAATGAAATCAGCGATCCAGGGCTTGAAATCAATCTCATTATGGAGCGTCTTCTTGGCCATAATCAATGCCGATGAGAATAATGTGACAAGAGAATAAGAGAGTGCGGAGAGAGGACTCCATCTCCCCAGCGTGGTGTGTGCCGAGCCCCCCCCAAATTCCTGATCAATATAAATAACCAGCGTCTAATTCCATAATCCATCACTTACCTGCTCTCTCTCCCGCGGTGACAAATGTTTACTCACAGTGGCATTACAGCACATTTTATCACAAAATGACAAAATGGGATTTTCATGCAAATGCGAGCGCCGCGGCAATAATTCAGCAAAGTATGAATATGTACGTCTCAGGCAAGCTCAAACAATGCATCAGTCTTTCACCCATACTGGAGGCTGTTTTCCAACCCCAAACTAGATCTGAGGACCTAAAATTGAAACAGGAAATGTTGCTTGACATCCCCGAAACACTGACACTCACTGTCATTCCCTTCCAAACGCCCTTCCCCTCCCCACCTCACCCCTGAAAACTGCATCCCCGTTCCCTTTTGATATGTGCCTCTCCTTGTGCTGGATGCTCCTCTACCACCCCCCCCCCCACCCCACCCCCTTCCACCCCCCACCCCCCACACTCTCACGTCAAATGCAAATGATCAACAGTCGTGTCGACGACTAACTTCTACTACCTCTCATCTTGCCACGCCAACGAGAGACTTATTTATCTGAGGCGAAAAACAGGCAGAGATTGACACTCGGGGTGAGCCGCACACATCATGTGGCTGGAAAAAGTAAACAAGACACATGGAGGGGGGGGAAATAAAGCTTACCTTGTCATCAATGTCACTCTCGCTGTCACACTGCAAGAGAGGAGAGAGGGAAACAGAAAGAATTATTCATTTGGCCCCCCACCTCATTATCACCGCACATGATATTTTTGTGTGTGACTCCTCTACTTCAGTGACAGCTTTCAAGACAAAGAAGACGAGATGAGGGCAAAGAAATGGTGGAATTTGAAAGTCCCCGTCCCCTCCCCATGTGGTTTGAGAAGACAGAGAGAGAGAGAGAGAAAATCAGTGCTCAGAAATTCACCTCTTACTTCATCTTTCCTACTGATGATATGAATTTTCAGTTAAGTCAATTCACTGTAGTGGACACTCGTCTGAAGGAAAACAATCTGAAGTGTTGCTCCCTCTCTCTCTTTTTGCCTGAAGCAGAGCACCTCCCATTTAGACAGATAGCAATCAGAGGGTTTCGTACTGTCTAAGAGGGCATGAAAAACAGGCCTACCCTTTCACTCAGGGCCAGACTACTTTAAATATGGCAAGCCATGTAATGTCATAAGAACCACAAGAAAATGACCACGCATTCACCCAAAGGACATGAAACACCACAGGCTAGTAATTAAGACATTGCCCTTCTTAGCACACAAACTCTCTTCATCTCCAAATTCCTTTATAAGCGGCGGGCACTGGGACTGGTCAGATTGTGTGCTCTCAAGCCAAAGACCCTACATTAGATTTTGTCCATCCTGACGTCCAGTCAGACCAGATTTAGGGAGTGAGGGACTTAACCGACCGAGATGAGATATGGTTTTAAAGCTCTCCCATCCAGCGGGAGAGAAGGTTAAAGCAGTGTGGTTCTGCATCGATGATCCTTTCGCTCAAACATGCTAACTTTCACCCATATGATTACGGGCTTTTATGCAAAGCAATGCAGGAGACAGAGAGGTTCAATGCCAGGAAACGTTTCATCATTTAAGAAGCTAATTTTGGAATGATTTACATGCTTCCTACTGCCAATCTGCGAAAAAAAAGGAAGTGTGACCAAGAGCCAGGGTTAACACAAGTGCAAATAAGAGAGCTAGCTAAATGTTTCACCCATGTACAGATTGATGTGAGTCTCTCACTGGATACTAGCAAGTAATACATTGATTCAAAATGTCATATGGTCAAACATAAAAAGCAACACCACAGAAATAATCCTTTCTGCCTGTCTTTAATTATGCGGCATATCTGATCTTACATCCATTTTAGTTTTTTTTAATCACAGATCCTCCTGCAGAGTACGTTAGATACAAACGGCCACTATTACGCCTATGCAGATGGAAACAATGATATGCATGCAAATGGCTACGATTCCATTAGCACTGTAAAGAGAGGTGGGCGCCCGCCACCCCTTTTCTTAACGAGACTTGCGAGTTTGCTTGCTTTCATTTCTCCCATTAATCCTTATTTCTCCCTTTCCTCCCCTCTCCGCTAGGACATACAGTGAGGAGCATATGTATTTGATACCATGCTAAAACAGGAATATAAAATCATCATTTGACAGTTGATCTTAATGCCTTAATTCAAAAAATGACTAAAAATAAAACCGCCAAGGACACCAATTTTCTTTGTGATTGAAGAATGTATCTTAAATAAATAAATGTTTTCCTTAAATGCTAAGGGAAGGAAGTATTTGACCCCCTATGTAACCCTATGGGAATTTAGCACATAGGGTTAACATAGGGTCAGGCAGATTTTTATTTTTTAAAGGCCAGCTATTTCATGGATCCAGGATATTATGCATCCTGTTAAAGTTCCCCTGGCCTTTGGAATTAAAATAGCCCCACATCATCACATACCCTTCACCAAAGCTAGAGATTGGCATGGTCCTTTTTCCAAAAGGCCTATTAGCCTATTTGATTTGCATTGAGCTCAATGAGCATCAAACAGGCTAATAGGCCTACTGGAAAAAGACCCATGCCAATCTCTGGATATGGTGAAGGGTATGTGATGATGTGGGGCTATTTTAATTCCAACGGCCAAGGGAACTTTATCAGGATGCATAATATCCTGGATCCATGAAATAGCTGGCCTTTAAAAATAAAAATCTGCCTGCCCCTATGTTAACCCTATGTGCTAAATTCCCATAGGGTTACATAGGGGGTCAAATACTTCCTTCCCCCTAGCATTTAGGAAGAACATTTATTTATTTACGATACGTTCTTCAATCGCAAAGAAAATTGGTGTCCTTAGCGGTTTTATTTTTACTCATTTTTTGAATTAAGGCAATAAGATCAATTGTCAAATGATGATTTTATATTCCTCTTTTTAGGCAACTTTAGCATGGTATCAAATACATTTTCTCCTCACTGTATATATAACGGTCCATGCAAGGCCCCCCCCTTTTTTTTTTTTAAACCATTGAGTGATCGATGCCAAGTGGAACAGAGGAAAAAAGGACAGACCTTTCTGAGACCTTGACGCAAAGGAACAATACAAGGAGAAATTAAGCTGAGAAAGCATCAGCAAAAGAAAAAAAGGGCTCCAGAAATCAGCCTTCAGTCTGTCAATTAAGTTCCTGTGGCAACATATTTAAGTGGCCTTCCTCACTTTGTTTAACTCCTTTTCAGCGCCCTGCACAAAGGCAGGAGTGGGTCACAGGGTTTTTGTATTAGTGTGGTGGCTCCCAATGTGTAATTAAGTAACGGGTACAATAAGCACTGCAGGCCAGTGGCCATGGGAAGGGAAGAAAAGCTTCTCCACAGCAGGAATCCATCTTTTCTCTCTTATTCACTGCAGGGCAAATGACTGAACAGTTTTAAGTCAAGAGATTTAGTGGCTCAATGGGAGTGATTGTGTTTGGGGTCGGGGTTTGTGTGTGTGTGTGTGTGTGTGTGTGTAGATGTGTAGGTGTGTGTGTAGGTGTGTGTATATGTGTGTGTGTGTGTGTCTGTATGTGTGTGTCTGTATGAGTGTGTGTGTGTGTGTGTGTGTGTGTGTCTGTGTGTGTGTAGTTATACTTGTTCTATCTGCAAATCATCAAACAGGCCCTCTTCGCACAACCTCCCATGTCGTTGCCATTCTTGCATGAAAAGAGGAACAATGACTCCCAAGTATGCAGAAAAGCCAAGGAACCGTTGTGAGGACCACAATTTAAGACACAGATTTTCACTTCTGAATTTGTCTTTGTTAGCGTTCACTGGGACGGAGAGAAGAATGCACTGCAGGAACAAATACCGCACAGGGAACGAACAGCCATAAAACCCACAGATGTAGAAAACAGGTATTTAAGGAGTATTTTCTTGCTCGCATTAATCATATCCTGCCGAATCTATCTTAGCGGGCTGACATGTGGGATTGTGCGCGTTTAAAAAGCGATGGGGGAAGAGGAGGAGGGGGTACGTGGGTTTGTTTAGGATTAGAGGAGACATTCATTCACAGCCTGTCCAGTGATTCTCTACAGAATGTTTGTTAAACAAATCCTGATTGCTCAGCTTTGCTTGTCACAAGACATTCATTATAGGTATGGGGTATTAAAGAAGGCAAAGTGGCTTAGGCGACTGCCAATCATCACCTCATTCAGCCAGAGTCTCCTCTCGACAAGGCAAGACAGTCATGAAATGGCATATAAATAAAGGAGATGGCCATTGGCTCAACAGCCCTTGTTTTTCTTTTTCTTTTTTTTAACTAATGTTTGTTTCTGAGCAGTGGATAATCTGTTCAAATAATAAGCTCCTTTTCGGTTGACAGCGTTTCTGCAAACATGCTGATGCGTCGGGTCATAACGCTGTCTGGCAAGCTGCGACTGTATGGAAAACAGACCACCGGCGTTAACAGAGATATACTCCCCCTCCGTGCGCTGCCCAACAGATGACACTCGGCCCCCACACGGTGATTCTCATTTTCCTAGTTATTTGCGAGTGACTGAAACTGGGGCAATGGGGGAGAAAGAAAATATCTGTCAGACAGTTTTACAAAAAAAAAAGATTCCCCCCTCTCTCTCTCTCTCTCTCCCCCCACTCTCCAGGAGATCTTGAGCTACAGCGGAGGCCCCACTGAACCATTTCCACTCCACAGGAAAAAGGGGAAAAACAATATCAGAAAGCACAGCTTGGTGCTCACCCCCACCACCCACCACCCGCCCCCGAGGAGACCTAAACTGCAGCCAACCGTGCAGACGGGGGCCCAGCCAGAGTCAAAGTGCCTGTCTTAACGGACATCGAACTCGGATGGGAAGGTAGGGGAGGGCAGGGACGGACTGCGTGCTGTTCGGTAGGAGAGGAGCAGACACAACACCAGCTCGATAGGGGGCCTGAAATGAGATCTGAGACCCCTAGTGTGGTGGGGTCGGCATGGGGGCCTGCCTCAGACAGAGCTCAGAACAGAGCCCTGCTGCGCAGTGTGTGTGTGTGTGTGTGTGTGTGTGTGTGTGTGTGTGTGTGTGTGTGTGTTTGTTAGCGTGTTTGTGGGAGGGCAGCATTTTGAGGTGATTGTGGTGGTCTAGTGGTGGCCAAATAACTGATACCCTATTCCAGAACGTTTACAGCACATGAGAAACGACTTGCTGCTCTCTTCCAAAAAGCATGCAGGGAAAAGGCAAGCATATTTGTGCGAGTGATGGAAATGCAATAACATATGCTTGAAGAACACACACACTCTCCCTCATCAAACACACACACACAAACACACAAAGTCTGGGGGGATGTTGTTAAAAGCGAGAGAGAAAGAGAAAAAAAGTTTGTCTGACAGGAGGAAGGGCTCCCATGGGCTTTGAGCCGAGATCCAAAAAGAGCCAACCCCCGGCTCGCAGCTCCGACGCAGAGCAGGCAACATCTGCACCTGCCAACAACATCCACACACCATCCCAGAGGTAGGGTGGAGTGGGGTGGGCGTTCAGGATGGGTGGTGGTGATGAGAGGGGGGTGTGCGAGTGCGGAGCGAACGGGGTGGGCAGCGGGTGGAGTCCGTGGGGGAGCCACGGTGAGTGCTTCTGCCCCACCTTCCCTGACCAGACGCTTTTGACATTTACGCAGCTTTCAACACACTCGCTGCGTGAGATTTATTCGCCGCAGGTCTCGGCCCAAAGGCCTGCCCTCTCAGGCTAGCCCTCTCACTGCTCACCTCCAACATCAGTGCTGGAGAAGGGAAAAATGAGATGAGAATGCCAAAAAAATATATAGGAACCGTGTGATATTTCAGCGCTTGTTTCTTTTGCTTTCCGGGACGTTTTAATAGACATGGAGCAGGGAGGGGGAAGACAATAAACGCTGCACGCCCCTGAGCATATTAAACCCGACTAGCCAAATCGATAACACAGTTCCACCTGTCACATTCCAAGAAGGCTCACAATGAATTTGGTCTCGGAGGGGGTGGCAGCAGAGACAAAAAGCCTCACACAGTCACATCACTTTTGGCACGGCCCTCGCTGCTGGGGGCTGTCTGGCTGAATGCTGATTGAGGCCATACTTGCTGTGAAGCAGATGAAAATATGCAGCGCGAGACCTGGCAATGGCAGAGTGGAGATGGCACTATCAAGGGCTTTTGGGGAACTCAGTCACACAGGCGTGGGGGCTGTGTGACTGACAGTACAAGGCGGAGTGGCTTTCGGGGTATAATAATGGATAGCAACGCATTATCCTCAGAAACGGAAAACGGCAAAAAAGACAAAAGTCCGACGTGGAGCAAGAAACAAACACGTTATGTTAAGTCTAAGGCATGCAGGAAACAAGCAAGGTCTTCACATGGTTTGTAGTGGACTGTGACTCACCAGGCTCTAGCTACCAGAAAAAAAAAAAAAAAAAAAAAAAAAGACCTTCAGCCCCTTTGCATTACGGAAGGCCAAGGCAATTCCACTTGACCCCTGAATAAAAGATGAGTGCTAAACCACCTCCTAGACCCTTCATTTGATCAAAGCATCAAATTTATACAGACATTTGACCCCTGACCCTGCCTCCGGGCATCATGGGAGGTCTCATGACTACCGTGGGTCAGCCAGCGAGGCTGGGATTAGGGGCCTATTGATCAGCAGGAGTGAGGAGATGATCCCAGGCTTCAGCCATGAGATGCGGGGCGGCTAATAACATCGACCGTGTTTAGAGAGAGAGAGGTGAGCAGGGTGGACGAGAGAGCGGAAAAACACGAAGCTCATCTCTGATGTACAACTCTCGAGCGTAGGTGGAAGACCTGTGACCTGACTGTGCGAATGGACCAAGTACCGAGCCCTGAGGTACCCCCCGGTTTTAGACACTTCCCTGCCAAGACATTCAATAACATTCCTGGGAGATAAGAGTTAAACCTACCATACAGGTTTGCCTGAAAAAAGCACAGATCTGAGACTGGAAGGGAAGGAAGAGGCTCTGCAAAATCGGACCCGGTCAACGTGGGAAGAGAGACAGAATGAATAAGAGACAGCACGGAACTGACAGAGGCTGCGGATCCCTGGGAGGAATCCACTGACTTCAGGAGGCTCGGGGGCCCAGGTCGGGGCCGCATTAAATCAAGGACGTGAGGAGAGACCTGAGCCACGAGGTGAGCTCGAGACGAGAGGGAGAGAGAGAGAAGGCGAAGGGCTGCGTTTCACTGAGCCCAGACCTCCTGTAAACAGCATGGCCGGTGCGTGCCGCAGCTGTAGCACTCTTCCAGGCGGAGCCCACACAGAGGAGGGCTGGAACATTGGAGAGGAGGAGGAGGAGGAGGAGAGAAAAGAGGGCTGAATGAGTAGAAAGAGGAGGAGGAGAGAAGACAGGGGTGAATGAGTAGAAAGAGGAGGAGGAGGAGACAAACCCCCTCCCCCCTCCCAAAATAACCCAGAGAGACCCTCGCTTAAATGAAAGAGCTGCCTTCAGCCGTCCAACTGCAAGTCCCTCAGCCCCAGCCTGTGCGCCGTGAGATGGAGGGAGGGAGTCGTGTTGGCTGCCTCTGACAGTGGTCTGGCATCCTGCTGCATGTAATGGGAGCGATACGAGGGAGCCGGGCGGCTTTTATTCATGAGAGAGCGAGCGCGAGAGCAAGAGAGAAATCACAGCCAAGAACCCCGCCAAACGGACTGGAAAGCCATCCACGGCGCGGCACCCACCACGCCTCACACCACACACCGCTCCACACACTCCGCTCCACGCTATAGCAGAGAGGCCCCCACAACTCCAGAGAGGGAAATTTAACATGAAGAGGAATGGAGAGAAGCTAATGAGCACTGGAACGCGTGCAAAAAAAAGAAAGAGACGGAGCGCACAGGAAAAAGAGGAGGAGGTGGAGGAGGAGGAGGAGGAGGAGAGGGAGGGTGGGGGGGGAGAAAGTGCTAGCAGCAGTGGGGTGTGACCATGGAGCAGGCTGATTTACAGTGTGGATTTGAGCGGGGCTTGTTTTATGAGGTCCCCACGGGGCTCCCAGAGCCGCTCGGCAGTACTGCCGTCGCTCCCTTTTGCCTTGACAATTCCCACAGCTACAACCCCCCCCCCCCCCCTCACACACACACACACACACACAACCAACCAGGCACCAGCTCTCATCACTCGTGTTCTCTTCAGCTCCTCTGAGACACACAGACACACACACGCACACACACACACCCTTAGACCCATATACACACAAACAGACAAATTACACATCCACTCACTTAGGCACAAACCCAAAACACAATCACAGAGACTCCCTGTATCGCCCCCGCCTTTCTATCCCACGCGCACAAACACAGACACGCACACACACACACACGCACACACACACACACACACAGATCCCCAGCCCTGCTCTGCCATGGCTTCTGAGGCCCAGCAGTGCCGCGGCGGCAGCAGCAGCAGCAGCAGCAGGCACAGGGCGGTGGAGATTTAACTCGGGCGTAGGAGAAATTAGCCGAGGAAGGAAGGAAATGGGATGTTGACTTGAACTCGCCCCGAGGGCAGCCTGTGAGTCTCGGCGCGCAGCTCTGCTGGCCGCTTGACAGTTTGATGGAGCGAGGGCAGGCGCTTCCCCCCGGCCCGCTCCGCCGTCTCCGAGACTGATGTAGCTCAGTGAGGAACAGATTGAGCCTCCGGGCATTGCTCTGTACAGTCTCTCTCGCTCTCTCTCTCTCTCTCTCTCGTGCTCTCTCTCTCTCTCACTCTCTCTTTTTCTCTCCCCTCTCCCGTTTTTTTTCTTCCTTTTTTCTTTTTTCCCCCTCTCTCTCTCTCTCTCTGTGTTTCTCCCTCTCTCTTGCTAGCTCTCAAGCTAGTTCCCCACACATATACACCCACACAAATACACTGACAGAAACAGCTTGCACGCAAACGCTCACCAGTCTCACCACGGACACAGGCAAACACGCGAACACGCACACACATACACACACACGAACACACACACACACGCAGAGCAGTAGTCTTTCTCTGCGTGAATCTCTCCTAAATCTCTCCTTCTCTCCTCCATCTCTCCATTCGCCTTGGCTGGTGCAGTGAAGTGCAGTGCAGATTCAGTTTTACTGAGCCACATACACACACACGCACACACACACTTTCTCTCTCTTTCTCTCTCACACACACACACACACTTTCACTCTCTCACACAACCACACACACTTCCACATGCAGAGGCTGGGTGGGGGGGCTGCGAGGCAGAGATGGCGGCCGGCAGAGCCGTAATGAAAAGAGTCTTGCGGCAGCCCACTGTGCACTGGTCATGAGAAGCATGTGCCGCCGGGGGGCTCGGCTGCTAATTTCGGGGGGCAGCCAAGCGTTTCACGCTCGACTTGTCATTCGGCCAGAGGGGCATTCACGCTGGGTGACAGCGATTGCGAGAGGGGGCAATTCCTCCCTCCTTCCCCTCAGACCCCTTTTTTTGCTCAGCACCCTCCCCCTCCCCCTCCACTCCCCTCCAAACCTCCCCCAGCCTCCAACCTCCTCTCCCCCTCTCTGCAATGATCAAAAGCTGTCAGAGGCGGGCTAAAGAATTACAAATGAGTGTCCTGTGGCACTGACTGGGCCCGCATTCAAGTCTCTCTCTCTCTTTCTCTCTCCCTCTCTCTCTCTCTCTCTCTCTCTCTCTTCACTCTCATCGCAAGCTTCCCCTCTCTCTTTTTCTCTCCTTTTCCTTGCCCTCTCTCTTCATTGCATATGGCCCTGGACTACGGGTTCACTTCTTGCCTTGGTTTTATTGGATTGTTTCATGTACAATCAGATAACACAGACAGAACAGTAGCAGGAAAGGAACAAAAAAATAAATCAAGAAGGGGGGGAGGGGAGGGAGGTGGTGGTGGGTCAAAACATACTGAGCAATTTCTCCAGCTTGACCACAATATTAGCGGTCGCCGGTAACGCCTTGATGTGTGCGTGTTGGAGGTGTGGTTGCTGGTCGGAGGATCTTTAATCAGTGGCATTGACTGCCAGAGGATTTGGCCTGCCCTTGGGTTATCTCTGAACTTGAGATAAAACGAGAACAAAGTCATTGGAAATCATTAGGGAGCGAGAGCGAGAAGGGGGAGAGGGAGCGAGGAGAGTCTCGGAGCAGAACCTCGGAGGTCTCGGGGCTAGAGCGAGTCAACCCACCCCCACACACACACACTCAACAAAAGGCATCTCTCTCTCTCTCTCTCTCTCTCTCTCTCTCTGGCACAGTAATTTAAAAAATGTGGAGGAGGGTTTTTTTTTTTCTTCTTA